>NC_137507.1:16447500-16655000 GCF_041902795.1 Electrophorus electricus
GCGCGAGTTCCTTTAGAAGGAGGTTTTTTCGTTGGACGTGTAATATAGAGAATGTTGCTAGGAGAAAGCAAACCATGTTCAATGTTTGGCATAGTTATTGATTCCTCACCACCTCCACTGACCTCCGGAGGATCTCTGGTTTGTGGTTTTGTAAGACACGTCTTGGTAAGCCATCATAGGTCCGCTCCATGAACGTCTCTCTCATGCACGGAGCTTTGTCCCATGCTCGGCCAGTTGCCGGCAGTATACGGCTGGGTCCTACGCAGGAACCAGCCCTCAATCTGCCTGTGCCGCTCCAAAACCATAGAACAATGGGAAACAAATACCTAATGTTTTAAAACAATGCAACCTGGTAACCGTTCTTGAGTTCATTCAGATTCAAATAGTTATTTTGAATGCCCAAATAACTCCAAGTTGGCCTGACAAAAGCAGAAACAATAGTCAAAGTAACAAAAACAGTCCAGTAATTTTTCACAGTGAGGGAACTCTCAAACCCAGTAAACACTGACCACCAGAACCCTGGCACAGGGCACCCTCTCTCTGTCAGGAGCTGACGGTCTGTGTCACCATAACAGGACATAAGCACTCTACGAAAAATGAAAGATTTATTTACTGCTCAGATATCACCGCCTCCCTAGCCATCTTCTCATGACGTGCTTGACAGAGCCAGGGAGAGAGGCGCGCGTGACGAACGCCTCCCACCTGGCCTCTGGCCGTCACGATCGCAAGAGCAAACGTGAAGAGCACTTGGGTGTTGAAACTGTAGCCTGGTATCATAGAATCACCTCTGGGTGATGATGGCATGAATCGTTAAATTTTTCCACTTTTCTGCATTTCAGCGATGTGTGCGGGGAGGAGGGGGATTAACTTTAAATGATTTGACAGCTCAGTCACTCGCATGTGTACGTTCCATCGCTGAACTTAAATGACCTCACTTGTTTTGTGATTGACTGGAGCTAATCTATATCATCTATGCTAATGAGGCTCATTTCTATGATGAACATGATTAAATGTTATGCGCTGGCTAAATGTTATGTGCTGATTAAATGTTATGTGCTGGCTAAATGTTATGTGCTGATTAAATGTTATGCGCTGGCTAAATGTTATGTGCTGATTAAATGTTATGTGCTGGCTAAATGTTATGTGCTGACTAAATGTTATGCGCTGGCTAAATGTTATGTGCTGATTAAATGTTATGTGCTGGCTAAATGCTATGTGTGATTGAATGTTATGTGCTGATTAAATGTTATACGCTGGCTAAATGTTATGTGCTGATTAAATGTTATGTGCTGGCTAAATGTTGTGCTGATTAAATGTTATGTGCTGGCTAAATGTTATTTGCTGATTGAATGTTATGTGCTGATTAAATGTTATGTGCTCATTAAATGTTATGTGCTGGCTAAATGTTATGTGCTGATTAAATGTTATGTGCTGATTAAATGTTAAGTGCTGATTAAATGTTATGTGCTGATTAAATGTTAAGTGTTGATTAAATGTTATGTGCTGGCTAACCGAAAGGACTGTGCTACAAATGTGTTTGAAAAGCTGTTAAATTCAGCTGCCACACCTTCTGGTCTGAGTAATTTTACTTGTGCAAAAACCAAGGCTAATTGGCTGCAGTCCTTGGATGCCATAAGCAACATCTTGTGCTATTGGCTGTGAGGAGAGACATTTGTGAAAAGGCCAGGAGCGATTGGCTGGCACTCAGATTTGTGTACAGGCAAGACCAGGCAAGAAGGGCAGAAAGTGAGAAGATGTTTTCAGGAATCATAGCTTGACTCATACTCACAAAACCAAGGTCCAACTTTTCTCTTTCATATATAGGCATACACACACACACACACACACACACACACACACACACACACACACACACAAACAAAAAGTCTCTCATTTAAAAACTAATGTGCAAAAGTGAGAAAGTCTGGGCCTCCTCCTGGTGCCCCTGGTTGCCATGACAACAGCACGCAGACCTGCAAGGTCACTTTGTCAGACAGAGGTAGCAAACAGTCATTTAGAGATGGAGAGAGAGACAGCAAGAGTGTAGGAGAGAGAGAGAAATAGAGAAAGAGTGAAAGAGTGACACAGAAAAGAGGAAGAAAGTAAAACAGAGAGAGAGAGAGAGAAAGAGACGGAAAGTCACAGGAACTTTGGAATTGTGTGATAAAAAAAACAAAAAAACATGAGGAATTATAGCTCCTTGTGCCTCTGCATATACATATGTGTGGATTAGATGTTAGAGGTGTCTAGCAGGTGGGTGTGTCCTGGGCCTCCATCTCTACTGCTTTTTCTCTGTTGGTCAGCAAGGTCAACTGTGTCAAACCCATGAAACCGAGGATGGCGACCCATGAAAAAGTAAGTGAAAGCAAAACAATAACAACGACAACTGAGAGCAATCTTATAAGCAGGAAAAAACTCACAGGACCAAAAGAACATTCCCACATATCTACTGACCTGCAGGCCAGTGCTGGTCTTAAATTGACAGGTGGCAGATCTCCCATTAACATATAAATTAAGCTGTCAGCTGTCGCCTGGCGGATCGGGTGAACTAATGGTATAAAACAAGACGCCTGAGGGCAATCGCATGAGACAAGGTAGCTCAGAGAAACACTCAGCACCTGTTTATCTGAACTGCTGAATCTCTGCCGCGTGGGGAATTTGCACAAAGTGGCCTGTAGCCTGTCAGCGCGGTGGCAGCTATGTCTCTAGCAGAGGCTCAAACGTTGTGCTTTCTTCCTCTGTTTAAAAAGTGTTCTAGCGCTCGTCCGTTCTTCCCACAATATGGCCTGCAGTTGATAACATGAGAGTTCTGCCGTTAAAAAAACGCAACAGCAGTGGATCCCACCAGCCTCGCAGCTATCGGTGCGTTCAGACGAGTGATTCATTTGCTGAGTCAGATAAGGTCAACAGAAGCTAAAGCAGCGGACCAGAGCCACTGGGAGACAAGAGAATAGGCACATGGGCGAAGCAGCAGGCTGTGGCAAAACAGGAGATGCAGAGACTCCGCAGCTGAGAATCATTCCGCGGTCACAGCATACATGTGATCTTTCTTGCCTCTACGGGTTCCTCGTTAACCAGGCGCCATTAGAATTCGTGTATGAGATGCCAGACGCATTTCTCTGCTATCTGCTTCACTCCTTGTCTTTTCTGTTCTCTTTCTTTCTCTCTCTTTCCTCTGTACCTCCTGTCTCCTCATCTGTCTACCCCTCCAGGGCGAGAAAGTGGCACGGGTTTCAAAAGTATACCGAGGGCCATAATGGGGCCTTGAGAAATGAACTAAAAAAAAAGCCCCTGAGTTCTTGTCAGGCAGGGGACAGGGAATTACAGCGCTGGGGGAGTGAGGTGGGTTGGCTTTTGGGGCGGGGGGGGGGGTTGTCTGTGATTGGATCCACTCTCAAAAACCGCATGGAGGCAAAAGTGTAATCACACGCCATCAAGAAGTTATCCAGGGATCACTGTTGCTTCAGCTCGCCATGAACCACTCAGGAACACAGGCATAAACTAATCAGTATGACACAGGATCATCCTGAGCAGTAAACCCATCTGCGCCATACAATGCAGCACAGAGAGAGAGAGAGAGAGAGAGAGAGAGAGAGAGAGAGAGAGAGCGAGAGAGACGAGGGGGAGAAAATGGGGACGGAAGAGTTGAAGGGAGAGGGAAGGAGAGAGCGAAGGAGAGAGAAAGACAAGAGGAGAAAATGAAAGAGGCACAAAATAAGGAAAAACAGAAAGTGCAAGAAAGGAATAAGGCAATAAATAATTAGATGCATAATCAGAAGGGAAAACAATACAGAGGCAGAGAAAAGGAACTGGAAACAGTCTATGACAGCACAGAAACAACCTGAAATGAACAGTGTATGAATTAACTGACATCATGTTATGAAAACTAGGCCAGCCTGTCCAGGCATAGTTATAAGATGACCAAAGTTTAAGATGACCAATTATCTGTCACTTCATAATTCACTGCATGACATACAGCATCTCATTAAAGTAAGTCTTTAAAAAAAGAAGAAAAAAGCACTTAATTGAAACAAATCAAGAAGAAATATGCACTCTGAGGTAATGCTTCTTAACAAGGTGCCATGGTGAACTCACACTGACCCCAAACTTGTCAGTGTGTGCCAACTCTTACTGCACTGGATTTTACACACACACACACACACACACACACATTACAAACAGAGTGTTTGCATGCACTAACAAATAAAAGCTGCACAGAATTTCCATTTTGAGAAAGGCCCAATACATTATGATCAATACATTATGACCCCCTGAGAGCAGTTTGGTTTATGATGATTTAATCAGAACTGCACTGACAGGAGGATAAAGACTGCTCTTTATTTCACAATTACACAGATGTGTTCATTTTTAAGTGCATCAGGCTGTGCAAGGAGACCATCTTGGCTCCGCGTCACCGCGTGTAAATCGCTTAAAATGACTGATGACCATTGAGCAACTGCCAAATTCTCTTGTTTTTATTTATCCATTTATTTTTATGAATAACTCATTGAAAATAGGCAATCGAGAAGTTAAATGTTCATAAGGAAATTATTTTTTAAATCCTGCCACTACCCAAGTGGCAGTTGCTGCATTTATGCACTGTGGAGTGAGAGGACCGCATGTAAAGCTCCAAAACGATATCACAAGTGACCTGTTTATCTTACCAGACAATACTGATTTGCAGATACTAATCCTCAGTCCCTCCATCCTGTTCCCTTAGCATACATATACGTGCGTGCGCGTGTGTGTGTGCATGTGTGCGTGTGTGTGTGTGTGTGTGTGTGTGTGTGTGTGTGTGTGTGTGTGTGTGTGTGTTTTTGAGTATGTGTGTGTGCAAGTGTGTTTAGACCTGCTGGAGCTCATTTACTTTCCAGGAAGGTTGCATTCAGATCCTGGCACATTTCGATGGAGTGTTTGTTCTGCTCCTTGTATTCTCCATTTGCTATCTGACTGACCGTGCCCTAACTACGGCATGCGGCACAGAGCTCCAGGATCCCAGGATCCCCACCATTTAAGGTATCCCAGATCGTCCCAGCCCAGAACCACACACAGTGCATGTGCTACAGACCTGCATATCACGGCACCAATATTCAGAGGTGCCCTTTGTAAAAATATCTAGACACCTACACTCAATGTAAAAACACTAGCAATAATTGGTGTCCACCTGTCCAAAGTGTTTCAACATGAAACTTCCCCAAACATCACATATTCACTACTGACAGCTGAATAACTGAAGTTCACAGAACCCTACCTGCGAGTCAGTTACATGGATCTGTAAATGGGAGCCAATGAACACCATATGAGGATGCTAATCTCCATTAAAATTCTTGGTTCGATTCCACTAGGAGCACTCTACAGCTAAGATTATCACATGCCACACAAACACACACACACACCAACATTCAGGTCTAATACAGAGGGGCTTCATTCCTGGGTGGAAACTGAATGAGATGAAGGAGTAAGAGAAGAGTTTAAGAAAATGTATTTCCAAATTTTAATTCCAAATTTCTGATTTCTGGGGCCTCTACTTGAACTGGGGGGTGTGAGCAGTAATGCCGAAACACGGACAAAGAGCTGCTAGTCTCTACAGAGCCGCCAGCATGCACGACCCCCAGTTTCCCTCTAGAGCTGCTCATGAGTAATGCTGGAATGTTTTACACATGTATCATAGATAATTTACTGAGGGAATTTTGTATCAAATGCTCCATGTATGGAAATGAATAAGCAGGTATGTATGTACGCGACGTATTAAACGTATGTAATGTCCCACAGAATAAAAACTACATTTTCGGAAGACAACTATATCAAAGGGACGTCAATGTGCGAAAATCATGAGAATGAAAATGGCGTGTTTGTGAATACACTAAGTGCAGGACACGGCAGGAAACGAATTAACAATCCGTGGACAAACATCGAGGTCAAAAAAAAGACAACAGAAAAAAGCTGGACTTTTTTCTAATTAACCAAAATACAAACATACAACATCCAGCAACCTACACACTGCCTTCAGTAGTCTGTTTGAAGTGGTTTGCTTTTCTGTGCCATGGAACTCCTTTACTTTTACAATTCATTATATTGTTTGCCGTTAAATATCCGAACTTTATCCGAACGTTAATCTTGATGATTATTCTATTCCTGTATGATCTACAACTGCAGACAGCCAGAGAAGATATTGTTTTTTCAATCATTTCGATGATTTGCCACTAATGGTGGTCACTTCGCTCCGGGTCTGGCCAAACATTCATGCGCAATTACATTTACGCGCCCGCGTTCCATTTTCCCGAGCGCTTCTTGCTGTTGTAATTTCGTTTATTTATTTGCGCTTCTTTTCTTTTCTCTCCACTGCGGCACACGAGAGCAAGACAAAGACACCGGACAGGTGCGATTGCATCTATCTTCTTGATTCCTTTCTGCCTCTCTCTCCAGAACTAATTCAATAACGGCAGCTACCGCAGCGTTTAGACTGTGATTTAGAGGCCGCTCACCGAGCGGCCGCTGTGTTCCAGCAGCAGCTTACTGTGGCCAGCGCGGTCATCGATACCGACTCGCCTCTGTTGCTGGCTTCTGCTACTGTTCTCGTTTGAGTTCTCATTTGAGTTCTTCGACAAACTACTGCCTCTGTGAACACGCAGGATCCGCAGCAAACATCGCGAACGCTTTGCTTGGTCATTACCGACGCGTCTGCGACGGTCAATGCCATTACGAAGCTATACAGCTGTGGGGGAGTCAAAAGGAGAATCCATTTTGTTTGACATTTGATAAAGAAATATATATATATTTTATTAATCATAGTAGTATTTATGTTTATTGATCCGTCTGAGCATGAGGAAAGCATGCTCAAAATAGCGTCTCGAAGAACATTGTGCTATTACGCCTTATTTTATGTTTAACCACTATATTATATTAAATGTACGCATGGTTGCATTGTTATTATTTACTTTCAGATTTAAGGACTACACATTCATATCTGTATTGGTATTATAATAAATAATTCAACTGTGTTGTCTTTCCTCTGCAAACAATGGCTTGAATGATGGCTGAGAGAGGCTTGACTGTTGACTCACACTTTTCACTTAGCAATGTCCTTCTCTAGATACTCGTGTAAACAATAACCTATCTGAACGAGAAACGACTTTTTTTTTGTTTTTTAAGCCATAATTGTAATATTTTGAGTTAGAGAAAATCTGTTTGCATTTTAATCATTCTCATATATGTTGTCCTATTTTTTAAAAGCTAGTACTGTAAGTAATATTACAAGGGTCACACGAGACAGTGAGCAGGGATGAAATTCAAAGAACAGGCATGAAAAGCCTATCAACCACTTCAAGAAAGGCATACCTGGGCAGCTGCGTTGCCTAACACCACCATAAACCACAAGAGCTCGGTGAGTGTCGTGGAGACGTCAGGGAGAAGGGGTTTGGTGGGGGCGAGGAGGCCTGGATCAGCTGATCTTACCTGGGGTCACAGTCCTGTGGCTCGACCTCAGGAGCATCCGGGGCAGGGCAGCAGAACTGGTGCAGCACTGTCTGATTCCTGTCAGGGCGAGAGAGAGAAAGAGAACACCAGAGGACAGGTAAGGAGGGCATTCACCTTACAATGGGTAGATGGTCCAAAAAATGGTTAGATAGTGAAGCTGTGGCAATATCACAAGAAAAAAGCAAGAGTCATAATAAGGTACACGACAGGGCAGCTGCACAATTTGCCCTTGGTGCAGTAGATTATATATATTTCTTCTTCTTCTTCTTCTTCTTCTTCTTCTTCTTCTTCTTCTTCCTCCTCCTCCTCCTATTTGGAGCGTCAGCCTTTAGCTGTGTGTGGACACTTCTATGTGTAGTGTTCGCAGTATAATACTTGGCTCTTCTGCCAGACAGGCTCTGCACATTTCCTGACATGTTATGCAGGGCATTTGCACTTGCCATTTCAGTGTTAGAGGAAGTATCTTCCATGCTGACCATGAACAGTGTGTCAGTAAATACAAATGTTCCTTCTACCACGTCCTTTCTCTCAGGGGCTGAAATTTTCCACCGTACATCCTGTTCCCTTCCACATCTCTCTCTTTTTCTCTGACCCCTGTAAATCCCTCGCTCTCCCTCTATTCACTTGACATATTCTAAAGCAATGCTTCCCCCCTCCTGATCCTTATGAGCCCCAACATTTTAGTGTTTTCCCAACTCCCAACACCCTACTCAGCAATCCATAAACAACATTCATGTAAAATGTGTGTGTTGGGGGCATGGGAGCTCTAACATTTGCAGTGCAAGGCTAAACACTGATCCCAACGAATTTATGGCAAGCTGGTACTTAACACCATTTGGGAAGGTACCCATGTAACACTGACACATTCAATGTGCCTCATAATAACCAGGATGGATTGGTGCTGTTAAACAAGAGGATGTGTTAGAGCCATCACAGTGTCTCATTTACATGTGGATTCCAATGATTTTGAAGGGTTTTTAGAGCAATTTGCTCTAAAAAAAATTGTGGCGGGATGGTTTCAATTTGATTGCAGTTTGCATGCAGATCTGGGAAATGGTATGCATGGAATCAGAGAGTCCAGACAGACCAGACAAGGACAGAGGTGCACTCAGCAAGAAGGAGCATGCAGTCCCCCAACCACAGCTGCGATGGTTAGAGGAACACTGATGCAGGGAAGACCATGGGTAATTAATCATAATCCTTAATGGCCTTTGTAATCGTGTTTTCCTTAATGGATGTGACCCGAGAGCTTTTAATAGTCTGAGCACACAACCTCAAAAGGGAGCAAAATGGGACGCCATGTTGATTGGCATAATGACTTTTAAAAAGAGGTCTAAAATAAATAAGGGAATGTGATGCAGTCATTGATCAGTGGACAGACAGAAAGCTCTGCTCACGCTGATGAAGCCTGGTTAAGCCAGCATAAAAGTCAGTGACCCTGACAACACTCCTATATCATATTAACACATTTCTGCACTTGAGGCAGTCGTCTATGTGACATTTCAGGCTTGAGTGTTTTTTTAAGTAACAAATGTACCTATTCGGTCTCAACATTGTTCATAGAAAGTTTTTTTTTACTTAAATGCAGTGTAATAAAAGATGACATTTCAACAGGAATCCTCTGGGATATTTTTTTTTCCCACACAGAACAGATGGGCACAGAATCAGGAGTCTGGAATCTGGAAATAATCATTAAGTATTTAGCATTTTGGTCATTTTAGTAATTGTACAGTACAACAATTCAGATTACTATTTCCAAATATTAAATGTCATACTTACTTACTTCCCCAAGAGAGGGCTTAAAAATATGAAATGACTAAAAACTTAAATGTCACATTCATGACAGAGCAAAACTCTCGTACATATTTAGAAAAAAATGTCTGCACTGGCTTTTGGTAAGGGGGCTTTTTTTCTATCTTTCTTTCTATTTTTCTTTCCTTCTTTCATTTTTTAAAAATGTGAAAAATATGTTTAGATTCTGAAGATAGCAGATTAAAATCACCTTCTGAATGGTCCTAAAAACTAACTGAACATTAACTGGCATTTAGTCGATTATTTTGTGGGTCTTTCCTTTCCAGTACTGTGCCCTCAGAAGGCATTTTCAAGACATTGCCAAAAATGTACATGGAAGAGTCTTTCCTGTTCTTCTAAGGGGTTTTGTTTATTACTTGCTACAATTTTCATAAATGTAATCAATATTATATTTGTTTCATAAATTAAATTATATTAAATTATAATAAACCATTCTACCGCTGCAAAAAAAAAGGGAAGAATCAATCTATAGATGCTATACAAGAAAAAAAGAAAAAAGGATATGATTTAGAAGTTTCTGGGCAGAACTGAACAAATTTGGAATATTATTTTCAATCCTGGAGTAAATTTGCACACATACAAAGATACACATGGAAGAAGCTATAGGAAATGAATCATAAGCTTGACCAACCATCTGATGAAGGAAATTAGGTATGCCTCATCTCTGACCAAAACATAACAAGTCAGGAGCTCACTAGGATCATTTGAGAAACATCCACTCTCCTCCTCCCCCACGTGTCCTTAAGTCTTTAAGCTACTGAGGTAGGTGCCCGATCCATCTGACAACACAGAGAAGGGGACACATTATGTAAATATGTTTGAAACACATTTCTCTCACGCATGTGTTACTGAAATTTTACCACCGCAAAGCCTCATTGTAGTTTTTTTGGAGTCTGAATGCGACTGCGTTCATAAGTCTAACTACTTGCTCCTTGGCATTTCCCCATGCTCTCTGCTCTTTGCTAGGCACTGTTCATTTGCTAATTCTTTTTTCTTTTTTTTTGTCTTTTCACAGTAATTAAAGCGCTGACTCTTTTGATCTTTAATTAATGACGTTAACAGGGAGACAGGACACAAAAGTGCCCTACCTAAGGAGGGGCCCTTCCAAACACCCACTATGAATAAAATGAGGAGGTGGAAGAAGCCATCTTTTAGCAATTAGACACTGCAGCCAAGTGTGACATCCGACGGACAAGGGGTCATGACGCAGTGATGGGGGATTTGGTAAAGGAGGACTGAACAGAGACTTGGGCCAAAGGGAATCATACACACTTTATCCCTCTTATTATCTCTCTCTCGCTCCCTGTCTCAGGCACACAAACACACACACACACACACACACACACACAAACGTACACAGACATGCACACACACATGCACGCACACAGATATTTATGGGAGGCCTCCACTCTGTAACACCAGCCTGACAGCTGTGCCTTTCCTCTCTCCTGCCACCAGCCCATGGTGTGAAGTCAAGTGCAGGAATTTGTGCAGTTGCACAGATACGCTTCCTTAGAGCACAAGAGAGTGGGAGTTTAATACAGACTAGTAGAGCTGAGGTACAAAGAGAGCTGCGTGGGTTTTTGGGGGCCCGGATTCATGGGGCCGTTTAGGTCTTGAAGTAATGTCACACCTCTTTTTTTGCTCTAATGCTTATACTCCACTGTAGGTTTAAACCTGAAAGTGGGTCACTGATGTAGCTTCCTTTTTGTGGTTCTAGACGGTGCTGCAATAGCTTTCTCTGACTTATTTTATTAAAAAATGTCAAAGAATATCATTTTTGCTGTTTGTTATTTTCCATTTTACCAATACCAGTGATTCCTTTAGAGATAATTTATCACCCTTTGAGACTCGATTTGATGAGGTCATCACTTCCCGTGCGTCTGTTTGATGAGGTCACTGCCACTTGCCCTGCTGAATATCAGGTCAACTAGCTCATTCAGTGATGTGATGGATGTGCAGAAGAAAACTGAGCACACCAAAACATTGTCACATGGGGGGGTGAGGCTGAATGTCAACAAAACCCTTTAGGTACAGGTCTGGAGATGGAGGATTGGATGAAGATGTACCCAGAGCTTAATGTCATTGTTTTCCATTCATTTTTCCCCCTTTTTTCCACTATCCTTCCCCTTCCAGTCATTCTGTGTTGGCTAATGTATGGCCTTCATATTAAGAACTGGGCATGGAGTGTTGATCTAGGTAGCGGTACCAAACTGTGCTTTCCTGGTTCACTGGTTTCCCTGCTCCAGTGGTTTCATTCACCAGTTAGTTCTCAATAGGGAAAACACTGAAAGCCCTACATTACACACATATATGAGCCATGTTAATGTACCCCTTCAGTGTTCACACGGCATGAAACAAGAAGAAGAGAAGTGCTCCACAGAGAAAGTCTGTGGTAGTATGCAAAGGGAGCCATCATTAACACAGCGTTGTATGGCCAATGCCAGTTTTTGTGCTTTCCGTCTTAACTTTTTGTTTTTTTGTTGTTGTTGTTAAAAACAGACAAGTGAGTGAGTAAAAGCCAACTGAGATGGCATGCAATAACACAGTTAAATTTTTATGAGATATCTTGCCTGAACTAAGTCATACTGAGTTTTTCATAAAAATGCATAAATCTGTGTGAGGCAGTGATTCCATGCAATCACACAGGAACCAGAACTAATGACTGTCAGTCTGAAATATCATCTTTCTTAAGAGGAGCATTCAGGCTGCAGGAAGGAGTCATTTTTCCTTTTAAACAACTTTGTTGAAATAAATGAAAAAGATCCATTTAAAAAATCTATTTCACAAATGTTTAAATTTTAAGTCATAATTATAAAGTATAATTTCTGACCTTAATAAATCAAAAAAGAAAAGAGAAGACAGATGGAAATACGGGAAAACTTCCAATTGTATTAATTTACATATTAAAACTTCTGGCACTGTGAGTATTTCATACTTCTGTGTTGAGACTCCATTTTGAGATTGTCCTTGCCAAGTGTGCTCAATGCACTATGGCAAGTGAAAAGCATTGTTGGCATGACAACACTCAACCAACTTAACTCAGCAGCCAACAATGGCATTGATTCTTAATCCAGGCGAGTGTACAGCACACCCCTGTCTGACCAAGGTAAACTGTTAAGTGGGATGCATCTCTCTGGCATGGTGAGGGATGAGATAATTAGGTGTCCTTTAACTCCACATCTTCTACACAGTCTTGTAACTCCACATCTTCTACACAGTCCTGTAACTCCACATCTACTACACAGTGCTGTAACTCCACATCTACTACACAGTCCTGTAACTCCACATCTTCTACACAGTCCTGTAACTCCACATCTACTATACAGTCCTGTAATTCCACATCTTCTACACAGTCCTGTAACTCCACATCTACTACACAGTGCTGTAACTCCACATCTACTACACAGTCCTGTAACTCCACATCTTCTACACAGTCCTGTAACTCCACATCTACTATACAGTCCTGTAATTCCACATCTTCTACACAGTCCTGTAACTCCACAACTACTACACAGTCCTGTAACTCCACATCTACTACACAGTGCTGTAACTCCACATCTGCTACACAGTCCTGTAACTCCACAACTACTACACAGTCCTGTAACTCCACATCTACTACACAGTGCTGTAACTCCACATCTGCTACACAGTGCTGTAACTCCACATCTACTACACAGTGCTGTAACTCCACATCTGCTACACAGTCCTGTAACTCCACATCTACTGAGAAAAAAAAGAATGAAGAACGTATTAAGAACATTAGGCAAGCAGTTTCAGGCTGGAGTGAAAATAACAGTGGACTGAGCTCAGACAGCCTCATGGGGATGTGCACTCAAAACGAAGAGCCTCAACCATGTCTCTCTAAATTCACTCACAAGCATGTACACCCACCTGGCCACACACACACACACACACACACACACACACACACACACACACACACACACACACACACACACACACACACACACACACACACACACACACACACACACATACACACACACCAGCTTACATCAGCACAGAAGCTGGGGCTATCCCTAGAGGTTCTGATCTTCAACAATGTTGTCAGAGTAAAAAGATTGAAAGAGAGAGTGTGTGAAAGAGAAAGTTAAAGAGGGACAGAGAGAGAAGAAGAAGAAGAAGAAGAAGAAGAAGAAGAAGAAGAAGAAGAAGAAGAAGAAGAAGAAGAAGAAGAAGGGGAAGAGCAGAGGAAAAGTAGAGAGGATTAACTTCTTTTGAGGGAATGACAGGTTGACAGAAGAACAAGCGCCTCATATCTTCAAGTCACTGCATCTTGAGTTACATGTTGTACGCATGGCTTCAAAAAACGTCCTGCCTCGCTACTGCACTCTTTCACTGAGCGACAGTGAGGCTAAGGGGACCACTCACACACAGAGCGAATGCACATACAGTGGTGACTGAGAGCGAATTATAACTGTCCTGTTGACAGTGCTCGCCAAGCCATTAGAGAACCACACACTGCTGATTAAATTTATCCAAGCCTGCAGGACTCCTGGTGACTCTAATTACAGCACTCTCGTTTTCCAAGAAGAACGCACAGACATGCACAGAGTAAGCATCTGAGAACTAGAGCATAAAAGTTGAGCTGTGGAGGAAGAGGGAAATAGATGTGTAAACCAAAGCGTGCATACAGCCTCGGAGAAGAGCCTATGAGCAAGAGAACCCAGACAGGAACTGGAAGGCCGGCAAGTTGAATGCTGGGATGGACTGGGTATTCCTGACCACTGAGGCTAGTCCCACGATCCTGGATAAAACCGCTCTACTGCTGCGGTCTGGAGGAAAGGCACTTGACCTGTACACAATCGCGGGCAACATGCTCCACAAAACAACACGTTTCCATTATCATAAAATAGATCGCAAAAGTGAACCAGCAAAGATTTGTGAGCTTTAGCTCCTGGAAGAGCTGAAATGAAGTAGGCTAATAAAGCGAATAACTGGGAGATAACGTAAACAGGAGAAGACAAAAGGAGGAAAAGAATCAAAATGTTGGAAGAAGTTTTCTTCAGTCAGGAGAAAATTGAAGTCTACCTTTGTCACCAGCACTGCAGCTCTTCGCTCACTGAGAAACTGGATGTAGTGTTTCCAGTGTTATTTCTACTCATGTTTACACATATTTTAAGGTGGCAAACACCAAGTCCAGTTTTATGCTTTTTTCCAGCTAGTCTAACATACTCATGACTTCATCACTATAGAATTGTAAAACATATTGAAATGCTACTACAGGTGTTTTTTTTTTTACATTGTCTTGATGAAACTGCACCTCAGAACTGCGTTTTAATGAGTTTTCACATGCATTTCAAATAATCTGTGAGCACTACTGGTTCTGTAAACCAGGAGATTGCAGCAAGCCATTACACCAGAATCCACAAATGTTTGAATGTGAGCCCCCAAATTAAGCTTTCATCTGATCTGGCATTAACAGCCTTTGCAGGATTACCAAGCATTTTACAAATTCCTAATTCATTTCTAAAATGACAACACACCAGACCCCAGCCATCACAAATTCATCAGGTACGAGAGCAATTGCAATTACTCCTCTCAACGAACTACAGTGTAACAGACCTATCTCAAACCAGTGGGACAGGGTGTCCCAGTGCTCCAGACTATGCCCTGTCCAGACTCCAGACTATACCCTGACCAGACTCCAGACTATACCCTGTCCAGACTCCAGACTATACCCTGAGCAGACTCCAGACTATACCCTGAGCAGACTCCAGACTATACCCTGAGCAGACTCCAAACTATACCCTGACCAGACTCCAGACTATACCCTGACCAGAATCCAAACTATACCCTGACCAGATGCTACCCTGAGCAGACTCCAAACTATACCCCAAGCAGACTGAAAACTATACCTCAAGCAGACTCCAGACTATACCCAAAGGTGATATCACAAACACTAGTGAGCTAAAAGAAATAAGACAAAACAAAGATCTTTTCTTATCAGTTTAAGTATGCTTACTACTGACCAGTACTGAAATACTAGCAGTAGCAACATAGCAACAGTAGCAACAACATTTTACCCTCTCTCTATTTTTAATATTTTTGTGCATGAGTCTGTGCTCAGTGACCCCAAAATTGTTTTTTACAGGCTGACATATTTGCCCAAGTACTAGTGTAGCTTTTATTCATACCCCAATGCTGAACATTATACACAGTAGAACAGTAATTAGTGGAGCCTTCCTGGGCTAGGTAAGTAGGATTAGCTATCGTTATTCTTTAACAAAATCAGCACAACCTGACAGCAGCCTGGGGCAATTTCACGACCCCTTGTGTATGTGCATGTATGAATGCAGCCATGCATGAATGGACCTGACATCCAAAAAAAAAAAAAAAAGACAGAGAGAGAGAGAGAGAGAGAGAGAGAGAGAGAGAGAGAGAGAGAGAGAGAGAGAGAATAAGAGGGAAAGAGAGAATATGGAATCAGAATGGAAAGGGTACATAAATCATATATCTAGAAATCGGGCAGTAACAGCAGAAAGAAGCAGGAGACACACACACACATACATACACACACACACACACACTCACACACACACACACACACACACACAGGGGACTGGACATTTTCTGTCTGCTTTCATCACCTGTGCAGTTCCCTACAGGATCCGCTGGATGGATTTTGCCATTAGTCTTAGTCAGAAATATAATATCATCTGACATTTCCAAGGAAACAGCCAGTGATCTGGGAATGAACACCCCATGCCATGGCTATAGGAATTACTCAGAGTCAAATGTGGCATGGATCAAAGCTGTTTTCACAGCACCAACAAACAAATCATCAACAGTGCAGGCACTAAGGAATGCACAACATGATACGAATGGACTGACCTCCTGCTTGAGTAACAGAAAATGTAATAACATTTCTGAAGCTATAAAGATGTAATTACATCACTACCAAATGCTTTAACCTCCCGATTAAATCCTGCGATGAGAAGGGAAAACGAGGTGAATAGTACAGCTAATTAAAGTGAAAGAAAACAGGTAGTCTTAGCTGAGAATTCATGCTTTTGTGTGTGTGTGTGTGTGTGTGTGTGTGTGTGTGTGTGTGTGTGTGTGTGTGTGTGTGTGTGTGTGTGTTGCGCGGGAGGCTTCCCCTTTTTATTTTTGTCCTCTCTCAAGGTTTGTCCCTTTTACCCTCTAAAGGAGCTTTTCCAAACCACACTCACTCTTACCTGGCTCATTAGGCAACTGGGCTTCTGCAAAGCTGCTTTGAAATAATGTCTGCTGTGAAATTTCTATACAAATAAATAAATAAATAAACTCAACTATATTGGACTGAATAAAAACATGGCAACAGGAACGGTTTTTCATGGTCATTTGTACAACTTTGTGGATCACAATTATTTTTGTTTCATTCTTTACTGCATATTGTTCTTTCGATCAGTCTCTGTTATGGTTTGTTTGTTACAATACAAGTGATCAAGGGATGTACTTTGTCAGAATGAGAACCACGATAGTTGGAAGTACTGCAATTTATCATGAGCGTTTAGGACAAAATGGCTGAATTACATTTGTGTGAAAACAAATACTTGGAGAATGTGCCAATCTATTGTCCTGAGTGACGTCAAAAGAGTTTTATTCTTGATTTCTCAACATGTGTCGTGTGTGTGTGTGTGTGTGTGTGTGTGTGTGTGTGTGTGTGTGTGTGTGTGTGTGTGTGTGTGTGTGTGTGCAGCAAGGAACAGCAGAGTGTACTAGATAAAGTATATGGGATGATAGTGGTTCACTGATATAACCCTAAAGTTATATCAGTGCATAAACATATCAAGTTGCCAGTGTACCTAACACTCACCAACATGCAGTGAACACATAACCATACTGTGACTGCCACTTGATGTTTCACTTCATTTATAAATCTAAATTTATACCTCTAAATCTAAATACTTGCATTGCTGAACTGTGGTGCTAAAGAAAGATTAACTCAGATATCATTATTTCCAAGGAACACTAAAAATAGAATAAAACAGATATATTATTAAATGTCCTATATGACAACGGGGTATGACAGTGCCTTGATTGTGTAAAGATTGCATGTGCAGGTGCATTGATTACACTCGGTTTGCCTACCCTGTCTGCAGCATTTCAATTAAAAATACTTAAAGCTCATCTCCAGCATTGAAAATGCTAATTTAACATTAAGCAAATGCTGTATCATAAATGGCAGTGAAGGAAGCCACTGTGTGCTCGCTGAGTGAGGCAGTAATGAAAGCTTAGCAGCGTCGCCTACACGACTCTTGGTTTAATTGCTGTCGACAGCACAGCTAGTCAAGGACAAAGTCCCAGCTACTGCTAGCGCATGTGAATGGCGTCGCTCCACACAAATGTGGCTGTGACGCTGCAGTCTGAGCAGTAATAAACACGGGCCAATATGAACTGCCGTGCACGCTGACTCGTGTCTAATGCCAAGCCACTCCAAACGCGGCCTCTGTGCCCTTAATCTCTCACGCGCGCTCTCAGGAAACAATCAGAGGGGACGTCACGCACACTCATTTGTACAAGCTCACCACACCTGCATCAGCCTTCTCTCTCCCCTCCTCTTCTGTCCACGCAGGGTGGTCGGGCTTTGGACAGTCACCATTCACACAGCCTAACAAAACCTCCCACTCAGCTCACACACACACACACACACACACACACACACACACACACACACACACACACACACACACACACACATACCCACAAACAAGCACACACACACACACACACACACACACACACACACACACACACACACACACACACACATGTAAGCTCACAAAAACGCATACCCACATGCACTCACACACAGACACACACACACACACACACAAACACACACACACACACGTAAGCTCACAAAAACGCATACCCACACCCACTCACACACATTTAAACACACACACACACACACATATATACACACCCACACCCACAAACAAACACACACATACGCACACACATACACACAAACACACACACTCATGCATAAAGCAGCAAGCTGCACATGCACAGCCTCAGCTAGCAGACCAGATTCACAGATTCACAGATACTCTTCAAAAAGAAACCAAGCAGTTTAAATCCACAGGGCACTCAATATGTGATATTCATGAATTTTGTTTTGGCATCACCTGAGCTTTAGCCAGACACATAATAAACAGACAGATGTGCCAAGCATCTGCATGGTGATAAAAGACAGAAACTCCTCTGAGAGAGAGAAAAAAACATTAGCAGAACTTTAACATTTGTGTTTATGACTCTCATAAGACTCAAATGTGTCATGAACTGCAAAGGTTATAAACATTAGCTGCATTTGCCACATCCCTGGAAGGTTTATAGTAGAAAGCACCCTTTTATGGCCTCAAAGCATACAGGCTTAATAGGCTGCATCATCAAATGTATAACTTGACAAAATGACATTTGGATGTTAGAGCTTATGAAATGGTCTCCAGCAGCCTGTCAGTCAGCAGTATCTGCAATGCACCTGAAGTGCTGGGAGATCGCATGCCGTTACAGCTCAGTCAAGCCTGGGTAGCCTTGACAGAATATAAAAATCTGAAAGTTTTGCATGGTTTCCTTTTTGGGTAGCCCTCTGTAGCATGCCGCAATACTCCCAGAGCAACTGTGATACCTGACAAAACAGCAAAAGAAAAAAATTTGCTCTGCAGAACAAACCTGGTGTGGGACCGCACGGGCGTTTAATATAAGTCTGAATTTTCCTCAGTGGCTCTTACAATGGACATATAAGAAGTTTCAGAGCATTCGATTCCGGTTCATTTTCAAAAAGGTTTCAGTTAAATTCAATTAAAATTTTAAATGTAAATTTTTCCCTATCATGTCACCTTACCATGCAAGACTTTTACCTCTGATGACAAACGTTTGTTTGTCTCATGCAGTCAGTCATGAATTTGTGCACTATTAATGTGATGTTAAAACAGCCAGTAGTCCATATGTTGGTTGGTTTACTTCCTGCATAGGTTTGCATATGGAGAGCTTGCATTCTCAACAAAGCAACCATACTACAGATCAACTGGAACCTTACTCCAGCCACCTCACACAGGTGAACTCATTTAAGGTTTCTTCAAAAAAAATCACCAATTTTTAACACAAATCGTGCGATAATTTAGAACTGCCAGTATGAAATTTCTTTCCCCAACACACTGGTCCCAGCCCACAAACTAATTAACATGGGTGTTTAAGATGGGAACATTCACGTGTAATGTGCTGAGCTACTCCAGGACCAGAACTGGGAAATACTGGTGGACTGAGAGAAGGAGAGAGAGAGAGAGAGAGAGAGAGAGAGAGAGAGAGAGAGAGAGAGAGAGAGAGAGAGAGAGAGAGAGAGAAGGGAGGCAGAACCATTCATTCAAAGAGCACTGTAATTACTAGATATTCCCTCCTAGTGTGAGGTGCCATACCTTAATTTGCCTTGCCTTCCTGCTACAGTCCTGGTAGCCCATACCAACCTGTAGCTGCCAAGACTCAGAGACAGATGCACATAGAGGGGACCAAACCAATGAAAGAGGGGCAAGGTGGCAGGTGTGGTATTGTGTGTGTGTGTGTGCGTGTGCGTGTGTGTGTGTGTGTGTGTGTGTGTGTGTGTGTGTGTGTGTGTGGAACACTTATGTGTTTTAAATGAGGATTGAGTCCTTAGTGCTGGTGGTGTTTTGAGATACACTGTCAACTATACTCCAGAGCCCAAAAGATATCCTCCAGCAGCATGGCCACATATCACCATACACCATACATCTATAATCACTATCCACACAGTTTTAGAAAAGACCATGAAAAACCTTTCCTGTTGCCATGTTTTTATTTAGTCCAATTTAGCTGTATTTAGTTATTTAGTTGTATAGACATTTCACAGCAGACATTATTTCAAAGCAGCTTTGCAGAAGCTCAGTTGCCTAATGAGCCAGGTAAGAGTGAGTGTGGTTTGGAAAAGCTCCTTTAGAGGGTAAAAGGGACAAACCTTGAGAGAAGACAAAAATAAAAAGGGGAACCTCCCCCCCCTCCTCACATACACACACTCACACACACACACACACACACACACACACACACACACACACACACACATTAAGATAAAATAAAAATACTAAATACTTTGGATAATCTTTAGGCAAAAAAAGGATTCCAGGCAACGCACCTACTGATATTCTTGATCAAGGTGGGACAGAGAAATTCTCAACAGGTATTAAATTATTCTTTCTACTGGCCCAAAATTGTTAGTTTTTTTGCTAATCAAATTCAAAATCACCTCAGGTGTGTGTATAAAAAAAAAACTTTGTTTGTCTGTCTCTGAGCCTTGCCAGCAGTGGACTGCTAATGGATGCCAGACTGTCACAGGAAGCATGGAGGAGTGAGAACAGAAGTGTGAGCCTACATTAGGAGTGACCCACCACAGTTTTTTCCAGCTGCTCCCAATGTGTGATGCTGGCCCCCTGTCATATTAGCAATGTCAATGTTAGTATAAATACACAAAGCTGTAAAGGTTACGGGTGGTGTTGGGTCCAGCTGCACCCCCCCAGCGCACCTCAGGCTCTGTCCACAAGTTCGTCACCCAAGAAACCCATCCCTGCATCCAGTTGGTCCAATTGTGTGCTCTACACATGCCTGGAAACTCCCCCACCCATCTGGGGTTTATTCAAATTGGACTCGCTGAAGCCTTCCGTCTGGTCACATCCCAGCAGTGGAGGGACCACAGGGAGACATGACCCTTTCAGAGCAGACTTTAACTTTCAGTACAACCTATGGGGCTCTGAACAAACAGGTTAAGCAGTCTTTGTACAGTTCATCACATGATGACTATTCCATTTCCTCTCTAAATGGCATTTGGCCTAATCTACACGTATTTGTCTATATAATAGTGAATGTGCGATAAATGGCTCGATGGCTGATAGCATTGTCATATGGCATTATCAGAACCAGAGTGAAAAGTGAGAATAACAAGGCTGTTTGGCATCCAGTAGCTTTCAAGTGTCACATTTTTAGCTGCAATGATATGCTCTTAATTTAACATTTACTGACCGCTGTAATAAACCATACTATCCTCATGACCTTCAGAGGAGCATCACACAAGGTTAAATCAAAGTTAAATGCAAGTTAAATGCATTGAGCTTTCATGATCACCTTTTTTTGTACTGGTTTTATGAGTCACGGCATTAGGCTACATAAAGCTACATCTGGCAACCATTCTAAAAACTTTTGGCTGTGGTGCCTCAGATCTGATAATGACTTACCTTTACAACAATCATTTCATATTTTAATATTTCTGCATATTATTTAATGATCACATCTATGTGCAAAATAACAGAGGGTGGAAGCAGGTTGCAATATAAAAGGCTTTTATGTTCCTATTATATGGATGTAGACGTATTGTTGTAATGCCACATACATTTAATAGGATATTTACTATAGTGTCATTGATAACATTGAATTAATTTTTTTATAGTAAATATAGGCAAACCAACATGTAAGCATACATATTACAGCCTTATTTTGTGACATTTCATTGCTTGTTTGGTGTTATTTATATTCCACATAGAATATTTTGTTTAAACCTTTCCGTGACTCTCTCTGGGTATTTATGCGTATATTCAAGCCAAAGGAAACAACAGATGGTGTAACGTGTGTATGTGTTTGTGTGGCTGGTCATGTGACACAGACAGAGAGACAGATTCACTGCTAAACCCAAGCAGGGAAAAGGAGGTCAAATCAACACATCAGCAAATCAGTTCCTTCATTAACCATGCAATTAAAACCTTCATACAAGGAATCAAAGTAGTTGCAAAGATTTGAGAGGTGACGTCATATTTACTTACACAGGCAAATCAAACTGATCTGTTAGGAGCGTCAGACTGGTTTCTTCTTTATATCACTGGCTATGAGACAAATATGACTGTCACAATACATATCCTCCCAAACGTCTCCTTGTATGTGTGTGTGTGTGCGTGTATGTTCGTCCGTGTGGCCACGCCCTCCCTGTGTTTCACACCTGCTCCTCGCTGAGTATCATTAATATGCGTGTATAGAAGTCTATCGTTTATGTGCGAATGTTGTCGGTGTTTAACCCGGATAACCTGCGTGCTACGTCTTCGCTGTTGTGTGTTAATAAATGTATGCCTCTTTTACGAAACTTGTCCCCGCATCCTGGTTTAACTCCACATCGTGACAATGACATTAAAGCTTTGTTCACTTTGCAAAATATGTACAGTTTTTCCTCATTTTGCAGAGATTCCACGTGTGAATACCACGACACTACTGCAGAATACTCCCGCCCTGCTTTAAGATCACATGCAACCTTTTAAATGCTGCCTGAGTCATGATTAAAGGGCACACACAGAGACAAGAAGAACGTGTACTTTGTCTGTGGAGCATTGATGTTCACTCAGCGCTTCTCCTTACTGAGCAATAGAACAGCACACACTGCCTAAACCAAATCTGAGTGAAAACCTAACACAGCAATGGGATCATTTCTCCTAAAATGACTAAAAGCTGAAACTTCCCCATGAGAAGATAATAGTGACACCAGGATGTCACTAATCAATGGCTGGTGTGAGGGGAATTTTCATGATCACACCATGCAAAGTCCATACAAATCTTTGTAAATGAATATTCCAGCATTTTTCAACCAACTCTCTGTGTAGTATATGCTTTATTTCTACTGACAGTCATTGATTAATTAAAATAACTGTTATTACCATTAGAAAGATACTGATGTATATCACAAGCAGAATAAGATATGTTTAAAAATATTCTATAATATCCATTAGAGATAAATAATGTTGTATATAAAATCAGAATTCAACTTCTTCAGAAAGACCAACCTTCAGTGCATAAGAAGACATTTCCGTCTGGCCGTTTGCAGGAATGGTCTGGTTTTAGACCGTCAAACAATTAAACTGCAAATTCTTAAGACTATTAAATAAAAGATCATTCCATCAGTTTTTATGGCTAGTGCATTGGGTTCTGAAATAAACAAGTGTTGAACTGGCCTCAAAGATGTAATGACATCACTCAAACAGACATAAATCATATTTAAAAGCTAATGCACTGAGGGCTGGCTTTGGATGTCTCAAAATAAATGTAGGCTAATCTACATTTAAATGTTACCTTCTTTTCTGAATGCTCTTTTTGTTGTAGGACAAGTGTTCTGTGGCTGTGTGCAAAATTTCAGACCCAATCCCAGTTTATCACAGATGACTAGTTCTACTGACTTATTCAGAGACTGGAACCAGGCAAAACTTTTAAAAAAGAAAAACAATAATTTAAGTGAACCTTTATGACCTTCGCTAATGATGTGTTTATTCTTTATACTGCTTAGAATTTCAAGCAGAAAGGTATGCTTCTGATAAAATAAATGTAAAATAGTAAATTATATCACTTAATGCTTAAATTGCAGTTATTGGATTTCTTTGCTAAAGGTACACACACTGAAGGTCGTTCTCAAAAGCAGACTGCCAGTAACACACTGGCTACATACAGGGTAACAGTAACTCACTGTTACATTAGAAAAATATTTTTAAAAATAGATAAACTCTGACATTTGTTGTAAAAGCTGGATCCATAAGACCTCTTGAAGGACATCTCCAAAAGGACCTGTGTGCCATTCGTTCATCTGCACCCTCTGTACTGTGGATGTGATTTGTGATGCCCGTTAATCCTATACTGCACATTAACTTCCCTACATGCAGCTGATCTGCCCTGTGCCCTACTGTCTCCTGTCTATGCCTGCTCTTTGTCTTGCTGCCGGCTGTAGTGTAGATCTCTTGGGAGACCATGCTATACCTCAACCTCATCATAAACCCCCTCAGTGCCAGAGGAGGCACATCTCTCATGCATCTTTTCCAGCATTGGAAAAAGGACTTCTCTGCTTTGAACTAGTGTCTGATTAGTCACTGATGAGGCACAGAATTCAGATGCAGCCAGTCGTGGTACTAATAATGACTACTATGCAGCTTCTAGCATGTTAAGGAAACAACTGGAGGAAAGGACATTCTCTTTTGTATTGCACTCTACCAAGCACATACTTAGAATGTGTATTAGAAACATTTATATGTTAGACACATATTTGTTGCTATACACAATCTGTATGGTATTAGCCATGCTCCAGCTCTTTACTAATGGCCAGTTTCTGACCACAGAATAAGTTCTGATGGAATATTTTGGGTAACAGGTCACTTACAACCAAGCAATAACACTGAAAGATAGAAATTCTCCAGTGCTACAATTCCTGATACACTCATACAGACATAACACCTGCTACCCAGCCACTACTATGTCAATGTACTCATCAGACTCATCAGTGACCAACGGACAGATTTTGCATGCTAACTGATGAGTTATAATCTGTAATAACTGTGCACCGATACATGGCGCCTTTAATATAGGTGCCTCCAAACAGTGGCGAGTAAGTGGTTTGGTCGCTTTTGTGAGGTGCTTCTAATAAAGTAGGTGGTGAATGTATGTTTGCATGAAAATAGGAAATAAAAAGATGACGTAACAGTCGGTTTCGCCTACTTTCACATTAATTTCGCTAATGACTTCTGAATATATTTATTTGATCTTAGAACTGTAATAAATGCTTTCATCTATTATCTGCGTTTATTTGTTTTGCACCAGCGCACCTAGACAAATACCAGTCTGTTAAAACTAGATACTTGCTTTAGCGTTGAAAACGCTCCGAATTAATTAAACACTTGTGCTAGAAGTATTTTTACAGCGTTAAGGGCAATCAGCTCAAGTTAATTCACGTGTGCTGGTTTTATATTGTTCTCGGTACGATGTCTACGTGATCTTAGTCGACGTAAGTAATTTTAAAAGCTCTGTGAAGCTATAAAATAGTTTATGTCCAGCTGATAGTGGCTCTTTCGTGCCAGGACTAAAAGAATTACGTCAGTATTGAGAAGGAAAATAAAGTGTTCATTGTTAAAAAGAGTATTAAATGTATTATGTGAGTTCTTGCATTACTTGTGTATTATAGTGCGCTGGCAATGAAACATAAAGGCGCTTTTTTCACTCACTCGGCTTTCCTTGCGAGTCCAACCGAGCGGCAGAGGGTTGTGGGAGTCTGCGGAACCAGTGATTTGCAGCACGGGCTCCTCTTGTCTTCCTCCGCTGAATCGGGGCTCGAGTGGCTCGCTCTCGGAGAAGGCGGAGAAGCGGGCACCAGCTGCAAATGCTGCGGGTGATGGATCGGCGGCGTGGGCTGGGGAAGATGCTGCGGCGGCGGCGGTGTCAGCTGGCAGTGGTGCTGCCGCGGTGGCTGGCCTGGAGTCCCGGCTTTGCTTGCGGCCGGGTGAGGATGCTGGAGGACCTGCGGCTGCGGGCTGACGGCCGGCGCCGGCGGATGAGGATGGTGGTGGTGGTACTGATGCGGCTCTCTCAGCCGACGGTTTTCGCCAATGAGATCTTCGACCTTCCTTTCGAGCTCGTCGATCCTCTGTCGCTGCGTCTGTATCAGACTCTGCTGGTTTTGCACTATGGTTGTCAGTTCTTTTAGGTAAAGCACTGCTTTCATTGGATTATCCAGCAGACTCTCCATCACTACAGTCGCGGGTGCTTGACAGCAGTAGCCTCAGCCCGGTGTCACAGGGAGGACCTTGGGTATTTTCGTCGGGGAGGTCGGAGCTGTGAGTGGTTCGCCGAGATGCGCGCTCACTCTGCCCTGGTCTCTCTGAGAGTTCCTGATTACGCTGCAAGGATGCGGGTGATGCGCTGGTGCGGAGGGATCAACATCAGAGGACATTGGAGGAGGAGCCGTAGTAGGAGGATGACGTCAGCTCCGTGGCCAACAACAGAAGAGCGTGTTTGCTCTTAAAAGTTAACCCCATCCATTCCTTTATTTCCTGTCGGTTGCCTGTTAATGTGGATTTGGCGAGTTCTCCAAATTCATGACGTTTCTGCTCCTAAATATCCATAAAGAACTATCTGTCTGCATGGAAATAGTTCCACGTGTAAGAAACGGAGCTCTGTGATTGAACAAACACGACTTACAAGCATGCTATCCGGTGTAAGAACGGCTGAACTTGTTGCATGACCAGACACCAGTCCAGTATCCCTGGTGGTCTCTGCTTAGCATGTAGCCGATGTAAACGAGCTGTTCTGCTTCCTATACCTCCAACACTGCTGGAACAGTTGAAAAACGTTTCCACCTGACCATGCATAAATGTGTCACGGGTCTGCTCTCCCCATATATATCAATGTAGCGTGTGGCCGGTCAGTCAAGATGAGAATAATGGACCCGTTAAACAGCACCATGGCCAGTGGGATACGTCTATGTGACATTGGGCCAGCGCAACGTCACTGAACTTGCTCCAGAAGTTTCATACTGAGTTCCACAAATCAAATTTTAATGCAGAATTAGTTAATCTGTAGTTAAAATAATCAATGGGTAAAATTAAATAATAAATATCGTGCAAATTGCATTTCAAATTGTGTTCTCCCCGGCAGAATCCGCTACAACACACAAACGACGCTCTCGCACATTGTAATGCATGTTTGCTGTCCTAAATCACAATGACATGCCGAGATGGTTCAGGATTTGGAATCTGAATGCACTTTTCAACCTCCAAAGATTGATACACTGATATGATTTTCCATTCCCACTTATGCGGCGTATATCTGAGTCATGCTTATGCCCAGCACTCAAATGACGAATCTGTTTGTACGCTCTGTCCGTGTGGACACTTGGATAAAGAGCGATGACAATACGATGTGCACTGTGCCGTGTCTCACCAGACTTGGCAAGCTGTTCGCTTTTCTCCGAGCGTGATGCCAAAGCCTTGATCCATGTCGCTGGTGTATGATTAAGCTCAGCAGAAAGCATATTAGTGCTGTGAATGATTGCTTAGCGCGGCAAATTTTGGCCTTTTTCCTCGCTACTCATATAGCAGTAGCGTACGGCCTCAGGCTGGTAGAGAATTCTTACCGCAGAGCATGAAAGGTGTTGGCTGAGTGTCTTGGTGTTCATTCAAGTGGTCTCAGTGTGCGGTAACAAATCACCATGCCAGACATCTTCCCCTCGGCGTGTGGCTAAGATTAGACCTACATATTATGTAATTAAGAGGTGAAGGCTATACTGATGCTAGTAGTTATGTCAGTATTTTCTAGTAAATGAAGGAATGGTGATTAACCAAGTGCCTTGAAGTGGTTAGGGATCATCCAAGCCCTCCTCAAAGAGGTGGGTCTCCAGTCTATGTTTGAAGACACCAAGGGACTCCATTCTGCATATAATTTTCAATTTAAATTAAAAATGTTCCAAATGTGTGGCTAGCTAGCATTTATTTTTATTCTGTTGACTGCCCTATTGCAGTGTTTTAGCATATAAGTTCCTGTTATAGTTCCTATTAGATTGACAGGCTCTCTAACTACTTAATATTAGTTGCAGACAAGTGCCAACAGATCAGAGATCAAGCTGTATGTCAGATATAAACAAGACATTGACACACTAATCCATCTCCCCAGGATATACAGCAAAAACAATGGAATGCCATTCAGACTGCATAAGTGGCCATACGGTTACAAAGAGAGGGAAGGTAGCAAGAACAGGGATCACACTACCAGAGGGTAATATAACATGTTGAGGACAGCTACAAGTACCTTTGAATCCCACAGGCAAATGGGAATCATGAAGAGGCCAAAAGGAAAGCAGATAGAGCCAAATACCTACAAAGAGTGAGGCATTTCCTGCAAAGTCAGCTGAATGGGAAAGACTAGAACTGAGCTATCAGATCTATGCCCTGCCAGTCATCAGGTACCCCACTGGCATAATATGCTGGACTAAGGAGGAGATAGAAGCCAGTAACAACAAGACAAGGAAATGTCTCACAATGCACAATGATAGTTTCATCTCAACCACAGGATGAAACAACTAAGATCCAAGAATACACCAGGACAATGGCCCGAAGTGACAAAGTGCCTAGTGAGTACCTCAGACAGCAGAAATGCGAGGAGGATTGAAATGAGGAGGAACAGGGACCATCATGGGATGAAAAACCCCTGCATGGTATGTAACACCGGTAGAGAGTGGAAGTGGCTGATATGGAGAAATCTTACCAATGGCTGGAAAAGGCTGGACTGAAAGACAACACTGAGGCAATAATCATGGCAGCACAGGAACAAGCGCTAAACATGAGATCAGTAGAGGCTTGGATCTACCACACCAGGCAGGATGTGCAAAGATGCCACCGAGACAAGCCAGCATATAACAGTGGGATGCAAGATGCTAGCAGGCAGGGCTTACATAGAATGCCATAACTAAGTGGCTGGGTTAGTGTACAGAAACATCTGTGCTGAGTACGGGCTGTATGTTCCAAGGTCAAAGTGAGATATACCACCAAAGGTGATGGAAAATGACCATGCTAAGATCCTGTGAAACGTCCAAATACAAACAAACAAGATGGTAATGGCTAACCAACCCGACATAATATTGGTGGACAGCAGACGAGGGCCGTAGTGATAGATGTGACAATCCCAAGTGACAGCAACATCAGGAAAAAGGAAAATGAGAAACTTGAGAAATACCAAGGGCTGAAGGAAGAGATAGAAAAGATGTGGGGGTGAAGACAACTGTGGTTCCTGTGGTAATAAGAGCACTAGGGGCTGTAACCCCCTAACTGGGAGAATGTGGTTCCACCAACAGATACCAGTAACAGCATCCACAATCTCAGTCCAGAAGAGTCCAGTCCTGGGAACAGTTAAGATACTTTGCTGGACTCTTAGGGTACCTGGCCTCTGGTAGAGGACCCGACCTTGAAGGAAAAAAACGCCTGGATATATATATATATATATATAGGGGCAAACACTTTTTCACACCATTGTATATACAGTGGTGTGAAAAAGTGTTTGCCCCCTTTCTGATGTCTTTTTTTTTGTTGTTACACTTAAATGTTACACATCATCAAACAAATTTAAATATTAGGCAAAGATAACACATGTAAACACAAAATGAAGTTTTTAAATGAAGGTTTTTATTATTAAGGAAAAAAAATCCATACCCCCCCCCCACCCCCCCACCCAAGTAAAACAATTAATTAAGACTTTTGGGAAAATGCTGTGAGACAAAAGTTGAACTTTTTGAAAGGTGCATGTCCCATTACATCTGGCATAAAAGTAACGCAGCATTTCAGAAAAGGAACATCATACGAACAGTAAAATCTAGTGGTGGTAGTGTGATGGTCTGGGGCTGTTTTGCTGCTTCGGGACCTGTAAGACTTGCTGTGGTAAATGGAACCATGAATTCTGCTGTCTACCAAAAAATCCTGAAGGAGAATGTCTGGCCATCTGTTCATGACCTCAAGCTGAAGCACCCTTGGGTTCTGCAGCAGGACACTGATCCAAAACACACCAGCAAGTCCACCTCTGAATGGCTTAAGAAAAACAAAATGAAGACTTTGGAATGGCCTACTCAAAGTCCTGACCTGAATCCGATTGAGATGCTGTGGTATGACCTTAAAAAGGTAGTTCATGCTCCTCCAATGTGGCCAAAATTACAGAAATTCTGCAAAGATGAGTGGGCCAAAAGACTCATTGCCAGTTATCGCAAATGCTTGATTGTAGTTACTGCTGCTAAGGGTGGCACAACCATTTATTAGGTCTAGGAGGCAATCACTTTTTCATAATAAAAACCTTCTTTTAAAAACTGCATTTTGTGTTTACTTGTGTTATCTTTGTCGAATATTTGAAACATAAGTGTAACAAACATGCAAAAAAGATATCATGAAGGGGGCAAACACTTTTTCACACCACTATATATATATGTGTGTGTGTGTGTGTGTGTGTGTGTGTGTATGTGTGTGTGTGTGTGTATGTGTGTGTGTGTGTGTGTGTGTGCGTGCGTGTGTGCGTGCGTGTGTGTATGTGTGCGTGCGTGCGTGCGTGCGTGTGTGTGTGTGTGTGTGTGTGTGTGTGTGTGTGTGTGTGTGTGGGTGGGTGGGTGGGTGTGTGTGTGTGTTTCCCTGTGTCCTGAGGACATGTACCCTACTCCAAGTCAACTGATTCAGCATATTGGCTAATTAGCAATCCCTTTACGAGCTGGGTTAGAACAGGTAAAAAGACAAAAATGTGCAGTGTGTTGGGTCCCCTGGGCGAGAAGATACTAGCATATGATACTGATATTTATTCTTTCTTACCATGTTTATATATCTAAAGTTTTACATTCGACTCAATAAGTCATATATGCCATATCTTTGCCAGGCTTTTCATGTTAGCCACCACTCTCTTTTGACTATTAGCCCTGTATATTCAGCATGCCTCAGCTTAATCCTACCTTTTCAATTTCCATATCAAAATCCGACTATCTGGAGGTTGCCCAGAGGAGGACTGGTTCCTCTTAAGGTTTCTTTCTCATGTTATCTCAGAAAGTCTTATCTACCGTCATCCTCAACTTGCTCAAGAATATTCTTCACACAAATTTTTGTAAAGCTGCTTTGAAACAATGGTGGTTTAAAAATGCTATACAAACTGAATCAGACATTTTACCAAGGTCATATGGCATGAATTTGTATTTAGGTATCTTCATATAGAGGGCAAATTGAGGCTCTAGAAAGATCAATGACAGGTAAGGACCATCTTGTAAATGAGCAATATGATTTTGGCTATCACGATCATTGCTGTGTGCTAATGGATAAAAGTTGCCTAATTGTCTATTCAAGGGTACATTATTTCTGCTGCAAACAGGACCAAGAATACTTTTCACACTGCCCTTGCAATTCTAAAGGGTTGAACACTGATGAAAACAGCCATGACAAGTATTGTTCAGCTTGGTTTATAATGTTATGCCCACTTTTATATAAAAAAACAGACATAATACACTTAAAAGTTTGCATTTCTTAGCAGGTTTGGAGTACCTGTTCTAGAACAAAAGGCCATTTTTAGGTATATTTCACCAATTGCCAACTAATGTCTGCAAAGTTAGATTGTCTTCATTCTTTACCTGAATCCCATCTGAATACCAATACAAACAATTATATTACAAATTGTTCTAAAAGAAAACTATCCTAATATTATGTCTTTTATATGTTACTCATTGTATGGCCAAAACTATGGACACCTGACAATCACACCTATCTGAGTTTGTTGGCCATCAAATTTCAAAACCATAGACATTAATTATGGAGATGCGCTCCCCTCTGTGGCTATTACAGCTTCCACTCTTCTGGGAAGGCTTTCCACATGTATCTTTATCTGTACAGATTGAGATTTGCATGTATATTAGACCATTTACATTCTGTAGCAAACCATGGTGTTGACCATGAAGAATTTTGACAGTATGAATCCAAGCATTTCTCTGCTGACTATGCTGAGGACAGCATTCATAGAATAGAAACAATTGTACAACACAAATATTTTAAACCATCGTGATGATTCTTCTTGCATTGTTCAACACTGTTAGGCTTGACAAATGTGGCCATAAAACCTTTCTTGAACCTTTTCCTTTCATTTCCAGCACTGATTAATTTTCAGTGAACTCACATGCTGTAGGACTTGATTTCTTGGGGGAAATCTGAATTTCAGGGACAGCTGAATTTAATGCAACACCTGGCAACATTCTTGTCCCCAGCACTTTTAAAAGTAAAGTTACTCACATGATAGAGAGCTTTTCAGGAGCTTGGTGAGTAGAGTGCACAGGCTTTTCATACCCAAGTGTCCAGCAGTTCATTAGAACACTTCAATGGTACTTTGTTACTTCAATTTTTTTTTTAAGTTACTTCAATTTTAAAACTTTTTTTCTTGCACTCAGTTTTTTTTACTCATGATCTTGCAATGATCATTTTACGGCACAGGCATAAATATTTTTCATTTACCTATTGATTACATCCATTCAATAAAGCCTTAATGTTTTATTAAGTGGAGGTATAAACCAAATAGAGTACCACTGGTGTTAATCAATTCAATTTATATATATATCATTTAATAGGTTAACATTGACCGTAGACAATTTACACATACATACATACACACACACACACATATATATATATATATATATATATATATATATATATATATATATATATATATATAATTTTTATTTATTTTTTTTTACATTTTTTTTAAACCATTTATAAAGCACTAAATCACAAGGTTTAATATGTTGCATCTTGCCCAAAAATAAGGCTTGGCCAAACTCAATATTTTAAGTGACACGTTTGACCCTCCTCTGCCGTCATGGTTTCCATGGCAAAGCTTCATCATGCGTTCTTTCATACGGGTTTCTTGTCTAGCCATGTGCTTTTGTTTTTTCTTTTCTGTGCCCTGCTTTACCATTCCTACCACCTATGTCAGCTTTGTTGTGTAATCTGCCCCAAGTGTCTTCTGTTACTGTCTTGTGTATTTAAACCCTATGTTTTCCCCATCTTGATACTGGTCATTGTTTGATGTTAGTTGTTGCATGTACTGTGTTAGGCTGTACTGTGTTCTATGTCACAATTTCTATGTATTGGTTATCCTATGTTTTCTATCCCTTGTTTTTCTAGTTAGAGTTCTCTGCGTTTTTGTGTTTAAAAATGTTTTGTTCTTTTGTTATTTATTCTGGTTTTGTTTCTGTAACTGCTTACTGTAACTGTTTTTCGACCCTGGGCTGTCCCTATGACGATGATCCTGGATTTGCCCTTAGTAAACAGCACTCTTTTCAGCATTTGCCTCCTGTCTCTACTCACTCCGCATCGTATTAAGAATGCTCATTTAGATGATCATTCTGCGTCCTGTGTCCTGTCTCTCAGGCTGAACTAAGAGGAAACACTGGCGTTTTCTTCTCAGGATTGCATTTAGTGTTTCTGACCTTCTTTATCTAGCCCTTCCAGTCACTGCTGCGACTTTGATTGGTTTCATCTTACCATGCTGTTTGCATTGTGCTGCTACTGCTATTGTTTTAGCTGTGGATGACGTTTGGTAAAAGGCTGCCCACTGCATTAACTGCAACCTTCCCAAGACCTCCGATCAGAGGCAGGAAAAAAAAATGTCTTCATGAAAAGGAAAAAATGTGAAGGATACTTACAGTGCAGATGACTTGTAAAGTAGCAATAACATTTTCATTCAGCTTTATTTAAGTAAGCATGGATAGGTTCATATCCTCCTCCAAATAAAAATAATTCTAATTTGATCTTTTTTCAAAACAACTGTACTGGCACATTTTTATTATAAATTGCAGCAACAAATTGCGGACTAAAATATTTTTGACTTGATTCACTAAAAGTAAGTATTGTTAATGTTAGTGACATAAGGTTAGCTTAGAAAGTGTAATTTTACCAATCAAGCCACCTTGGTAAGATCAAGTGTAAATGTATAAAAGCAAGAAGCCAAAACAGCCAAGATTCACTTCACGTAGCACCTTCACCATAAAATCAAACATGCATATGCACAAGAGCACATTAATCACAGGAATAATCACATTAAAAGGTAGACTGGAGACATTAACCCCACCCTGATATGCAAATAAGTTGCCAAGAGCCAAAATGGCAGTTCCATGGCTAAACAGTGAAATATACTGGCCTTCTCTTTCTTGCAGTGTTTTTCAGCTGGTAAATAATGATTTCAGTAATGTAGACAGTGGATTTTTTAACTTTCCACACAGCTGCAAATATCTGCTTTTCTGATTGTGAAGTAACAAGTGTCATACAAACCCACTCTGATATTAAAAGAACATGTTTTTCAATACAGAGCTTAGTACATAGTGATATTTTAGCAAAATGTCAGATAATCTGACCAATAGAATTTATGTTTTTAACTACAGAGGCTAGCCTATGGCCCTTCTCAGCATTCTGAAGAAGGGGCTATGGCATTATTAGTAAAATGTCACTATCTCTATATATATGCTACCTTATCCAGCCAACTTCAAATGGTGAATGCAATTGAGGCAGACATTGTAGCATACCTAAATGAAAAGCCTTTTTCAAGGCTACCCTTCACTGAAAATCTCCCAATAATTCACTAACGTCAGCCAACTCCAGCTATAAATCTTACCCAGAAAGAAATTTTTAAGATGTACTGTGAGACAAGGCCATAGTCAGAATACATATGGGGATGGACATGCCAGGAAGTGCACCAGCTGTTTTGCTTGTCTCTGGGGAGGACACTGGTGACACCTCCTTCTTGCCTCTTTGAGGCTTGCATGTAGGCAATGGAGCTCTGGGGCTGTGTGCCGTAGGTGAGGGAGCGTCCTCAGATGACGACGACCCCCTCTTTCTGTGAGTCACGCGGGGCAGCTTGCTGACTCTTGCATGGCGTGCCTTGGGCAGAGCCTTGGGCGCTCTCGGAATCTGCTGACCACGTGTCCACCACAGAGGGAGGATCCTCATAGAGGGCCTCCTCCACCTACATTGCTGGATCCTCCAAGCAGTCGACTTCCAGGGCTGACGTCATAGAACTCCTCACTTCGTCCGTAATCCCCGTAACTCACTCGATAGTCCTCATAGGGATAATAGGAATAATAGGAGCCCGCAGAGTCCAAAACTTCCCAGTTCCGGTCGTTCAACGGTAGACTGTAAGACTCTGCAGAGTCCAGCCCTGGATTATACCCAGAATTCTCCAGGGGCTCTCTCCCCCATTGTGCCAGTGGAGAGTGTGCCCAAGAGTATGGAGGGTTTCCCTGCAAGGGCTGGGTAGGAGCGGTTACGCGTTTTCTTCTCCTTCCTTCTCTTTTTGCTCTTTTTTCCCAGGCATCCTTCGACAGTCTGAGTTTCTGTAGCCCTGGGAGGCAAGGCAGGATGCAAAGGTGAGCCATGTAGAACACAATGATGTTTACTAGCACACAACATACAATAAGCATAGCACACAGGCTAACTGAAGGTTAAACACAGACAAACATCCACCACTAAACAAGACTTATATACACGCATGATAACAACACAAAACGAGAAACAGGTGTGATACACTGGGAGGGCGTGGCCATACAAAAGAACATACACACACACAGAGAAGAGAGAGAGACAGAGAGAGAGAGAAAGACGTCTGGGAGAAAGGGCCATACTGTGACACTATCATAGCTAAGTTAAGCTACCTGTTAAGTTAGTCAGAAATTCATGGGAGTGTCTAATAATGGTCATGGGCATATTCAACTAACGTTAATGTTTTTTGTTAGAAATCCCACATGAAGTCTCAGTAAAATGTCAGTCATTGTAGTGATGCATGTGAACATGTAGAGAGTAGCAGCTTTATTGAATATTTGTATAGTATCCTGTGTGCTCTACTTGCTTATGATAAATGGCATTAGTGTTTGATTAAAGTGAAAGCAGATTTTTATTAGTCAGCTTTTGTCTGCTTTAATTCACAGTAAGTCATGAGTAAGAGGAAGGGTGGCAATGACATTCAGCAGTTTGTAGGCAGCCTCAGAAAAAAATAGAAAAGTAAGTTGTTAGAAAATGAGTACTGGTCAGATCAAATAAGTACAGAAGAGAGGTGTACAAGAATTGAGTCAGTGTTTCATAACATATATTGAATAATGTGTTAACAATAAGAAATTGTAAATACAATTTTTTCCTGACATCATGGCAAGAAATACCAGTTGTTTTACTGATAATATTTATTTCAAGTTAACTCTGGTTCATTCAAAGTAGATGAGAGGGAGAGAGACAGTAGGTGATATAGAGGTGTGTGAGAAGAGGAGCAAATATTGATGGTTAAGACCAAGTAATGATGCTAAGGAGAAGGAAATATAAATAATAATCATCATCATCATCATCATGATCATCATAATCATCATTTCATCTCATGAGTTAGTGAATTTCCTGTCCCCCGGGTAGATTTGGTGCCCCCCAGTGTTCCGTTAATGACTACAGCCTTGACTCACTTCCAACAAGGAATCGCTCAACTTCTAACATCTTTTTCCTTGAATGACTGTGCACGAGTAGGTATCCAGCATCAAGATGACGATCTGATGCAACTCTAAATATGTTTACAGGATGCACTGTATTAAACAGTTTCATGTAGCTAGCTAATGAATGTAATGCCATGACAAGACAAACTCTCACATTTTCAATAGTTTTTAGAAGCAGTCTGCTAAATAGGCCTATGGCTAAAACAGCTTTTGGGGTAGAATATTTGAATAACTATAGCATTATTAGTAATTTAGTAGTTTAGCATATAGCATCAGCTACATTTCAGGCTGTGCTGCTTAAGTTACGCGTCCTCACAGACACCGACACGAGTATAACGTTTAAATAACCTACCTATTAAGTATTAGGTATTTGTATTATACTACTGCAAAATAGGTTGTTTTCTTTTCTGGTCACAAGCAGGCACATCATACTTCCATCTTATTTTTGCATCTCTTGTATGAAACTTATTTGTCCTAACACCTTGCTTCTTTTCGAGCATTCAGGTTACGTTTCTACTCATATACTGTGTTCATTATCCGAACCAAAGAAGATGGACACTGCTTACTGTGGAGAATGTAACACTTCAGTGCAGTTCTGCAGGAGTTCAAATCTCCTGCAAGAGATCTAATAATCTGTTATAATTCAAAGAAACCAAGAGAAGACTTTCTGATAGTTTTGTTGAACACTTTGGACCAACAAAATTAAGGAATTGTTTCAAGGCAATTTGCTAATGCTAATGGCCACTGCATTCTTTAAGTACATATTTACATTGCCAGTTGTTGGTATGGCAGCAGTAAAGTTAGAAAATTTAAGGGGAAAAATCTGATCTACACTCTCAGAACTACACAACCTCATGAAAAGAATGTTTTGTACATCTACTATTTTTAAATATAAACTAACTTAATGAGAAAAATAGTTGTTTGAATTAATAACTTTAATCTGGGACTCATTAGATCAAATAAATTCTAAAACACGAATTGTGTGGATGCCTGGGCACTGGTGCTTACTGGGGAGCTGTTTGGAAATGTTTTACTCTAAAACTGTTTTAGTCTGCTTATCTACTTACCTTTTTATTTGTTGTCATGAAACCCATTAAAGTACATCATGTTTGCATTACATTTTATGTGCACTTTTTTTTACATAAATCTGATTACACAGAATGTGCACTTTTTATAGATGATTTGTTGGGGTTTTTTTTTTTAAGAGAAACTAAAAATTATCTGGCATGCCCCTAAATGCATTTCTTCTCTTCAAATAAGATGGACATTAGACATAGCTTTTAAAAGTGGAAAAGTGGTTGTAGCACAGCTACGAATAAGAATGTGTTAAAAGCGCTTAGTGAGCTTTGACTGCAGTAATAATGTGAAAAGCTTTATTTAGCTCACCATTTGTTCAATTTTAAAAATGTCTGAAATTAACAGCAAACAGTTAAAACACTGCAACACTAGTAACAGGTCACTAAAATGCAATTACATTAATTTGTAACGCGTGGTGGGCCGAGTACAGAACGGCGAGGGGCAGGACGCACCGACTCCAGCGACGTGGACCAACATTTATTTACATAAAACGACAACGGCACTCACGTATTACAAACGAAGGACATGAACATGTAACGGTTAACGTTAAACAAACACGCATACGTTTAACAAGGACGAAAAGAACATTAACCTTAACATTAACACGTTAAATCAACAATGCCCAGCGACACTGCTCACACTGACACGGGTTTAAATACACAAACAGGACGTTTTGTAGGTGTGTGCAGGCGTGGCCACAAACGAGGGTCCTCCCACTGCAAGTGGCGGGACAAACCATGTGACTCGCGGGAGGCGAGCGTTCCGTGACGTAACTATTTTTACAGCCTCCGTGATTTAAAATATTTCCTTGTGAAGTTTAAATGTTAACACGTTCCTATTTATGTTTAGGTCCATAAATATTAGGACATTAACAAAGGCGTTATTTTATCTGCCCATCACAGCATATAAATCGAGCGAAAATCATTATCCCTCCTTTGCTCTTCAGTAGTTATTTATTTTTGCATCAAATTAATTGTTAATCAATTGCTAATGATATTTCCATTGCAGAGTAATGTCATTTGGTCATATTTATAGTACCTTAAGGCCATTTTAAAAGTAACAGGAATGATTTTCAGTGTAAATTCTCGAAACAATAAAGGCCTGTTTTTTTAATTTTTAAAATAAATGCTCTGACTCGTCAAATCACAGAGCAGTAGAGTTTGATTCTGTTCTTTTATTGGACTATTTAATTATTGCAGGAGTATTTAATTTGACTATTTATTTATCAATGATCTTGGCGATGTTCCTGAGTGGGCGTCCAATCTGCTCATGCTTGTTGGCTGAAACATACTAGCTTCTGTTTTTGATCGATGGTAAATTTTCAGTCATAGTTATGAGATGTATGCCTGCTTAAGAACTAGCCAGAAGCATACATAGCACTTTTCTAATGTCTCTTGTAGTTGTATTTTGAGAACTGCTACTGCTGAGCTTTTGTAATCCTATTTAAGGTTGCACATAAGTGTTGGGATGGGGGGGGGGGGGGGGGGGGGTTGCACTGCACAATGCTGGATTTTCCCCATTGCATAAAATAAATTAATTTCACTGTGCTGTACACCAAAAAAAAAAAGAGGAATGATGAATGGGTGCCTAGGATTAGAAAAAAACACTTCAAGAAAATCACTGTTACATTACAACAATCTTGCAAGAAGCAGGATGACGAGTAGCCTCAGAACACTAAATTTAATACAATACAACTAGGCATACATAAGTCTTTCCTTTAAAATTATTATATTTTCAGTTGTCCTTTATTACTATAATGTTTCAGTCTGTAACCAAAGCCACCTTAAAAATCAAATAACCCCCATTTAATAAAGCTTCCATTAGCTAACATAATGATGATTAGCTAACGAAGCTTATCATCTACACCCATTCATAGTGCTGCTTCTTTTCCACATCTCCATTACAGATTCCACATATTCTGCACAAGTTCTTCTTTAGTGTATTTTCTGCAACCAGCGTTCTCCCCTTTGGTTATAAAGTGTCACTTAATTGTACCCCACCCAGACCAGCAGAGGTCCCCATAACCAGGAATCTAGCACTCTTTGTTCAACTCTGTCATTAACAGACAATTTGTCTTTGTAGTTGTATCCTGTTCCCTGGGAGCTTCTTTGCAAAGCCTAGTTTTAGCCAAGTGCTTAGCTCTGCCTGCCTTGAATTAACTCTTTTAGTGGTTTCTCAGATTTCTCACTTTGGATTGAGTTTTCGGATTTTTATTTATTTATTTATTTATTTATTTATTTATTTATTTATTGTGGTTCGTATCTTTCTGGTTTGAATTATTAGGCTTTGTCATTATGGACATTTTTGCCTTTACTCCAAGAGGGCATATGCCAGGGAGCCACTGATGTTCACAAAAGAGGAAGACACATAGTGTTCTCAGACATGTGGGTGCCATGAATACTGGCCTATTTTAAGCAGTGATTTGTGAAATGTAGTAGAAATCTTATAATGAGGAGGAAGAAGGAAGTGATAAGATACAAAAGTTATTTAGTGCAGTATTTTAAAAAGACCAATATACCTTGGGGTGAGTTTCTTGGATGTAATTTCAGTCTTAGATTCAACATAGGTACCCATATACTTTAACCAGGATGATTACATGCAGTTGGTCTTCTGCACTGGTTAGTCTGGATGTGCTGGTGTCTTAAACTCCACTAAATATAAACATGTATGTTCTCACAGTACTAAGGACTGCATCATTGGTCAATGGCAGGCACCCTAGATGGGTCACTACACCAGGGAAAAAGAGGTGGTTGATTTCCTAGTAGACATTGGAAAGGAGTAATTTCAGTTAATGCATTACACAGCAAACCTTGACCATACTCTGCCCAGAGTATGAAATGCTTCCAGTCATTTTGAGTTTGATTGCAATGGAAGTGAAAAAACATGCCAATGTCTGTTCTTTAGATTGAGAGCGATACCCTGAGGGTAGGCTGACATTGATGTTTATACAGGAACAAAGCACCTTCCACACATGAGAAATAAAATACGGGCCTCTGTCGGACACTATGTCCTCTGGTAATCCATAAAACCTTATCACATACTGAAATAGTAACCCAGCTGTTGGGAGTTACTAAAGAGTTGGGGAGTTCAGGTAGTGGGATCAAGCAGCATGCTTTGGAAAATCTGCCTATGGCAACCGGTATAGCGGCGATTCCCTGTGAGGAAGGCAGATCAATGACAAAGTCCCCTTCTAAATGGGACCATGGATGGTGCAGTATTGGATAGTGACCCTAGTAAACCTGTGGGGGCCTGATACAAGGACTTAGTTTGACCATATGTATGGCATTCTCTCACAAGTTGCAAAACGTTGTCTAGGTGTGACCGCCAAAATATATTCTTTATGAGGTGAGTAGTATAGTGATTATCTGGTCAGAACTAGGGCTAGTATGTTCACACTAGATTACTTGATGATGTAAAGAAAAGTGCACTTAAACCCTTTCCTGATCATATTCTGGTGGGGAAGACTCCTGTTCTAGTCCACAGATTTCCAGAGTACAAGAGGCAACAAGTGAACATTAGTAAGGATGGGTTATTTTCTGTGGTATTCCCTGTAGAAACATCTAGAAAGGGTATCAGTCTTTGATCTTGACCTATACGTCACATAAGAATCAAAACAAGGAATTCTGTTAATTTGTTAGGAATTTTGTGATATTTTGTGGACTTGAAATATTCTAGATACTTATAATTGCTAAATACTAGAAAAAGGATGTTGATGTCTAGCCAGTGCTTCCAGTCTTCAAAGGCAGATTTAATGGCTAAAAGCACTCTATAAACAAGATCATAATTTTGTTATACTTCAGTGACTTTTTAAGAATATTAGGTTCATGGAAAATGCTTGTGGAATCTCCCCTTGTCTGAGACAGAAAAGTTCCTACACCGTCTCAGAAGTGTCAGTTTCCACCACAAAAGGAAGTTCTGGACTGGGGAGCGAGAGGTAAAATGAGCCCTCAGGGATTCAAACACCACCTGGGTGTCACACATGCTCAGTGATCTTTGTCCCCTTATTCTGAACACCTGTAATAATGCCTCTACTTAAACCAAGCTGCCCATCTCTTCAATGCATAGTCTTGACTCTGTGTCTCATGATCAAACTCGCCTACGGCGTCATTTTCCCTAGAGTTATTCTCATGTGTTTTTCCTTTATTTGCTAGTCTCAGAAATCTTGACTTTATCATCCTATTTCTTTCTTAAAGCCTTGTTCATATTGAACTAAATTCCTTTTTTGACTGAGTACATGACAAATATTATGCCAAAGCGATGGAAGCTGCCAGCATATAGATACAGTTAGCGTTGAGCAGATCCTGGTCAACAACAACTAGAGTTCCAACATCAACAGCTACAATATCTCACTGCTGCCATGATGTAACCCAGCAACAAACCACACTACATAGTCCATCTGCTATATCACCAGGGCATGCGATCAAGGAAGCCACTGCTGTTCCTTGCAATTCCAACTCTCCAAGTTGAAGTATTACAATGAAAACCCTACCATTTTGTGGTGGGTTTTTGCTTTAGTGCTATCCTATCACACGTCGTCACTGACTAGTCTTCCCCATGTTGCTGCACTTCAGAAATGCTAGGGTTTTGTCTGCCACAGCTCACTGGAGCACACTATTGGAGTAATCTATTATGTTTTGCACACTGGGAGCTACTAGCACCTGGCAACAGGGGATCATTAAAGAAGTTAAGACCAAGCTAGGCAGTCAGGGCGAAGGTTCTTCCTTCACTCCTTGCTTTGTGTTCTAGTCCTGTGGGATCTGCTGAAGCCATGGAACTTGGCAGAGCTCATCTCTCTGTGCATGAGTCTATGGCCTCTGTTTTTGCTGTGGAGTCTTGGATCATCTACTTTCACACTGCATCATCCACCTCAATGCTGCAACCTCCTGCTTGTTGAGTGAAAAACCTACCATTCCTTTCTCACATCTATTTTGTGTATCTGTGTTGTTTTTCTGAGGGACAGAGTCACTGTTACAGGTATAATTGACTTGAGAATGGCAAGCAACTTCACAGATTTCCAACTGGTCCAAGCTCTCAACATTCCATTAAAACTCCATTGATCAGTTCTCTAAAGCTTGTTGTCTTTGTGCCAGGTCTCTCCACAGTGTACCAAACAGCAGAGGCACTGTTCCATCATGTGTTTTGCCATTACATGCTGCCAGAGGACATGTGTGAATATACGTGACTGAGGTTGCCAATTCACATTGCAATTATGGTGGGGCCTTCATTGAGCATCCAGCTGTAACAGTGAACCTTATCTCTGGCCATCACCCTCAGTCCAAAGAGCAGGTGATGATGCTCAATCAGGAATCAAGTACCTGCATTGCTTCTGCAGTGATCCACCAGATGACTGGTCGTGCTTTCTCCCTTGGGCCAAGTATACCCAGAATGTTTTGTTACATATATCCACTGGATATGTGCTATCTTAGTTACCAGCCTTCACTCTTTCCATGGTCTCCTGAAAAGGGGCTTGTCCCAGTAGTCGATGAATGGCTTCCTTACAATGAGGAGGTATTGGCTTCAACCCATGTACACCTGCAGAGAGCCATCCTTTGGCACAAGACACAGGCCAATCTCCACTGCAGGGAGGCCCCTGAGTGCCAGTCTGGAAATTGAATCTGGCTCTTTACACATGACCTGCCTCTCTGTCACCCAACCAGAATGCTCCAACCCAGCTTTAAAGACCTCTGTAAAATTGTGTGGTGAATTAACTGGTTACTTACCACCTCCAGCTTCCCACTAATCTGCAGGTCTCTCCATCTTTCCACATCTCTTTTCCCAGGCCTGTGATGCCGGGTCACATGCAGGAGACTGAGCCCCTAGACTCTCCACTCCCAGGTCTCTCCTCACTCTGCTCCTTCCTCTACTGGAGCTGTGCATACAAGGAGGGAAAAGTACAATTTGTTACTTAGGTTTACTACGTCATTACCCTATTACTACAGATCTGTAACAAGCTACATTTTTATTATGACTATATATCAAGCGCATTATTCATTAACACTCCAAAATTTTAATTCTGTTTAACCCTTACTATCTCATATATAAATGACACTGTGACTCATTGTAGTGAAGTGGTATGAAACATTAGCATGCAATATTCATTGCTGTTTACCACAATATAATAATGAATATTGCCACTGGCAACACTCAAAGTTGATACTAAATACACCTTAGATAAATAAAGCAATTAAATAATATTTATACACATGCTAACAATAATAATAATAATGTGGTGTTGCATTTCCTATATCATATAGTTATAGTTATAGCAGAACATAATTTCTCATGTCACATTCTGCCTTTCATTATTTGCGATCTGAATAATCTTCTTCAATGGGATGACATGATGAAGGTGATGAAATTGGAATTTCTGTATACCAGAAGCCAGGGTTTAGAGTTTCTTTAGTGATTGTGCCAGTTAAATGCACATTACTTCCAGAATCCTCTAGAATCTCCAGGATTCACTTTGTACATTCTCTTAATGAGAACTCTACGTTTTCTCCCTTTCCTTAGCCATTTCAAATCCAAAAGACACAGGACGACTTTAGGGTGGCAGTCTAAGCTTCTCCATCTCTCCTCCCAGGAGTGCAAGCCAGGAGAATTTAGGTGCCCAGGTTGCGTAACATGCTCGTCGGTGCCTCTTTTTGATCTGCAGAACTTTGTCCTAGCCTTCAAATTTCTGTAGCGTAACATCAGGCTGTTGCAAGGGAAGAAAGCAGACATGTCAGAGTGAAAGTCTTTGAAAGTGAGGTATCCATAACACTCAACTGGGTTTTTCAGCTTGCGAGGCCTTGGGGAACTGGTCTTCTTTCATTTGATCAAAGAAAAGATGCTTATGCATTTGTGCTGAACTGTAAAGCGCTGTAGCAATTAATGACAAAAAGGTTTATAACATCTTGGCTGCTGAAAAGTGCGTTTTGTCACTTTTTAAAGTACAAATGATTGCCTGTGATGCACCATGCATATTGTTGAACTAAATGCAGCTGAATTCTGAAACTGTAATTCAGGATAATGTCTGCACTACTTGCACTACTATGTAATGGAATATAATTGGATCATGTGACTGTAATCCAGAGTGCATTTAAATCACATGTGCCCTCCAGCAAATCCATTAAATATAAGATAGATTACACCAATAAAGTCATGTCTGTTAGTCATCAGTGATGATTGTTCACATTCTCTTACTCGCTCTCTCTGTTTTACACACACACACACACACACACACACACACACACACACACACACACACACACTGATGTAAGCATGCCTTGTAAATGTTTCATTCTTTCACTCACTCACCATTCCCCATTTAGGAACATCTGTTATGGGACTGGCCAGTTAAATAATTGCAATTTTTTGCACTATGTTTCAAGACCTATTGTGTTGGCAACCTAGTGTCACAGACAAAGAACATGCAGGAAAAAAATGGTGACGCAAACGCAGGTCTCCAAATAAAGAGTTTAATGAAAGTAATGAAAGCCAATGTAACATTCAATCACCATCAGTCAGTCACAGACACAAACGGCTTATTTTTAAAAAACCCCAGATGGTATGGTGATTGAGGCACAACAAACACAAATCGAAACAGAAAAAAAAAGCAAATCGAAACGGAGAAGGTGTGCATCAAAAAGACAAAATGTAAACAAAAGCCATGTGCACTGCCTTATGAGGAGGGTACCAGTGGGGGCACCATCACAGTACCCCCCAGTAAACTTGCAAATATCACAACCATGGAAAAGCAAGGGGGGGGGGGTGCAAAAGACACTTCACCCTAACGGGTACTTGGCTGCAGAGAATGCCATTCCAACTGGAGCCCAGGGCATGGGGGACAGTACGGCACCGAATGCCCTGGCCACAGCGACACTGTGTATCCCTGGAGCATGGCGGCCCCCCATTTCTCTATTGCCCCCCCCCCCCCTCACCAACTGGGCACAGAGCTGGTGTCCACTTGTGTTATCGGGGCCCTTGGTTGACCAGGTGACCACCACCATGCTCACGCCTGCAGAAGCACAAAGCACAATTGTAAATTGAGCCCATGGGCAGGTCTCCTGGTCAGGATCAGGTCTCTTGATATGAGGTAATGGCGGTACTGACATCCCTGGCAAGCATCGGGGGAACCGTCCTTGCTTCCCAGGGGAACTCTGAGACGTCTCTGCCTGCATGGAGAGTTCTGAGGTGGAACAAGCCCCCTAACAAGCTCCTGAGAACACCACACTAGGATGCCAGGATGCTGGAAGGTTTATGGTTTAAGACAGCTAGCAAATTACATCAAATGATTGACTTATAGCCTAGTAAGAGAAAGATATTAGGTAGCTAGCTAGAAATTTCACTTCAGTTTACATTGCCTAGCTCTTGCCTATTTATATTTTTATATTCTTCATTCTGAGAGGTTGGGTGACAACTGTTTGATAAGACACTTTCATAGCCAAAACATTAGGTGTCCAAGACATCTACCTAAAACTTCCAATGGATGAAATGAATCGAGGTGCCTTAGAGGACCAGTGATATTTTTTTTGTCATCTTTTTCACAATTATTTTTCTTTGGGTTACTTCTGAGAAAAAACATGTTGGCCATATATGGCTGATGGTCCTGCTGTGGGGATCAAGCTTATTGACAAACACAATTCTGGTCCTGCTGTGGGGATCAAGCTCATTGACAAACACAATTCCTGTGACATTCGTGGATCTCTGTGATGATTGGCATCTCTTTGTTGCAAATACTTTGACAGCAAATTTTTGTTTCTTGTTTTTTCTTCCCAACTTCTGTCGCAGGTTCAAAGACGTGAGACAGCTACTCTGTGTTTGGGCCAGTGGACCTCCTAAAATCATCTTAGTTGTTTCCACAGTGACAGCTTGGCAAATGGATGGCAGCATTCTCATCTGCTGTGTTGTGTGATGAAAGAAAAAGGAACAAAAGAGAAATGAACTTAGATTGGAATTGAACAAATTAATAATATGGTATAAGGATTGACAAGCCCCATGATACTGTCAAAATGGAGAGAAAAATGTAAAGTGGAATATGTGTCACCCCAAGTGGATTTTGGATTTTGTTCTGTGCTAGGTTGTGGATTTACGGTCACTGTAATTACACTCTTCATAAGCACTGAATGGCAGTATAGTTCGAAAGGTTAACATTTTTCTAGTGAAAGAGAGAAGATAAAAGGGGAGGGAGGAGAGGGTGTAAAGGAACCTTGGAAGATATTTCCTTTCAGCTTTTTACAGCCCAGGTTTGAGGAACTGTGGAACTTCTTTTCTCAAAATAGGGTTATATATTTGTCAGCTTGGTGCAGGATCAGTTGACGGTCTTTCACCCTGGCTGAACTCTGGGTGGTTACTCGTCATTCTGTGGGAATAAGTAGGAATATACCATGACACAACTGTTGTGCAAGTTGAAAAGCAAATCGAAACAGACAATTGGACATAATTTTCAGTGAAAGCAATCTTGTTTTTTTTCACTTTTCTTTCCTTTTTTCTTCTCTTTGATGATCTTGGTGGTCTCTTATCGTGGCAAGACACCTGTAGAATAAATAAATATGGGCTTAATTGAGGAAAATAATGAATATGGTCAATATTTCTGCCACAATTTATATGTTCCTTTGGTGGATTTATTGTAACCTTCTTTAAATATTTATAAACTCATCCCTTTGTTAAGTAAATGTTAAGGTGAGTGTTACAGGCCTTGAAAACAAGGAAAAACCCTGCAGATTCTAATCTGCATTTACATGTATCCTATAGGGACTGTAAATACCTAACCAAGAAATAGCAAGGCCTGACCTTACTGGTAAGAAGCCCAGAATAACCCTAGCTTCATAGAGAATGTTTTGATGTATAACATTTTAATCAGTAATCTGTTTCCTCCAGAGCAGGCCCAGTATTTAGATGCTACTGGGAAAGTAATCACTGCGTTTCCTCACTCACCTATTCTGTGCATACTTTAGACATCTACATTCATTGACGGATTTAGTTCTTTCATTTGGCTAATTCTGTCCTCCATCCTGTCATCACTGGCTAGAGTTTCTTATACTGTTTATCAGTATAAGATAAACTGTAAGTGTCTGTAAGTGTCTAATCAAGGGGAAGGACAGTGAGCATGCCAACTTTTTTAAAACCTTGTGTATTTCAGTCAATTCTGCCGTAACTAAGGCTGAGCTTAGTTTCTGACATTGTTTGTCTGCCCTCTTTTTTTCTGCTTTAAAAATGGTTCTACTCTTCCTCATCAGTATTCCTCTCTTTCCAGAACTGCCTCAATAAATTGATCAAAAGAGATCAGTCATAAAACCTCATTTCTGTAAACACTGGGAGTTAGATATGGATATGACATTTTATGTATCCTGATGAAGACCTGAGAGGGTCGCATGCATTGGTATAGTTTTATATAAAGCTATGTGTTAATGAAGGCTTCTTATAGTTCTCCACGATGGTCTGCCTGGACTCTTGTTTGCTCTGTGAGCTATGATGTAATATGTATAAATGTCAGCCGCAGAAGTAGATGTGGAAGCAGAAGTGATATAAGTAGCATAAAATCCAAACAAAATTATGGTTAATGAGGAGTGAAACAAATAAAACACTGAAGTGGTTGTGCTAGAAATTGTTGTGAGGTTTGAAACATTTTGACACCTGTCTAATAAGTTATACCTTCTAGCCATTTGGTATTAAAACACTGCATATTAACATTTCCAACTGTGCTGTCTTTTTCAACTTCCACCATATGTTTACATAGAAGTTATGTTGTCATTCTGTCATCGGCACCATGTTCTTATATACATATTAAGTATTCTGAGTTTAAAGATTTTTTGTCAATGATTTTTTTTTTTTAAAGGCCTGTCACACTCTGTGGTATACAGAAATGTCCAAAACCCAGAGTCATGCCTGCGCTGCTACCCAACCAAGACAGCACATGCACGCATGCAGCCTCCAGTCGCTGTCAACCACCGTTCTGATCCAGCCTACCCAATCTCCCACTTACTAGTTATACCCTGCACCTGTTTCCATTGTTTAAACCCTGCAGGTGCTGAACTCCAGCACTTCACATGAAGTGTAGCTGCTGCCTTATAATACCAGCCTGCTTTCAAGCCTTTTATACGCCATTTTGCCAATTATTTTTATTTTTCTTAATAAAAGTGCTACCACACACACATTTTTCCAAACTCGTGTTTCACTTCTGCACCATAAAATCTCTTGCCTATTATTTTGTCGTACATACATTTTTCTCCCAAATATCACTGGAGCCTTTGAATTATAAGGTTGTCAAAAATGTTTTTAAAAAATGCCACAAGAAAGCTAAAACTACTGCAAAGAACTGACATCAGAGGACCTCTCCTAAAAAGTAATAAATAATACTATGGAAGCCAGCTAGCTTTGTCAGTGACTATCCTTAATGCATAATTATAGAACTAGTTTTAACATTGTTGAAGGCTAAAACAATTGTTTCTGAAGTGTGTAAGGCTAATATGAATTACTGTAGTTATGTAATAATGTTAGAGAAGAGATTTTTTCAGATTAGCTCCCAATATTTCACAGCCAACACCACTGTAGGTGAATGCTTCACATTGTTTTCTGGGTTTTTTTTAATTATTGTTATTATTTAACATTGTGTTTGCACTGTGTGTACGTGTAAATCTGTATTGGGCCATGGAGTTCTCTTTGTGCTCTGGAGTAAGGGAATACTGTCCAATACCTTTGGAATGAACTGGGGTGGCATTTGTGATCCAGAACTAATCATCCAACACTAATGCGTGACCTCATTAATGCTCTCATGGCTGAAGGCATTCAAGTCCTCTGACACCACCTGCTGTGGACAACTTTCTGACATCATTTAACTTGGACATAGCAATTTCAAGTATTTTCAACTGCTTAATGATATCATAACTCAGAGCATGCAAAAAAAATCAGATGGCAAAATACATTTAAATTTAAAGTTTTTTATTCAACACAGGATGCACTAGAGGCAATTTTTGAAGAAAAAGAGTCACTCATTTGTTCCATAGAGAAAATCACTGTAGACCCTGGGTTCCTAAAATGGGCATGACACCAACTAGATTGTGTGTGACTTCAGTGGTCTATTGTCTGCAGGGTACAGGCTAGCTATCTAGTCTCAGTCATTAGCTAGCTTAGTTAAACCTAGGTTTTTAACTAGACATCTTCCGGTGTCCATATTACCAAGTTGCCTAGCAACTGTTCCAAGGCTTTAAACCTTTTTTTAATCAGTGGTAAATTATTCAAAAGAAACGTGGATTGAATATAGATAATTTCTGTATTTAAATAATCTATATACTGCTGTTAGCCTACAGTTTCTTCTATTCCATTACAACCCAGCCCTGTTCATAATATAGCCTAGGAATTTGTTTTCGTTTATTTCTGAGTGTTCATTTTCACAGCTGTACTTCAAATACACAAGATTCCCAATGACACCTTATCTTTGAAGCTTTATCCATAAAATCTGGTAATTATTTTAAGGATTCACCAGTATTAGACAATTGTGAGGCAAATGTGTCTTCAGTGGCGATGTTATTTCACAAAACTATCTGTAATTCTGTACACCTCAATATCACATAATGATGTTTTTTACATAATGACAATTTGTTCTGTAACCGGGCTATCGTATTTCTGCTAGTATAAACCAAACAACACCCTCTGGGGCCACAATCACCCACACACATACCTACACAAGATACACACAAAGAGCATGTTCAGTTTCTGTAAAACGAATGTGCAACCATTTCTGGAACTGCATTGATTTCTCTCCTACTGATGTCCATACCTGGCACAGAGATGGACACAGCTAAACACAAGCACCTGCTTCCACTGTGTCTTCCACACAACCCAGGTCTTTCATCCCTGCCCTTTTATTATGCATGAGTAATACGTGCGATTCACAAGGCCTGGTACAATGCAGGCTCAAGCAATTGACTTTCAAAGATTTCAGTGAAACATATGCAGTATAGATCACTGCCAATAATCCATTAGCCACATTGAGGTAAGACACTGAAGAGCTCGAATTCGATCTTTCGACTCAAACAGCAGCTGCCTATGGCCGCTGTTCTTAACCTCTCCGTTCAGCTGGCCATGTCAAATAGCACCACTGTGAATAACAACCAAAAAATAGGACCTCCTGCTCCAGAACGCATAATGTAATTTACAATAAAATTAATATACAGAAATTTATATTGTATACTTATTATATGAATTTTCTGATTACTTTTGGTGGCTGACATAAGCTCTCAAAAAGAATTCATGGCCCATACTTTTTATGGTATTACATTTGGTCAGGAACAAATGCATAATTTCACACCAGGTCCATAAGATGCCCAGTAAAGTAACTGTAATGGTGATATTGTGGGAAAAGTGCCCCCCACCCCAAGACATTTCAGCCCTTAGAGTACCTAATGAACCCTCTGTGTCCCTATAATCATTACCTAGCAATATTTCTCTTGGCTTTTAGATAGTATCAGGATCCTACATTTTCCTTCTCCATTTCAGCTGCAGTTGTACCAAAACAAAATTGCATTTCACTTCTGCGGTTTTATACATGTACAGAGTTTGAGGGTAATTTGTGAAACGCCAGAGTACTCCATCATGTTTGAGCATGGGGGGGTCCATTTAATATGGTCAATGCCCAGGAGTACATTGTAAAGTGTTAAATGATTTGTATATGACATTTTTTGCAGCTTTTTGAGAAAAAGTATGGTTGTGTTAATAAAAATGAATTTATTATATCTGCTCAGCCAGCGCACCTCTCCCCAGTGAACATGACAACAGCGTCCTGTCACTGATAAATATTAACAGGAAGCACTTGTGCAGCACATTTGACTATATTCTCTCTTCTTGAATAATTTATTAGTTCTCAGCAGTAGAGAGGAGAGGCATGTTTATGCAGCCTTCTGCAACTGCCCTCTCTGTGATTCGCTGCACATTTAACTGGTAGTTTTTCCTCATCATGCAATGGTGAGGAACACACCCCACTGACAGCCACAGTGGCGCTTGGACTGTATGAGGAAGAGCAAGCCATTGTACCACTGACATGTAATTACAGTACTCAAAAGATTTTGTCCAAAGTCTCCCGTAGATCTTTTTTTGCATCACAATTACAGAGGTAGAGCCCTTAATAGAAGGAATAGTCTGAAAATTGAGCCTGGCTCTTTATACCCTAGGATTTGATTAACCTTTATAGACTCTTATTAAACGGACATGACGATGTAGGTACTACTTGTTACCCTATATAAATTATCCCATATGAATATGCAACATTCATATTCATTCGTTACTTTAACATACCATTCAGGCCCGTGCGCAGACCCTTACAAAGACAGGCGCTCAAAGTTAAAAAGCAGCAGAGATTTAGAAACAGCAACTACGCCCTGACCTGCTTCGCATTTCAGTCTTAGAATGGATACACTGCCTTCAGCTACCTCCCGTTTCTTTCATTTTCCTTTTGCCTTACTTCGTTCCTTTTTCTCACTAAAAAGGAATTAAGAATATTAAACAAAATAATGAGAGACAATCATGCGGTGGTCGAGAAGACCCATCGCGCTGCAGTTACCAGTTGTGCTATAAAATAATTAAAAAAAAAATAAAAAACCGCGCCGCAACTGTACAAAACATCAAAATGACAACACATGCGCTACGTTTCAAAAGCTCGATGCAAATTCATGAACGCTATACAAATTCAGAAAACACTTTATTCAAAATGACAAACGTTACATTTCGGGAAAGCGGTGCAAAGTCAGAAAACGCATACAAGTACGCATACAGAAAACATGTTTAGAAACACTGCAACAACAGTCACAGCACAGATGAAATGTTGATTTGGATGGAAAACGAAAGGCGCTTGCGCAACCTAGTGAAAATGTATATTTGTGACAGCCATGGTTTTGTCATTGGTATATGGTACAGAATGAGCAACTGGCCTATTCATGCCTCGCATTCTTGATCATGCTGCTAGTGTTAGGCTGTAAAAAACGCAAGCTTAAAGATCGCTGATAAAACAAATTCCTGTTTATCACAAATATAAACCTGACCCTGCCCGTAAATAACTAGCTAGATCCATTCAGGTACATTCAGAGTGTGTTACTCAGTTCAACCTGATGGGGTCTAATACAACTCATTTTCTGTGTATATGCCTACATTTCGTGTTATTGATTTCAAACCATATTTTGTATGTATGTAAAAACATCACACTTCAGATAAGATAGAATAAGACAATTAACGGGACAGTCATTGTAGCAGACCAGCAAACCAAACTCTTAGTTGTAGTAGACCGGCTAAATTACCACCCTCTGAATGTAGCTAGTTAGCTAACTGTATTAAGACAACAAGCTAGTCGTGTTAAACGAGATGTTTATCAATGTTCTGTTGAACCTAGCAACAAATATGCAAGAATGCATACGAACATGAATAGGTCAGTTATTCGTACTGTATCAGCCTAACCAATGTAACGATATAACGGTGTATAATCGCACATATAAGCGAATTATATTTCCTCAGCTATTGTTACCGCTGGTCTCATAGGAGTCCAGCCCCTGCGTGTCCTCCGGTTATACTCCCGTGTGTAGTGGCTGAATTTGGAGCGTTTCTTAACTTGCATTGCGTTTTTTGAATTTGCACCGCGTATGGGAAATGTAGCGCACATGCTTTCATTTTGTTCAATTTGAACTGTGTAATCGCAGCGCGTTTTGCATTTGCAGCGCGATGGGTCTTCGCGGCTGCCGTACAATCGGCCGCAAGTAAACTGCAAAGTGAAGTATTGAATCTTTAAATCAAAACTGGCCACAAACGGCAGGCTATATGCTGTAAAAGCAATGGAATGGAAAGTCTTTTTTGTACCCAGTACACATCCAAGCTAGCCAACTATGGAAGACAGAGATCTATGTAGCCAGCTCCCTTAGGCTGTACGCTCTGAGATCCCAAATTCATTATTTTCCTATTAAAACTACAAGTTATATAAATCCCATTGATTCATTCTATGTAAATTTGTCTAATACATGGAAATATTTTCTCCTGAACATCTGGCAAGCCTTCTTTATAAACCTCTCTATATAAACATATACAATAACACATTTAAATTAAAAGGGCCCTGCAGGCATCAAGGGGCAAAGGGGCAAGTTGGTTTTGTGACAAACAAAATTTTAAAAAGTCTGCAAAACTCTTTATGTTCCTGAGTAGCATTAAGCTTGAATTTGAATCTCTGTTATTTCTTAGAAGCATTTACCTGTGCAGGTAGAGATAAAACTGAGAGCCATAACCCCAACCCACATGGCAGTGTAAGTCTTTGGTATGTGTCTGCATTATTTTTTGCCTATACATGTAATAAAGGAGCTGATAAATTACTCATAAAGAGAGGGAAACACACAGGTTGCTTTAGGAGCGTTTAATACACACTTTAAGACTTTTAAATAATGCATACAGATAAACTATGTCACAGAAAATGGGATAGTACAACTGTTTTTGGTGGAGTGTCTATAGCCCCTTCCCATCTCATCTCTGTAGTATCTATAATGTCATATACGGCACTATTTCAGATCAGATACAATTGGTAACACACAGGGGACCGCACTCTTAAAAACAGAAAACTATTCATTATCCATAAAGTAATCCACAATTAGAAGAGATCAAGAAACAACCTGAACTCAAATACAGAAACAGAAAGGTGGCTTTAAATAGTTCTAATACATATTTATTAATTGTCCATGATTGACTTATTATAAGAGAAAGAAATAACCTGAAGTTAATTTTATAACGTTTAAGGTGGCTTCGGAGTTTAGTTGATTGCCAGTATTTTTTAATCCTTAATTAAGACCTGAAAAGACAGGTAAGGTGATTTCTAAGACAAGCGGGACTCTTGATTGGTTAATTAGGTCAAGCTCAATTGAAACTGTAAGCTGCTTTCCCTTCTTTTGCCCTCACCATGACCCTCCAGAAGATCACATCGGTCTCAAGATGAACTCTACTGGCCTCCTCCAGCAGCATCAAACATCTTCTTTCGGCCTTCCATACCAGACATGGCTTCCACATTCTTACGCCAGTCACCTACCTCAGAAGTCAGGACCTGACAGTGTGAAAAAATGGTGATAGATGGTGAGATGGTGGTTGGATGGTGATGTGAGGTGGCTAGCCAAGAGTGAGAGTGACACTTATCAAGCCTCTGTATTTGTTGAAAACTGCCTAACTGCAAAATTGTTTTTTTTTTGTGATAAATATAAATTGCAGTTAAGCAGTTTATGCAAGTATGGAGTATGCTTAATAAGTGTGAAAAAGCTAATGAGGTGAGAAATGTCCTCCCAAAGCATGTCATTGAAAAATGCTCGAAAAACAAATGGTACAATTTGGCTCAGTGCTACAATGCCATCTACAGGACAAAACCAAAAAAATCTCTAACACCATAGCAAGTAGTAAATACTCTCTCTGGAACATTGTGTTAGAGGTATGTCGATCAACTTCTGTATGTAAAAAAAACTTGAACATTCTCGATTCCATAATTAGTTGAATCCGGCAGAATTAATTGGACAAACCACCAGGCAAGGCTTTTAAAACCTTTTTAAAACCTTTTTGAAACAGGAGTTTTAAAAACCTGTGTACTGCCATTTCCAGACTGGGAGCACCCTTAATTTAACCAACTAAATATCTCAATTTTGTATGCTATCAAAAATGCTCCTTCTTAAAGTATTTCATACCTTCTCTTGCTTGATGTCTTCCTTCTTGACAGACTTAAGGTTTGCTCGGAGGTCCATGGAGCCCTTGTGTTTGGAGCCCAGGAGAGCTCGCATCATCTCATCTGCAGACACGCGGACCTTCCTCAGGGCTGGCTTCTTAAACTTACCTCCCAGATCTTGAACTTTCAGCTTCAGCTCATGAATCTTGGGTGAAGGGGGAGAGATGACCACAGAACATGCAGATATGTCTGAGCAACTTTGTTGGTCTATGACATCTAAAATATCTTTCTGCCCCAGTATTCTATTGACAGACACTGAACTGTATACATCACCAACACTGTGACTGGACGAATGTATTTTAAATGAAGATTTAGGTATAATATGGACAATGGCATCCATATATGAGCAGATCCAGTTGAATGGTTTACACTCACATCTTTGTTGTGTTTCATCACCTTAGCTTCATAGTCATACCTCTCTTCATCTACAATATCAATCTTCTCATGAAGCTGTCTGCAAAGATTCTGGAAGACATGAGCAAGCAGCAAGCAAAATGTGCACTAATTAGGATGTAACAGATTACAGAGAGCAATGTGTTGTCTTTTTATCAACAGCCTACATAATTTTTTCTATCAGCTGGCATGTGATCAAGAGCGATTCCTTGAATCTACCTGTAACTCCCCCAGTGAGAGACCCGAGAGCTGCAGAGGAGGCAGTTTTTCTCCCAGGTAACGCACTTTCTCCTCGTCCCTGTCCTGCGTCTCCTTCTCCAGCTCCTCCACAGCTCTGTTGAGGAGGAGCATCTGTTTGGACAGCACAGACATGTCATAGGACAGGAAGATCCTTCATTCACTGATCAAATGGTTATTCATTATTAAAAACAGCACTGCATCATACACAGAGCCAGAAAAAGAGGCATCATCAGAAGTGGGCTTAAGCCCCAAATGTTCGATACCAGCCCTGAATGTTTTTTTCTCAGGTTCTCAGGTTTATTAAAACTGTGCTTGCTGCTACAGTCAATATAAAAATGTATGCTGCAGGGTTGAGCACTGAATGCCCAGCCAACATCCATGGGCAGACACATAACGCACTTGCTTTATTTTAGCACTGTAAAACCACGTAGTTATTTAGAAATCAAATAATATTTAAATAGTATTGGCAATTTTTTTTTCAGTGGGTGGATTTCTTATAGCTCAAGCAAGGATTTGTAAACTTTTGATCAGGGATTTGTTTTACCCTTTTGATTAAATGTAATTATTCCCAATTATTCTTAAAATGATACTTGATCGACACTCATTTCCAAAATAAAATTGCTCTACTGAACTGCAAAAGCTAATTAAAATATAAACATACAATTTAGAGCTCTTATTGCTTGTGATAATACACATAATCAGACTTCTTTTATTAGAAAACTCCTCATTCATTTAAAATACTTGCTACCACCCATGGAAGGTAGATGATATATACATTAGGCCTACAGTATTTAAATCTATTATGAACAGAATCACTGAAACAAACCTTAAGAGAAAGTTTTCGGGATGCAGAAATCTTGCATTTTGGCTGTAAAAATTAAAATACAAATTAAATACTTATAACAATGGATATGTTATTCACCATCTTGTTCTACAGTATCTTGAGCTCTAGTGAGATCATTTCTATAAATACCTTGTCGAAAGCCTTTGGGTTCCCTTTTGGACGTCCCTGGTATTACCATGACAAAGAGAAAAAGGCACAAGAACAATTAGTATTGAGCTATCCATATCTTTAAAGTGACAATTTCAGTTTGTTTTTAAATGACATGAGACAACTACTGAATTTAGAAAAAAAAATTAATAAACACACTTTGAAATACAGAATATTCAGTTATGCTGTATGTAAAATAATCTGAAAATGATGCTTACCAAGATGCTATAATCCGATGATTAAGAACAAGCAAGAGAAAATACATTTAGCAGTGAAACAAATCTTGAAGCATTTATTCAATGCATGATAATGAAGAGTATTTGGAAATTCTTGGCTTAGCCAAAAATGTCACTTTCAACAATACCTGCCCTCATTGTAGAATCTCAGTAATAGTCACTAACTAGGCTGTCAGCTTTTGTTCTAAAAATATTTAATAGCCTATTTGTATCATGACAAAAATTATTTTTTGTAACAAAAACACATTAGTTGTTACCATAATGTAATTATCATTTTATTCCTAAAAAGCATTTATGAAAAAGCATTTGGTGTAAAATGTAAATCAGACAAGACACAAGAAAAAGATGCATACTTACTCTGACATTGTGATATCTTTGTGCATATTAGGAAAGGGAAATTTAAAACATGTTACTTCATATAAAATCTATATTCTAATCCATAATGCTATGGGTCCTTTCTTTTAAAAAGGGACCCTGAGGTGTCTTAACGGTGATATTATTTCAGAATTAGTGGTTACCTGGGTGCTGGGTAGTAGATGACCACTGACTGAGACCTGGTGGCAATGGCAGGGCTAAGACAATGGTATCTTTGAAGTCCTGACTGGTGCCAGACAGCAGATATAGCCCAGTGTTTGACTCAGGAATGACTGGGCAGGCCTCCAGGGATGTAATATCACCCACTGGGAGGTCCTAACAATACATCCAGTATACAAGAATACACCATGAGTTCCACTGGAATGGACTGTTTGTAGATCACACACACACACACACACACACACACACACACACACACACACACACACACATAATTTGCTCTTTGTTGTATTGCACTGAGATTTAGCATGTGTAACATCAATGTAGAAACAACTGTTTTATATATACCACATACTTAACCAGTGTCATGTATTTCCCCATGTATTTTCTCTAATAAGAATAAACCTTCAAAAATTGAAGTAGTGAATGTATTGAATAAGACTGCATTGCTTGATCCTATATCTAGTTTTTTTTATTAAGATACAATGATACTAATTTATGAATATGATCTAAAGCAGTGATTTTGAGTTTGTAGATTTCATCAAACAAAGATTTCTTAAAACCTTCTTTGTAGTGGAGTGCAAGGATTATATTAATCATGATTACATGATATTGTATTACATCACGAACAAAATGTTTGCTAGTTTAACAGTAGTAATGATGGGGTCATTCTAACTGACCTTATGCACTGTTTCATACACCATACTACCTCCATCTCTCCAACTTTGTCTCATACCAAAGGCTCCTGCATGTTGCCTAAGAGGGAAAATAATAATAAGAAAGCAATCTTCTTAAATTATATGGTACACATAGCTGCACAGATATGCACAGATTTTTTTTTGCCAATGTATCTTACACACTCACTCACATTTACCAGACTGAAGATTCTACATTTGATAACATGAGTGAAATATCTTTTTTTGTAAAGAGAACTAACTGGAGGTGCCTGCATGAATGATACTGTGTGTCCTTGTTTACAAAAATTAAGTTTAAGTCCAGGATTTGTTGGAAAATATAATACTAATGTTGAACTGGCCTCATGGAAAACACCAAAGTCTTTAACTGTAGTTTTTGGTTTTACAAAGTAACCATCATTGTCTATGGTAAAATAAAACAACTGTAATTAAAACTGTCTCAGTATCAGCGCTTAATTTATTAAGAGCAGAGCAGATTGCAATAACATTTTCCAAAATCATATATAGAAAAGATATGCTGGAAATAGGTAACAGGAGAGGTTTGAGGGATCAAGATGTAGTTCCCTAAGAAAAGTTTATTAACAGTCTAAAGTGTCACAGTTTTCCCACTGCACCATGTGGTTTCATTTTTGTTTTTTGTCCTGTTTAATTCTCTGCCCTGGTCTCATGTTATGTACATCTGTGCTCTTCATTGTGTTCAAGTATGTCTTGTTTACTCTGATTTGGCTTTGTATATATTCATCTTGTATTCTGGATTGTTTTTGCTCTGCCAAGTTCTAACTGACATAATTTTACATTCTAGTTATGTTTGTTTGAAACCTGACTACCCAACCTTGGAATGAAGGACTATGTCCGTTGATTTGCCCGTAATACACACAGCTCAGCTCAGCATTTTTGTCCTGCCTCATCCCAGTGCACATTGCATAAAGGATAACATTAAGGTATAAAGCTCATTATACACAAAAGAACTAAACTCCTCAAAACCTCTCAGAAAAACATTCACTTAGAAATTTTGGCCCCTCGACTGTTTATCATCAGAAGCTGTGGTAGCACATAATGGATCGATTACTGGCAGCCTGGCACTGGACTGGATCATTTATGATCTCTGTGTGCTTACTGTATAACCCTCATTGCTGCTAATGTCTAGAGCACAAAGTCTGTGCGTAGATTGAACCAGCAGCAATCATCATTTTTCCTTCAGAGGATTCTGTGATCACTCTGCTACCACGCAAGGTTCCTCATTTCCCACTCCAGTCTCACACAGAAGACAACACCCTCTCAGTGTCTTTATGAAAACAATTTGCAAATTCCATGTTGGTTTTTCACTGACAGCACATAGAGTGTATAGCAACTGCTGAGACATGTTTAACAAACAATTGTTAATAGAGTTGATTTAACTAATTCTACCATGCAGTTGATTTGTGAGTCATTAGCACATTAAGCCCATGGGATAGAACGGTATTGGCATGATTTTATAGCAAAAGAGAACACCAACACTTTACTTTATTAAAAAACACTATTCCCAACTCAAGGCAAAATGACACTCCTTCCCTTTCATTCCTCATTGCTCTTCAGGAGGAAACTGAGAATCCTTAGTAGTTTTTTATTGAGTCATTTGTGAACAGAGGTGCTGCATTGCTTTGTATCAAGTTTAAAAATAACTTCTAGTGGCACAAAAGCCTGGTGATACTTAACAAGAGATTCTCTCCGTGCTATTCAAATGACCTCCAGACCCGTTTTTTTGCCAGCTTCACTCACACTGTCAAGATTCAATAAAGAATTTTTAAATGTGTGTAGAACTTTCCATAATACATGCAAATCAATGCATGAATGAATTTGCCATTGCCACAATGAACAAAACCATGTCATTAAAGGGAATAGGTGACCTTAGCAAGGCTATCTGTATTCACCTAATAAATGACCAGTAATTCAGTAGCAAACTTGTGCATAGGTATCCTATCCGTCTTTAGTATGAAATTATGTTATGCTAAGCATGCTTGTTATCTACAGTCCAAAGGATACACCTCATTGGATATTTTGCCAGGATTTCACCCATTGCAGAGGTCAGACTGCAAACCTTAGTGTTTTGCTTACATTTATTATCCTTGCATTATAATCACACTTATTATTGCTGGTGTCACTGTTGCAAAGGTACTAAAACACATTACAATTTAAGATAATCAGTTAAAAACATCAAAGCCAAATACAGTTTGCATTGCTGCTACAATGTGGTCATATGTTCTCAAATGAAGAACCTATAGGTCCCACAGGACATTGTGATATAAAGAATAACCCTACTACTCAAATGTCACATCTCTGAATCCCCCCAGCACACACACACACATATACACACACACACACACACACACACACACACACCATACTGCGATGGAACAGAAGTGGGTGCAGACAAATGTTGTTGTCATACTAGCGTTTAGCCTGAGCAGGTGGCTCTACTATTTATTGAGCAACATGATGCTAGCACAATTGCTGGGGCCTTGCGCATCACACACTTGTTGCTCCCGTTATCTTTCTCAGAAAGCCACTGCTGGCTCAATGGGGCTTTGCTTTTTCAGCACTGCCGATATAAGGAATAGATCATAAGATCCTAAATTATAGATAGTTCACTGTAGACCACTTACTTTGGTGGAGTTATCGGGTACTGAACCTAAAGCTCTGATTTACAGACTTTATTCTGTAGTGTTTGAATGTATGAATAGCCAATAAAAGTATAACTTAATCCAGGACTTGGTTTAACCTCTGAAACATTGGTCTTGTTATTTAACTATTAATCTTTAAGGTATAATTTAGTAGCTACTCTGAATTATTATTTAACTGCATTGCTATCAATATGAAAGCTATGTGATTTCAAGAGTAAGGAATGAGACTCTGGGTCTACCAGTGGGGCCTTGCCAAGCAAAGGGTTAAATTGTATCCATACTTTAGACTGATGTCATGTAAGCTACCTTTGTCAGTGCCTCTGGTTCTGTCTACACCACAGTAGATGAGTGGAACAGTTGCTCTTTCAAGAATGGTTTATGCCAGGATAGACTTGTTCCAGACGCCATCCTCCCCCCACCAACTATTTGTCCACTACCCTTCTCTGTCTTCATTTCAAAGAATTCCTTGGATGGTGGATGCAGTCCCCTGGCAGTGCACTCAGATGCTAATTATAAACCTCTGTATTAGCATGTTGACTGCCAAGATTGGGCAAATATGCCAAGTCCCTGCATACGAACCATTTTAGCATTTTAATTCAAAGAAATTGTGCCCAGCAGTAGAGAGCACATATTTTTCCTACAAAGGGGGGCTTCAGTCCCTCCACTCGAGTCCTGCACTCCAGTGCTGGGGCCCCTGGAATTCTGTGCTCACGCAGCCTTTCACATTTCATCAGTGTATGGCCTCACAGCTTTACAACAGGTATGGGACAGCATTTATAGACCTGCAAGAGGAGGAACCCGGCTTCTGTGGCTGGTTGTTTTTGCCTTGTGACCTCATTTCTACTCATTTCCTCTCAGCTCTTATTTGGTCCCCATCCCCTCCTGTCCCTCCCTCATGCCAGTGTGCTCTCTCTCTCTCTCTCTCTCTCTCTCTCTCTCTCTCTCTCTCTCTCTCTCTCTCTCTCTCTCGACGGCTAGTGGCATGCGGGCTTTTGTAAATGCAACACATTACTTCCTGTTCCTCCTAACCCAGAACCCAATTTGTTTTGATGAGTTAGATAAAACACCATCCAAACAGGACCAATTAAATATGTACCAATAAGACCAGTTAAATATGTACCTTACTAAACTGGCCCAAAAACGCAATGTTTGAATCCTGAAATAGAAGTCTGATACAAACCAATGAGTAGTGGAATGAACTGAAACGTCCACTGTAGCATCATTACTCCTATGTCAAAGCACCAGTAAACAATGCTTCTCCAGTAACTTACAGGCTGGACAATCTTTTTTGATTAAACCATCACAATTGAACATTTCAAGGTCCTACTGTTTAAAAGACTGTGGACCTGCAGTTTGGCTCCAGTGCTAAAACTGGTGATTATCTGGAATGAATGAATTTGGAATTAAAACTCTCAGTACAGGTGGGGTTTGTTCCACTACACCACACTTTATCCAATTATTGAAGCACAAGATACTTAACTGATAGGTTGTGTTTAGATTAGAGAAAATATCAAAGCATGCAGTAGTGTGGTCCCCTCTGGGGGCAACTGCCTAATACTGTCAGCACAAGGAGGCGCTGAGTCCTGGGCAGGACAAGGATTTACAACAAACACCTATGTTTAAAGCCATAATGAAGTCAACAGAGTGGCAACCCAGTCACTGAATTTGCATATGCAATATGTCTCTTCTTATTATTTTCTTGTTTGTTTATTTATTTGCTCCTAGTGTAATCGAATCAAGTTTTTGTTTTTCAAAAAATACAATCTACTGCAAATAATGTATTCATATTTTGAGAAACAAAAATAATTTTACAAAACTCAGATTTTTACTATTAAAGCCTATGTTTGTTAATTTGGTTTGGATTTTTGCCATTACTTCCGCTTTCACTGTAACTGGAAGTATAGGCATCAAAGAGGTTTTTAAACTTCGAGTGACACAAATTATTACATTTGCGGTGTGACATAGTACATCACCAAAAATCCTTCTCTGAATCCTCCAAGGCTGAGTGACCATTTTCTAGATTACAGTGCTGGACGAAGATTCTTCTTAAGTATCCATTAAAGTTTGTTTTGTATTTAAGTTTATGTGCAGAAAGACACTTTGGCTAAACAGTGATGTGTATCGTTACATAGTGCTACAGTTAACAGGATTTTATCATTTGGTATATTCCGAAAGTCACGTTTGCGTCTAATCTCTGCATGCACTGCTACGGCCGTCCGTCTCTTCGTGGGGCTCTCATCTGAACAAGGGCGTGGCCGCATCTTCGAGTAGCCATTATTAGCGGAACAAAGGAGACCGGGCGGAGGTCTATTCAAGTCAAGTTCTGGGTTACAAACAGGAGAGGGCAGCAACGCGTAATAAAATAAGTACGCTCATAGTGAGCTGTGTTTAAAAGATTCGTGCTATAAAAAAAAAAAAAAAAAAAAAAAGAAGCGCTTTGTCTCTCTAGTACAGACTGAAAAGCACTGCACCCTAAACGCGACAGAAAGACCAAGCTGGCTCTGAGGGCAGGAGAAGGAGCCATATAATAAGATTTTGGGCTACTAGGCACAGAAATAGCTTATGATGGCTATGTAAAGGCTATGTGGCAGGGGAGCGCAGGGAGCAGATTTTTGAAAGCACCAGGGGATAGTGAGAGGACGACATCTGGGTGATGGAGGGAAAGGTACTTTGCCTTGTCCGTGAAAACGAGATTTGGATTCCCCCAGCTGGTCCAAGCTGAACCGTTTCCACGGGACGCGATCGCTGGAAAGCGGATTTGTCACGTTGCGCAGGATGACGGGACATCATCGGTTTGCAGCGCCGCAGATACACAATTGGAATTTGATGTACGCAAGAAGGGCCGAGACGCAGGCTAGAACCACTCTCTGAACTCTCTGGAGGATGCCAGATTGCATGAAAATAAATCAGTTTGTTCGTGACGGTGAAGGTACCTAAGCGAAAGGTTCAGCCGCCGTTTCGCGCAGACCTGCGCGCTTGAGTGGTCCCTTGTGAAGGAGCCATCATGATGTTTCTGCGATGCCACAGGAGCAAGTCCGTGTGGGCCGCCCTGTGTGTGCTCGTCCTGTGCTGGCTCTACATCTTCCCGGTGTATAGGATGCCGAGCGATAAGGAGATAGTGGACGAGGTTCTGCGACAGGGCCAGACGTGGAGGAGGAACCAGACCGGAATCGATCTGTACAGGTATGCAGTTGTGGGTGACATGCCTATCGTTTTAATAATTAGTTCATTATTAGAACTGTGGCCTGCTAAAATAGTCTAATTAAAAATGATTAGGTCTGTTCTATATATAGGGCAACCGAATTAAAGAAAATTAGCTCCCTCAGTCATTTGTATGTTTTCGTTTCAATAATTAATAATTCAGATAGCTGACCCTAGGGCTCCTAAAAACCTATTCTGCGTAATTTGTGTTTTATTTTAGTGCAGCGATCAGTGACCAACTCTCCAGTGGCCCAGAATGTAATAAATAAATCTCCGTCCCAAGTGGATCTGGCTCAGAAAACACACTACCGGAAAGCCGATTAAGATAATGCGCATCTGTTTTCTTTCTGCGTTTTTTTTTTGTTTGTTTTTTTTTTTTTTTTTTTTTTTTCTCCTGCAGCGAGTCAGTCTGGCATGGCAGTTTAAACTTGTTTTGTATCAGACGAGGTAATGATAGGCGCAAAGATACTGGAGTGTATTTCGGGGGCGTAAGCTTCTGGGGTGGGACAGACTTGTCATTTACACACCCGTTAATCTGAATAATTATGCCCTCTGAGTAAGTCACTTGAGACAGAGTGCATTATGCGGCCATTCTGTCGTACACAGCCCTTCTCTCCACGATGACGCTCCTCGCCTTAGAAAATAATGTAGGGCTGTGTATGTTCTAGGAAACTGCTTACAGAATGCTGTGACCCTAAAAGGATGTTCGCAGTTACCAAGGAGAACTCCCCGCTGGGCAAGGTTCTGTGGTATGATGGCGAGTTATACCATTATCACACAGTCAACAATGAGACCTACCCGTTCTTTGTGCAGGTACGTAGACTAATGGATATGTGACCTCAGTACTGCGAAAATACCAGGCGACCACTGTCAGCTGTTAGGTTTTAATGTATGTGCACATTGCTCATTTCATATTCCTCACAAGCTAAAGAGAAACTTAGAGTTATCAAATGTTTGTTCCTAATGCTGTGAATTGTCTTAGCAGGAGGTTTTAAACATTATGTTAAACAATTTTATCAGGAAAACAGAAATACAGCCTGTTGTGTGGATGCAGTACACAGAACGTGGGTGTTAAATACAGATTCTTTAAACGAGCAACATTTTGTGTAGGTTTCCATTCATTTTTAAAATTCATTTTATTAATTCATTCATTGGAGCACCTATTGACCTGTGTTAATTAATAAATAGGTATCATTAATTGACCTGTTTCTCTTCAAGCATGAAGAGAATAAATGCTTCCCATAAACACTTAAATATCCACACCACAGCTGCCATCTTTAAAGTCAGTAGCCTGTGAAAAAATAGTAGATACAGGAAGGTCCACAGATCTGTACATGCTACCATGATCTGCTTTTATTTCATAATTTATCAAAAACTAGTGCCATTTCTCTTTCTTTTACATTTCTTTATTTAACATTTTTAAAAATGTTAAAATTCATTTATTCATTCATAAAATTCATAAAATTATTTTCAAATTCATCATAGAAATGTTTTAACTTTTTGGGAAATTCGTGCATAAAACATATTTGAATATGCTGTTTATGTCTTGTCATCACTACCGCCAATGTTTTATCTTTGAAGGACAATTTTGTTTAAAAGTAATTCCCTGCTGTTCTAGTCCTGATGTGGGAATGTAGTATAGCAGTCTGATGTAAATTGATCTGACTCCTGAATAACTGCTCCAGCACCAGATACTTCAGGTCTTGGTTGGACACAAAGACTCGGGAGCCCTGCTTGAGCCACAGTCACTCCGATTCTTATGTGGTGACCCTCATTAGGAATGAATGGACACTCCTAATTCCTCCTCGGTTCCTGTTTTGCCTGATAAGGTGTCAAGCACTAACACTCTGTAGTTCAGTCCAAAACACCTCGGAGCACTGTTGTCTGGGTCCAGTGTCGCTTCACTCTTCAGCTTTACTGAAACTAATGAGAGGTGGTCTGTTGGTTTTGTGTACCGTGATGAAGGTCCTGGCCTTCTGTAAGAAAATAGTTATTTATTGAGAACAAATGACCCAAACAGATGCAATGTATTCACCAGCTTTGTTGTCCAGTTGACATTATGAACTTTAAATTGTGAAGCAATGTTGAATGTCTCAGAGGATTGTGGATGTGTTTCATATTCGCACAAATCACATAATGCACAGAGAGAGCATTTTCTCAGAAAATTACAGCTATTGAACCTTTATTTTGTCTCTGACAAACAAAGAAAAGGTACATACATGATAGAAGTCTGATACTTTGACCTTTGTGAATTACATTGTGTGGATGCATTCATAATGTGACTTGACATGGGCATTATGACATTTTATAATGTACACTTAACATTAACAATTAAATTTAAAAAGTAGGCTTTATTAAACAAAGTCAAAGAGTGTGTGTGTGTGTGTGTGTGTGTGTGTGTGTGTGTGTGTGTGTGTGTGTGTGTGTGTGTGTGTGTATGTATGTGTGTGTGTTTGTGTGTTTATTTTCTAAGGACAGGCATTGGCGCAGCAGTAGTAATACTGCCTGCTGGTGTATTATATTTCCAAATGAAGCATAAGCTCCAGTTACTAACAGAACAAGCAGTCCACCTACTGCCTAGTGCTCCATTATCAGAAAAACAAAACACTTCAATTACTGCTACATGCAGATGAACTGAGAAAACACTGTGGTCACTTTTGGTACATAGTCTAGCTTTATTACTATCGTATATTTTAAGACATTCTTTTTTGTAGTGTTAAGATAAATGCCCTGAGTTGAGTAACCCAGCATTCCTCTTAGAGTGATGATGAGTAAAGTGCCACTGCACAGCTGTATGCACACAAACATTTGGAATCTTTACTGTTTATGCTGCTATGTGGTGGGAGAGATACTGGATACTGGAACTACACTGGGCAAAAAAAAGAAAAAATCAGCAATTAAAAATTAAAAAATTAAAAGAGATGCAATGCCAGAGACAATAAATCTTTAACGCCATTTCATTTTGAACCATAACTACAGTAGAGTTCCAAAGTTCACTACTTTTCATCAAATTCAATAGTTTCAATCAAATCCAATATTTTACTCAGTTTACATCCATTTATATTATTTCAAACTAAGAAAAAGTTTAACTCTTTAATAAATCCTCATATAAAGTTGACCTGCATCTCAATATCCTTTTTATACACCATTTGCAAAAAAATAAATAATAATAATTAAATTAAATTGTTGTGAAGCCATATAATGCTCCCAACACACGCTTTAAACTTTTCTTAGTGATTACCACTTCACAATAACCAAATGATTGTGGTCCCTCATCTGCACTGTAGCTAGTGCCTTTGTAACTTTGAAAAGGGACTTCTGTTAAAAAAATGTTTCTAGCTGTTTATAACAATGACAGAGGAGCCCAGCAAGGCAATCTGGAGGGAGTCTGAAACCTAGTACCAGATTCTTCCATTTTTAGCAGTGGAAAGCAATGATATATGTATGCTGTCATGTTAGTAGACACAATACTAATTCAATTCCAGCAATTTGCTCAGACACTTTATAAGGTCACACGTAGCCTCCACCCTCAGCACTTTAGATAATGAAAGATAAATAAAGACTGTAGGGGCCATGTTTGTGGGGTGTCATGGAGAAGCATTATACTTCTGAGGGTGTTTCCTTGTGTGTGGGTGTAGATGTGGGTGAGTTTGCATGGGAGAAGGAGAGATCGGATGAGGGAAACCAGGGAATACGTGAGTGATCAAGTATTCCTGTCTCTCCTCTTTCACTCTTAAGCCTTTGTCACTCGTCATGGCCAGACAGCACTCTGCCTGGCAAAAATAAACAGGCATGGAAAAAGACTCCAGACGGGTCCTGCCTGTCCTGTACTGGGAACTGTGCCCATGTCTAACGCTCACTGTTCCCTAAGTTTACTCTCTCTCTCCATGCCACACTCTGTAGTGATGAACACACACACACACACACACACACACACATCCAGATTTACACAATCGCATTCTCACACATGACATGTTTTGACAGGTTTTTATTTCTTCACATTCACATTTGCATCCACTACAGTCCCGCCCCTCTGCCGGCCTCCCACCCCAGACACCCACTGTCTTGGAGAAGCTAATGGGGAATTTAGAACAAGCTCCATTTACACAGAGAGAGCTGCATATCTAAAGGTGCATTACTTATGAATTTTGGGGGGAGTGCACATCTTAATCTTTTTGTCAGTGTTATTCCTCTTATGATTCCTGTTCACTCGTTCCTGTTCCTTAGGTCAGCCCTCCTCTAGCTTATGTGATACAACAGGCAGACAGAGTGATGTATATGCACCAAGGTCATGGGTGCACTTCCTAGGGAGTGCACTTGCTGTCATACATATGCAAGTCCCTTCCAATAAAGCTGTCTTTGAAACTGAAGATAAAATGTTTGTGCTTGGTGTGTATTGGTGAAGTTCAGTTAGAGTGTCTGGACTTTCTGACAAAGTTCCCACAGTCCAGACAGCAGCTATGTTATGTATAACAGATTGGAGGTGATCCTTTAAAGAAAATTCAAACGTGAGCTCTTTTATCTGCTGAAGCAAAATAACCTTTGTGAGAAAATACAGAGATTAGTCTTCACATTATTCACTGTAATTTATACTCATTTAAATTGATTGATATGGAGGCTGATACCATTATTGCACAATCTAGGGCACTTTATGGAATGGAAGAGACACTTTCCGTCATGCCCTCAGTCATAGGACGGGGTGGTGGGGGAAAGATCCAGGATGTACTCAATGTTGCATTTCATTATGGCCACTTAGGAAGAAGCACATTTCTGGAGGTTCTGATTGCTAATGTGTACTGTGGACATTACCAACTACAGGCTACGTGGGTTTCAACTGTGTTCTTTTTAATTTATTAGATTTTTTTCCTGCAAAAGGAGATGAAAGATGTTGTGTGTTCACATTTATATATTATTAGTATAGGGTGCTTTAGTACTGGCTGTTTGATGGTTATCTCTTTTTTTATGCGCTGGATTTGTTCATTAGTTTCACTATTGTCAATGATGGAACTTCTTCTGGCTTTTGTCTTCTGCAAATTCTTGGTTTTTACGGCCACTGTTTCCATCCGCTAGCCATTTCTTTCCGCATTCCTCTCTCTTTTGGTCTCTCACTCTCTGTCTCTCTCTTTCTCACTTTCCTTGTCTCATTTGTACTTAAATGTTTACCATTGCTCTGGTATTGCCAAGCATCTCTTCACATTAGCACTGAGTTCATGGGTCTTACCCTGGAAACCACCAGTCTGTCTCTTCGCATGCCATCTTTTCATTTTATTTTTGGAACCAAAAAGCTTCATTCAGCGGTCTGTGATTTGAGAGAGTGCGCAAGAAGAAGAATGTGTGCGGGGGTGTGGGGGTGTGTGTGGGAGGGGTATGGAGACCCTCTGGAATAATGAGGCCAATTGTTCCTGCCATGATGTGTTGAAGAGCACAGCTCCTTGTCAACTTGACTATTGTGTGTGGGGTTGAAGTGGGCAGATGTGTGTGTGTGTGTGTGTGTGTGTGTGTGTGTGTGTGTGTGTGTGTAGTTATAAGTGAGTGATGTAGGTTGAAGTGTATTAAAACTTTAGTGTGGAATTGCTGAATGAGGTTTCAGAGCAACATCACAGTAGCAACATAACATAACAATAAAGTTCTTGTTCGATTAGTGTTTAGCATTTTTTTTAAATTCTTTAGGTTCAGTAACCACACTGCTTCCTCTTCCTCCTGGCCTGCTTTCAAGCCTGCAAATGGGCCATTATTAGTCATGGTCCTTCATTCAATTACGACCAATCATGCATGATCAATTATTTAGTTTACATAGAAATACTAGAATCATAGTGATGTATTTGGCAACCCAGTATTGCACTCACTCAGAGCTGAAGCACATAGCTGACTTTATTTGAGCTTTATGTTAATCTATATATACTAGGTTTATAGGCAGAACAGCTCTGGCAGCACAATCATGGCATTTCAGCAGGACAAATCCCTGTGTAAAATAAAATATAATTGTAGATAATGGTCCTGGACATCCTATTGTATTTGCCTGTTCCTACCGAAATAATTTCTGGATCCAGTTTCTGGATGACATTTTTCAACTAATTGTTCGGTCCTTACCAACATATGTTAAAGAGTCTTCACGCTTTCTACAAATCCTTGAACACCTGAAAGAAAAAATGCTACCTGCTAATTCTCTGCTTTTTTTAATGGACATTACAAGTTTATACATGGGAATCCCTAGATGATGGCTTGAAAGCGTTAAAACAATTTCTTGATGCAAAACCTGAGAAAAACCCTCCCACAAATATTCTTTAAAGACTGTCGGAACTTGCGTTAACTCAGAACTGTTTCAGCTGTTTCAAAGGTGAAATGATTGGGTTAACACAAGTTCACCTTCAGTTGAGTTTTAAGCTCCACAGCATGTGTGTCTCTTTTATTCCTATGTTTCGGTTGTGTCACAAGTTTCCTTTGGTTGCCAGGATATTCCCCTGCAGCTTCCCCTGAAGAAGTGCTCAGTGGTGGGGAACGGAGGGATGCTGAAGAATAGTGCCTGTGGCAGAGACATTGACCAGGCCGACTTTGTCATGAGGTAATGCCTGAAACTGCCGCGTGAGCTGTCTTCATCAGCCCCACTCTCATTGGTTGGAAGAGCTCAGCCACGTTGTCATTGGGTGGAAAAGTATGGCAGGGTTCCTCTGTTCTTTGTCAGTCAAGGCAACACTAGTCAGTTGTGGGCGTCTGTTATGTACATAGAGTTTGGCAGGCAGTGGCGTCCTCCAGGCACACGCAGCTGCCCTGTGAAATCACGTGAGTGACAGCTGGAAATGAAGCCGAATGCAGAGGAAGGTTTGTTTTGGCCATCCCTCTCCTGGACTGGTTGCTATCATGCAACAGGGGAGTGCTAGGAACCAAAAAAAAAACCCCCCACAACTAATTCAGTTCAGTTCAGACTTGTTTTTTCAAAGAAGCTTTAAGAAATAATATACAGAATATACATATAAAGAAAATCTGGGTCCAGGCATCTGCTGAACAAGCCAAGATAATAGTGGCACAGAAGAACCTCCTGAGAGAAACAGGAAGAAACCTTGAGAGGAACCACGGCTCAGAAGGGGAACCTCTTGCCAACACCGGATGGCAAACTACTAACACCTAATGAGCAAAGTTGCTTTTGCTTTTAACCTTTAACTTACTATAAAACATGAATAGCTTATAAGCCTTAAGAAAGAACTAACATATAAAAACCTAAATATATAAAGCATCAAAAGTCAAAGAGTTTGAGTGATCTCACTCTCTCTCTCTCTCTCTCTCTTCTTTGTCTCTCATTCTAGATGTAACCTGCCACCACTGTCCAAAGAATATGTTAATGATGTAGGTACGAGAACCCATCTGGTAACAGCCAACCCAAGTATTATAGAGAAAAGGTACTTGTGATCTGAAATGTAGTACAGTCCTTTCACTTTTCTCCTAAGCACATTCTAAAAAACACTGACAAAGTAATGTAATGACAAGAATTATAACCCACTCCAAATTGGGTCCACATTATGCCACACGTAGGCTTCAGTAGTAATTCACCTTTTCTCAGTCATGAAAAATAACTTGCAAACATTACATTTTTAAAAGATGTAATGTGTCAATGCAGATGTGTTGTTTTATCTGGGTCTCTCTCTCTCTCTCTCTCTCTCTCTCTCTCTGTCTCTCTCTCTCTTTCTCTCTTCTATACCCACCCCAAGCTTTCAAAACCTTCTCTGGTCACGGAAGGCCTTTGTGGAGAGCATGAAGGCTTATGGCTCCAGCTACATCTATATGCCTGCTTTCTCTATGAAGCCAGGGACCGATCCCTCTCTGCGGGCCTACCATGCCCTGGCCGACTCTGCCTCCAACCAGACCGTGCTCTTTGCCAACCCAGACTTCCTGAAGAAAGTGGGCCACTTCTGGAAGAGGCGGGGTGTGCACGGCAAGCGCCTGTCCACGGGCCTCTTCCTGGTCAGCCTGGCCCTGGGCCTCTGTGACGAGGTGACGGCCTACGGCTTCTGGCCGTTCGCCACAGGCCTGGATGAGCAGCCAGTCAGCCACCACTACTACGACAATGTGCTGCCGTCGTCGGGCTTCCACGCCATGCCCGAGGAGTTCCTGCAGCTGTGGCAGCTGCACAAGAGCGGCACCTTGCGCGTGCGTGTGGGCCCTTGCGTGCACCATGTTGATGAGTAGGGGGCAGGGCTGTTCGTCCCGAGTGACCACCCTGGTATTTTGGTCTCTTTTGAGGCATAAACCACTGTCAACTGTCCTTCAGATTAACATGAGAATGGGAGGGAGAGTGGGGGTACTGAGACCACCCTTAGTGTGTGCTTGATCCTTGTGGATGAATGCTCAATACTCTTGCCTAACATACACCCAAATACACACACACACACACACACACACACACACACACACACACACATACATACACACACACCTCCTTTTCTGTTTCCAAAGGACTATCATTAAGATCTGAAAGGATGGCCAACTGCACAGGTTCCCTGCACGTTGGCTGAGGATGGAGATGCAGGGGCAGATGGGAGTCGTAGTTTAAAGCTGTAGCTGCGTTCGTTGCCACTCTATTTCTGGACCTCCTAGGGCTTTTTGTTCAAAGCCAGGCAGGCGGACGGGGGTGGGGACTTCAACAGGCCCTGAGCAGATCCAGAAAAGGAAGAAGGCGCATGATAAATAGAATTGGTGCCAAGGCAACGGAGAGGCACAGTCAGGGAGAGCAGGATCGAGATGAGAACTAAAAATGAACATGGCAGCTCAGATATTTACACGGTTCTGGGTTTCGGCTGCCACATCCCCAGAGTTAAATATTTTGGGTGTATAGAATGAACCGACAAGTGACGGACTTATGTACATAAAGGTCTATTTAACATTTTGTGAAATGAATGTACTGCAAATGCACTGCTGTAAACTACAGTTTGAATATTCTTCCATCACATCAGTCATTTATTTTCTTGGTCCTGGAATGTATTCCATATGTAAACATTATCGGCGCTGGCTTTCTCAGTGCTGGTCAGCCTTGTGATTTTTCTGGATGTAAAGGCAGTCACTTTAGTATTTTACTTTATGTCCTATCACTGTAAACCTTTTGCATATAGAGGTTGTTTTTTTCTTAGTCTCTTGAACTGGCATCAGACTTGTCACAAAGCAAACAGAGAACATGCTTAGGGCCAATATTTTGGACATGAATTAAGCCTAGCCTGGACGAAACTGCAGTAACATAAGTAAATAGCTCTTCAAAATAGTTTAGGCTTTTTTGTCTAGAGTTAGGCTTAATCTGCATCCAGGAAACTGGTCCTTAACGTCTTGTAGGTGCTAGGTCTAGCAAGCTACTCCTTTGAAAACCCAATATAGTTATACAGATTTTTTTTATTAGCTACATTATAATGACTATATAAGGTGCCTGTAGGTCTGGTGAGTGTCCAGAGGTAAAGGGGACAGAGGCAATGATCATTTGACTACCACAAAGATGAGTAACACAAAGAATGGAATCCATACACTGTGGTATACACAAACACTACCATAGCAAACATGAAAGGGGGTGGTATGTTGGAGAAAGTGTGAGTGTGTGTTTGTGTGTGTGTGTGCATGGGGATTTTTTCCTTGCCCATGGGCGAGAGAATCGGGAGGCTTGGATGCTGAAAGACGGATTACTGTAGAGCACTCATAGTCTAGTCCAAAAATAAGAAATAGAAAGAAAAATTCCACAACATGCTCATGCGACAGGTCAGGCTTATGAAATCCATCCTCACAGTCTGTGCATCATTTTCTCACATTCCTGGAGAGCTAGTGTGCCTTTTTTAAATGTAAGATGAACAAAACATGTAAACAAGGCCAAGGAAGAATGCTTTGTCATCAAAGAGATACTGGCTGCATTGTATAAGAACTAAATATTTATCTTGCTTTCATTCTTGCTCGTGCCAGAGAATTTTCCATAGTGGTATTATTGGTGGGTGATGTATCAGATTCGCCCGGTTTCAGGGAAACAGCAGTGGATGTTTAAATGGGTCTTATAACAAGCTGGTTGCAGAAGGACCAATGTGAGTTTAATACATTGGGATGTTGCTTTAATACAGTGGTTTCAATATGTTGCTTTAATGTTGCTTTCTTGCCGATTAACGGCATTTTCTTACTCCTTCACTCACAAAAGTTAAAAATTAGTAAACTTTTAAAGAGACTGGCTTTTGAATTTATGTCTTGCACCTTTTTGCCCTGTTCAGTATTGTGAATGAGTGAGATTGTAGCTTGTACTAAGGCATGCATGTCTGCAGTATGTGTATTTGTTTAGGAACTTGAGTTTGGAGCCGTTTTAACAAAGGTGGCACGTGATTATTTCCGCCCCTTGATTTCTGAGACGTGTTAAGATGCATTCCCAAAGTGCAGCAGTGCTTACCTCAACCACTTCGGTCACTGTCCATTCCTTATGAATGTGTATCTATCCAGCTCACACATCTAGCTGCTTTCTGAGTCTATGACAAATCAGTTTTGTTTGGTTGTTTTTTTTTACCGTAAACATGCTGAGCCTGAATCATGAAATTTGACTCAGTACTCATTGCTGTAAAAGGATGTGCTGAAATCCTGGAAGTAAAAATAAAAATGCTGAAATCGGGGGCAAAAAAAAGAGTCATGGCAGATTTATTAACTCAGACCACAAGGCTTTGTTTGATCATGTCATACTGAAAAAGGAAATTACATATAAAGCTTTGCTGGTCGTGATGTCTTTTTCACTTCACCCGGTTTAAAGGCCGACCACATGATGATATATAAGGAGGAAAAGACTGATAATGAATAATATAGTAACCCTGTTTCATCTGCTCTAGTTTTATGCCCGGCTGTCTTTGTCACAGTTACTAATCTTCTTCCTATTCTGCACCAAACAGTAAACTGGAACTCATTTAAATCCTCATTTATACTTATATTTCCTGCTGCCAGTAGGTTGAATTATAGTGACACTTTCATTCATTACTGCATTATATATCTAAAATAAAAGGGGCACATTAATATATAATCTGTAAATTACATTTTCAACAAAAATAAAAAATAAATATATATATATATATATATAAATGGCCCAAAAAAGGGAAATGGAAAATTGATTTCAGCTTCTTAAGAAGTAGAAACACTCTGAACAACTCAATGGAAAACCTGAATCCTCTTGTTCCTCATGTCATTCCTCAAAGTGACAAAAGACCAGCTTCTTCATAATCCTCACTTCTTTCTTCCAAGTGACAGAAGCTATTGAATATGTATGAAAGCATTCAATGGCCAGAAAATAAAAACAGTGATTTAATTCTTGCTTATATAGTTATATTTAATTCTTTCATTTAGTAAGTAAATAACTTTAAATCTGTAATAGGTGGCTGTGAAGGTAATGGGAGAGATGTAATTTATGAGGTACACAGCTGAGAACATTTTTCTCCTTATCATTTGGCCCTTTGCTATAGCAATCATTGTGCATGACAATTTTCATCAAATTAATTTTACAAATATTTCAAAAATGTAAGATGATGACACAATTGTGATGAATATATTGTCACCCACCTAAGCAGAAACAGTGCCAGTTATAACCTTAGAGACTTGATCATATCTTCCATCCATACCACGATGGTCCTGTGATTCCAAAATGGTTGAATTCTTGCAACAGCTAAAGCTTTGAAGAAGGTGATGTTGAAGATAATTATTAATGCTTTCTAAGTCTGCAAATGGCTTAGCCCATGTTGCTGATTCTGTGGGCAGTGGCTGAGAAATAGCTTTGCGATATTGAGAGAATGTATTCCTCTCTATCTATCTATCTATCTATCTATCTATCTATCTATCTATCTATCTATCTATCTATCTATCTATCTATCTATCTATCTATCTATCTATCTATCTATCTATCTATCTATCTATCTATCTATCTATCTATCTATCTATCTCTTTCACATGACAGCTTTACATTGTGTAAATAATCTATGATATGTTGATGCAAATTGCTGTGAGATGCCCAAGTGCCAGAGAACTAGTACCTACAGAGATGCACACATTAATAAACTGTCATTTACTTTCCTGTATAATTGATAGTTAAAGAATAGGAGAGAATAGATACAAAGAGGCAATAACATATACAAATTAAATTATTTACTGGTTTATTGTTGTTAGCTGAGGTGGTATATGGGTTCTGTTTTTTACTATAGTATTACACTGTACACACACGTGATCAGACAGGAGCATTTAGTGAAGCCTTACTACCCTGACTGTGCGTCTGCTGGGGCTGTGGGCGTGTCTGAGGACGGTTTGCACATTGCCTCAGTGTCTGCTCTGTACTTAGCCACTGTTTTAATTGCATCTTTGAGTAGTTTGTTTATTTCAGGGTAGTATTTGGATTCTTTGTTAAGAACTGGATCTCGCCATTTTATCTGTGGCTTTCTTTCAAGAGTTCTTTCTTTCTTTCTTTCTTTCTTTCGCCTTCTGTGCGAACCTCTCATTCTCATCGAGTGAGCAGCTGAAACAGTTGGTTCAACCAACACATTTGGTGCTAGTACTTCACACCCAATTTAAAACCTAAGCGCTGAGCCAAAAATGCTGTTGGATTGTACAGTCTCTGCAAAAAACATCTTTAATCCAGGATGGCAACCTAGTCTGGTCCTGAGGAAAACATCAATGATGAATCCATGTCACCCAAGGAAATGTCTGTTGTGTTTTGATGGCCTGGCCGGCAGATGCATCCTGTGCCGCTCTCTCTGAGAACACATGCAGATGGAAATGGGTTTGCTGGTGATGATTTCTCCATCCTCAGCTTTGCGGATGTAGCAGGCTGTCTTTGCTCATTTCATGTACGTAGGAGGTGATGAGAGCATCACAGTTCTCATTCAAGAAAGCTAGTGTCCTGATGATTTGGCCGACCTTGTCTAAATGTTTTTCCGAATCGCACAGAGCAGATGGGTTGGGTACAACAGGCTTATGTAGCAAAACTGAATATGCACCAAATAAAGTACCCACTTTAGAAACCACAAACATCATGTGCATTTTTGGAACACCCAAAAGAATAACATTGTTGGATTCATATAGAAATTAGAATAACATTGTTGGATTCACATATAACAGTTTATTACAGATATAAATTAGTTTCATGAAAATCTACTGTATGACTTACTGTATATTGTACATATGCAAACAGCCATAATGGTGGTGTGCATATGAAAGCCCTTCATAAGCTCTTTGTAAGACAATAGGTTGTGCAATAGGTTATGGTTATGTAGTGTATGAAGGTAAATCACTGCATCTGGAGTCCCATATTAGAGGAGCAGTGAGCCTGAAGCAGACAGAGCAAATTCTGAGCAAACTCTGAGCACACTCTCAAACAAAGCAACCTCTGTTGCCATCACCCATCCAAAAGGTAAAAATGTCTTAGCCAAGTATTATTATAAGCTCACATAATTACCTGGATTTCTGCACACCTGTTGTGTTAAATGGATGTTATTAAAAGTGAAAGATATAAAATATAAAAAGAATTGGGGTTTTTGAGGTTTTGTTTTGAGGCTTGTTAGGGTTTTTTTGCCTGTGTTCCACTGAGAATCAGTGAAGACTGATGTTGTCTTGTCCATGGCATGGAAAGTTTTGTCCATGCCAATCCCAGAAGTCCAACATTAAACCAGTTAAAAAGCACTCAAGCATTTAGCTTCCCTGTGGTTTTTGCTATATTACTAAACTCTGTAATGTGTGTCCATGATGTTTCACACTTGTTTTAAGGTTGATTTCAGATTGACGACATCTTTGGTGGGGGCTCAGCAAGGGCAGGTGTGAAAACTTGGGGAACTTGAGCAGGAATTGGGTCATCAATAGGAAGTGAAACAGCATGATGCTACAGCACATACGGCTGCTGTAGGAACAGGAAACAGGAAACAGGACAGAAATGGGAGCAGGAACAGGAAACAGGACAGAAATGGGACCAGGAACAGGTTCGTGAACCACAGAGGATTTCGGGTCTGCAAATGGGACTACAGTGTCTGTGGAGACAGCCAGCAGGTCCAGGAAGCACCAAGGCACGAGGACACGGACATGGCCCTGGATGTACAGCACAAGATGTAACCACGTGAGGCTCAACTCCAGTAAAACCAAGCTTCTGTACATCCCAGGAACTCCCAGCCCTTACCATGACCTCACAATTTCTTCAAGAGCTCCCTGATATCATCATCTGAAGCTGCTCGTAGCCTGGGTAATAACTTTGGACATCCAGTTCTCAACTCATGTTTATAATCTGACCCAGTCTTGCAGATATCTCCTTTGTAACACACTAAGGACTCGACCTTTTGTCTTGCAGGGAGCTACGCAGGTGCTTGTGCAGTCTCTTGTGATCTCAAAGCTACTACTGCAACTTGTTACTTGCTGGTCTTCCTCTAAGAGCCATCAGACCTCTACAACTTGTCCAGAATGCAGCAGCATGACAGGTCTTCAGTCTCCTGAAGTTCGCATGTCACTCCACTACAAATAACAAATAGATGCAATAAGCAAAAACAAGCCAAAACAAGCTTAATCATGCATAGGTCTAGTTCATAAGATTCAATTAATCAGTAAGAAAACAGCAATACAGTTTTAATTCACACACAGAAGGGACTCGTATGAGCTCTTTGGTATGTTCGGTGAAAAGGAAATCCAACCCTAACTGAGAAAAGTTGTAACATGGCATTTGATGACATTTCTCAATGGTGATTAGCAATCTTTTCCTTACTGCATTCAGGTTCAAGAACTATCCACAATGGTTCAAGAACTATCCACTCTTCTCAAACATCTTCATTCCTCCTAATTCCTCTTATAGATAAGCAGCCTTATTGGCAGAGAAGATATTGCATGGTATATAAATGAAGGCTCAGAGATACATCAACAGAATAAATCTATATTATTATTTCTAAAAAAAGTTAATTTTCACCACCAGACATCAGAAGTTACAATTTGAATGAATGTTCCATACTGCATTGTTGGTTCTGCTCTCAGATTTTATATGAATTTAAAATATGCGTATTTATACTTTCAAATATACATATTTATACTTTTTCTTCTGCAGTGTTACCACCTCATTAGCATCTTTAATAACAGGGTTTTGAATTGATTGCACTAGTGTCTAAATTATAGGCAGTAGTGCACATGAATTTGATTGAAATATTCATTATGAGAAAAGGTCAAATGATTATGAATCATTTGTGTGCTTTTGCCAGATATACTATATATCCATTTGATGTGTTGTTGGATTTATGTTTAAGGTTTGGGAAATTAGTGTTTTAGAAGGTGTTCTAAACTGTACCATTTATAAACACAAACACTATAAACACAACCCCCAAAATACACTCAAATTTATGAAAAATTCCATGACAGAATCAAATTACCCAGTCAAACATATATTCTCTAAATATAAATCTAAATCAAACATTCTTTTTCCAAGGCATACAATACCATAAACATGTTCAAAACAGTACTATTTTTATACAAGTTTGTACATTTTAATAATTTTATTATGCATTACTGCAATGAAAGTCTTTTTTTGTTTTTAACTACCTCCTTACATTACAGACTCTACAACATCACGCCACTGTAGGCAGCATAATAAAAGTTTCTGCAACTCAAAATATGTTTTCCCCATTTCTTCTGGATTGCTTGCACATTGTTATTGCACACTGGTTAATGACTAGCTTTTTCCGCTCGAACTGGTGCAACACACTAAATACAGTTTATTGAAGCTGATTCCAATTGTAAATTGTTTAAACAGTTTTAGGAAAACACTTCACGCAATGATCCATGATTCCCTGCATACACATTATGGCATACCTTGGTAAGACAGAAAACACATACATTTGGGAATCAGACCTTATCAAAACAAACAGTTAACAGCTTTCAATACTTCAATACTTTTGTAATTCTTTATGGATTCAACAAAGATTTAAAGATTTTTGTTTTTGTTTTTGTGTGTGTGTGTGTGTGTGTGTGTGTGTGTGTGTGTGTGTGTGTGTGTGTGTAGACGCATACATAAGCATTCACAGCACATCCAAACTAGCATAAACTAACCTGTGTCCAAAAACATGAGCTTCATGAAAATGACAAGTTGATCTATGACATTATTATGTAGAAAACAAGATCAACTCTCATCAGACTATTAACAATAATGCAGACAGAACAAAAACAGGATTGGTAGCATATTTTGTAGGTTGACTGCAAGTCAGTTTTTTTTTTTGGTACATTTTACATTTGACTCTATTTTTTGAGTTGTCCAAAATAAAATACTACTGATGTGTATGTGATGAAGCGACATATTCTCCCAGTGTCGACACAACACAGTGAAGGACAGTACTCCTTGTGTGTGCTTTGGAGTGGGAAAACTATATCATCATTGTGTGGAATCAAGTCTAAAGCTGTGGAGACAACTATCAGTTCCCAAATGCCTGGAATCAAGGAATCATTTATTTTAGGGATCGACTGCCAAGTCCTACTTCACACTATTTTTTACATAAAGCTTTTAAGGCTATTGTTGGACGCAGTGCGAGCACTCTGTTTTTCCTTTAGGAAATGCATATCTAATTAGTCACTTGAGAAGCATTGTTCAATGGATGAAACAAGATACAAGCTACTCTACTTCCATTACCATACAATACTAAGCCCAGACAGTCTGGATATTCATTCAAGTCTTCATCATCATCCTTTCCAAATATATGGATAGGAAATGTTATTTTCCCCTTATAGTTATATTCAATTCTAATCAAACCTCCAATTGTATCCCCCTCCCAAGGGCCTGTGAGAGGGTTACCCCCTCAACCCCCCTTGAAACCCCCTTGAGAGGATCTTGAGGTTTTATTGCACTCGTTGTCTTATCTGATGAATCTCATGCTCATGCATCTCATGCTCATGTGACTCTGCAGATGTCCTGCCTCAGACTGTGGCCAGGAACCTACTACATCAGCTCAGACAAATACTTACACCTCTACATACACACAAATAGCTGAGGGTGTATATTTTTTTTGTTCAATGTTTTTTTTTTCTTTTTGTCTTAAAATTTTTAGAATGTTTGATTTTATTTGTGGAGTGTCTTCCATCTAGAGACGCAATTTCATTTCTGCACTTAAACATGAAATTTGTTTTATAGAGTTTAGATAAAACTGTTTTTTACCCGTATATGAACAAGTTCACAATTCTAAAGCATGAAATCACATGAAAAAGTATGTTTGTTAGATTATGCAATAAAATTGATCCATTTTGTGATAGGGTTTAGTGGTAAATGTAGTCTTTTTTGGTTAGAGAGACAGACTTGTCATGAAACAGGAAAACCACAGAACAGGAAAGCAAATGATGCATTCATTTGATATGTCAGAATCATAGCCTGACTGGAGACTTGCTCTAATTGATTAAACTCAAGGGGTGGTAGTAATTAAAATGTGACATGGAAAACTAACAATATATTTAGCAGGGTCATTAGCACAGTACCAAATAGCCTATGCAGACCCAGTTGTGGTGCCTTGGTTGGTTCTTATGCACCTCTTTCTTTCCCTTCTCCCTCACACTCTTTTATTTATCATCACTTATTTATATCCAGCTGGTTAATCAGTAGCACTGCTGTAAAGCCTCTCTTCTAACTTTTACCCACCCCTGGGCTCAAGTCAGTGATGGACGACTAAGCATGTGGTGAAAACACCAGCATGTTTCCAGGTTGTCTATTGTGATTAACAACAGCTGAGAGCCCTCAGGGCAAATTACAAAGCTGAAATGACATCAAACCTGTACTGTAATGGGCTAGTGGGGTTGTTCGTGAGTGAAAGAAAATAAATGTAAAGTTATCTGTAACTGATTGGAAGGTGTACTACTGAGTGAGACAGGACAGGATATGAATATCTTTTATTCATTTTACTTGAATCTGGTAAAGCGCCATTCCTCCCATGTAGAAATACAAAACCAGAGAAAATGTCTAACAACAAAACTAAGAAAACTCAAGACAACTCACAGTATGTGGAAATAAGGAAACTTCTTATGCACAAAAGAGCATACACAAATGAACATCCATGCACAGGAACAATGACCAATCAATCTGGGAGACATGAAGTATAAATATACTGATTAACTGGTCTTCCTCTAAGAGCCATCAGACCTCTACAACTTGTCAAGAATGCAGCAGCATGACTGGTCTTCAGTCTCCCGAAGTATGCATGTCACTCCACTACTGCACTCCCTTCTTTGGCTTTCAGTAGCTGCCCGCATCAGAAAACCTTGTGCTTGCCTCCAAAGCCAAAAATGGACCAGGTCCTCCATACATGATGTCTATGGTCAAAGCCCAATCCGTTCCTCAAGTACTTCGAACCTCAAGTATGGCTCATCTTGAAATGCCATGCTTCAAGTCTCTTGGGAGACAAGCACTGAGACTTTTCTCTGTCCTGGCTCCTAGATGGTGGAACGAACTTCTGCCGGCTGTCTGGACAGCAGGGTCCCTTGCAGTCTTCAAACGCAGACTGAAGACCCATCTATTTGTTGTATATTTAAATGACCACTGACCCTGCTCCTATGTACTTATTATAGGGTATTGTTATTGCACCGATGTCGACTGCTCCTATGTTAACTAACTCTAGCAGTTATTGTTTATTGTACTCATTATTGTCTAAGATAGAGCTTATGTATTCTGCAGGCATCAGCATTGATCCCTGTATTTCAACAGTATTCTAGTTCATTGGTATCATTGTAGTCTAACCTGCTGTACTGGCTAGGATGCATTCTATGAGTAAATGACAAAGCACTTTTGTAAGTCGCTCTGGATAAGAGCATCTGCCAAATGCCATAAATGTAATTGTTAATGTAAATGAGGGCACGGCAGCCTCGGCAGTACAGGAGGCAGTGATAGTTCCCTCTTTGCCTTAGGATGCAGGAACAGTCTCTGACCATGGGCTGAATCACTCCATCAGCCAGACAAGAAACCACATCAAACCAGCTTGATAATCCCCAATTGGGGTGGGGGGGGTGGGGGTCTAACTGCAAGGGCACAAAGAATTTGGTATGCATTAACACATCAAGTTTGATGTGAATTCATTGTGAAGAGAATGTAAGTATCCAGACTGAACATTTCTGCGAATTAGCTAGCTTAGTTAGGATCCTCAGAAGGAAAGCAAATCGTGAAGGTTATCTGAAACCTGGTTATCTGAAGTTATGCTTGAGAGGCATTAGGTATACATATGTTAACATTACTGACTTTGGTCATGAAGAATAGGTTGAAGGTCTAACATTGTTCCACCAAAATAGGGCTATAATAAAAGTCTTATTCTGATGTGGCCCACTGTTAAATGTTTTAAATGTTAAAATCAAGAAGCCAAATTTGGCAATGCAAAACCTACCAACAAGCCAGTGTAAACTGAACAAGACTGGTATGATATGATCTGAACATTTACCTGGTAAGAAACCAAAATTCTATATTCTTGCTTATCTTAACTTATTTCAGTATATAGAATTAAGGTCATATCTTGTTTTGGATGTCTTTTAACTGATACAATGAATATTTACAGATGCATACGTTACTCAGCAGACTTATACATGACTTATAAGTGACTCAGCAGAATTTTCTGGGACACTTGCTCTCCTTGAGGCTATGGAAAGTCCACATTTACATTCAGAAATTGGTATTGGTGTGTTAAGTGTCATTCAATCCATGCAAGAGCTTTTTCATCTAACTTAACATGTTTTTGAGGCTGTCCGTTAAAATAATATGTTTAACAGTGTCAAATTCTTTGCAGTCAACAGTACTAAAAACCACAATCCAAGTCGATTAGAAAGTCACCTACTACTGAATACTATATGTGTTATGATGCAGTCCAAGAAAGAAACTAAAAAAAAAACATTTATGTTTCTATTACTTAGAATAGGGCAGACCTGTAGGGCATCAACTTTCTCTACAATCCTATAGGAATTAGGAAATAGGAATTAAGAATGGCTTAACAAATTTAGAGACAGGATGAGTAATAAATTAATTATATCTAGTTAGGGCCTGTCAATCACTGATAAATCCAGAACTAATGCAGTTAGGTATGTGGTGGTTGTGGTGGACACCTTCATGGTGTAGAGCAAATAATGTTCAGCAAGAACATCCAAGAACTTTTTTAATGGGAGAAATTCTGAAAGGTTCAGCTAACTTGAGTGTGAGTGAGTATGTCCTAATATGGGTTAAACTTTTCAATGCCAAATGGCACATAATAAAAAGTGTGGTAATTCTTTCTGATTAAAATATTTAACATCTACTATATTCCCCCAGATGCAAATATCCACACTACCCAGACACACACACACATACACACAGAAACTACATCTCTCACTACAGGCTCTTGTGTGCATTGTGCCTTTCTAAGTGAGTTGTGACTATGTGGGTGCTAATGTGAGCAGTGGGTGCTGATATATGCAGTGGTTGTTTATTTGTGGACATGAGGAAATGGTCAATTTGCCCATAAGTGGGTTAAAAGTATGCTAGAACATACACAGAACAAGCCAACATGACCCATCAGATTAGTTCTAATGGGTTTATTTCCTTTTTCATGTCTTCTGTCTCCTTTCCTTGGTCGTGAAAAATAACTGGCAAACAAAATTTAATGTGTCAGATGTGTGTTTCTTTCTCTCTCTCTCTCTCTCTCTCTCTCTCTCTCTCTCTCTCTCTCTCTCTCTCTCTCTCTCTCTCCAGGAAACCCCCTGGTAGCCTAGCCACAAAATGCTCTGTCATTATCAGCTCACAAGGGCATTATGTGTCTGACACACTCTGTGTGCATGTATTTTGTGTGTGTGTGTGTGTGTGTCTGTGTGTGTGTGCACGCGTGTGCACATGTGCTTGTGTATCTGTACATGTATATCTGCTGTCACATCATGGAGACACCACATCTACATATTTAATCAATATTTAATCAATAGTTGAATAACCATTATCAGGAATTTAAAAGAACCAGGTGCTTGTTATCTCTCTCTATCTCTCTCTCTCTCTCTATCTCTCTATCTCTCTCTCTCTCTCTCTCTCTCTCTCTCTGTCTCACTGAAAAACCATACTTGATTATGGAAATAACATACAATACATACAACAACATACAGTGGCTTTGGCACTTTCACAACCACTTACGTGTGTGTGTGTGTGTGCGTGTGTGTGTTTGTCAGCAGTCTCTCTTTATCATCCATCTACATGTTCCATTCTCCTTTCACACATTATCTAACCTGTGGAAAAATTCTCGTTGTGCTTTTGTTAGGCACTGAATTTACTCTCCTTTGTTCTCTCACTCTCTAATTCTCCCTCTCCCTACCTATACCAATCATTCTCTATCTGTCTCTCTCTTTCTCTCCCCCTCTCTCTCCCTCTCTGTCTGTCTTTCATTTGCTACTAGGACAGGAAAAAATGGTCCAGAATTTGACCAGTCATGGTCCCCTTGTCAAGAAGCCCTCAGCCAATCAGACTCTGGCTGAGGTGGACATGGACCAAAAAGCTCTGGGGGGGTTGGTCTACCTCAAGGGCAATGGAAAGCATAAACGGACTGAGCTGTGACCTTCTGAGAGCAGCGTCTGCTGAAATCAATCCTGTGCAATGCATCAGCTAATGGGAGGCTGGGACATCAGAGTGCTCCAGTGCAAAGGTAAATCATCTCATTCAGTCTTTGGGGGTCTGATCTGAATCAATGCCTGAACAGAGAAGGCAGAAGGATACTGTTTCTTTATTATGATTCAGGCCAAAAATATTCATCACTTAACATCTGCAGACACAGCAGCTGAACCTCCACTTAACATGACAGCAGCTCTGGGCTGTGACTATTCTGACTAATAACTAGTAAGAGTACTAACTAGTCCTTAGAAGTAGCATAACTAATGACTCATCTAGAATCATCATATTGGGTTTCTCTCTCTCTCTCTCTCTCTCTCTCTCCCTCCCTCCCTCCTTTTCCCCCTCTCTCTCTCTCTCTGGTTCCTCTCCCCTTCTTTCATAGGTTTCAGGTCATCATATTTCCACAGCTGCAGTGTGGGTGTTGTGGCTGCTATAGTCTGCCATACCAAAACAGCCGTTTTCAGTATCCTAGCTCCAGAAATACATAACAGCTGACTCAGAGTAAGACAAGATTTTACTATCCTGTAAAAAAGAAGAAAGAAAAAAATGGAGTTCAAACCATTTTTTTACTAGTAGTTCTGCTGGTAGTTGGAACAGTGAAGTATGGCACCTCAGGTTTACAGCAGGAGAGCACTTGTTAATCAAACCCACTACGCTCTCACCAGTTTCCCTGCATTTGTGTGTGCCATTAGAGAGGGAGTTTGTAAACCACTGAGACAAAGCACTACTGAAGGACTACAGGCTTCTGGCTGACAGCGTGTCTTTCATGGAGTGTCTCCAGGGACCATCCCAGTTAAGGCTGTGACTGGAAAGTGCATGTGTATCGATCGGCAAATGAAGCAGCTTAGAAAGGCAGGAGAAAGGAACATGCAGAATCACTATACCAAGGGCGTGCACTGCCATCACTCGCATAAAGCAGCGTTTCCTAGTCTGGTCCCCAGGATGCTCAGGCAGGCTGCAGTCCTGCATTCACCAGACACACCAACAAACCGGAACAAAGGCTCGTGGATCTTGATGGATGGTTTGGATGTGACCTGGAACAGAGCAAAAATGTGACCTCTCTGGGAGTCACTACTGCCCAGATTGGAAATGCTGGTGTAAAGGATGGTTATGGAAACCATTTGCCAATGGACATCAGCAGTGAGAGGCAACACAGAGGGACTTTTTTAGATTAGTTCCCATGCGGTTTACAGGTCAGCATTTTTGTCCGATAGATATATTTTACATCAACTATGTGCTCTGTGCTGCCACCTACTGAAATAAAAAAAAATAACATGGGCTAATATGGTTTGTTTTTGTTTTCATGATTGTGTTTTGTTCAGGGAAAAAGAAGAAATAATATTTTGGAAGAAATAAATATTTCAGCATTTTTCAGCACCTTATAATAGGCATGCTGTGAAAGGAAGAAACAGGCTATCAAAGGAACAATATGAATGCAAAAAAGGTCAATTTTTGTTGGCATGACAACAACATTATATGCCCTCTCCTGTTCCTGTAAAAAATAATAATAATAAAATTTTTAAAATAAATAAATAAATAAAGCTACAGTTTTGTGCTCTATACTGTAGTAATTCAATTAAAGGCCACATCATGTAGTTGCAACTACAACCCTCTAAATGTTACAATGACAATCAAAACTATGTTGCCTTTTTGTACAAGACAATTATCCCACAAGGATTAGCCCACAGTATTTGCCTTTTGTCATTCACATTTTCAGTAAAATGTTAATCTATAAGGGAATTTGATTTGATCCGCACTACAAGCTGTTTCTAATGCAGCAGCATTTAAGCAGGTCGAAGCTTGCCTCAGTATAATTTTTGCATGAGCCAAAAAGCTGCGTGATGTGATGATAATGTTTAAAAATGCAGTAGCAAGGAAACTGACCTGAACCACAAAGGAAAGCGGAGCTCATAGAGCAGTTTCATAATAGCACTAAGACTACACAAACATGGCAACAGAGATGTTTAAAGAGCTGAGCTGAGGCTCATGGTGAAGTCTGTCACTATGAAATGAACATAGACATAAATTGACATAGTTGCCAGAAAACTGTCCCAGTGATGCCAGAATATGCCCTTCTGCCCACTCCATCTACTCCAATGAACGCCAAAACAGATCACTCACCCTAAGCCCACTGGAGATGCCGAGACTCCTACACCAGCAATGAACTTCACAGACTAAATATAATATAGCACAGGACCCATATTGGTAGCTATTAATACAGAGAAATTCCTCTGTAAAATCAGCAACATTCAAGACTATTGATTTACTGATATTGGATTTGTTAATTGATTTTTAAATAGTTTTATATCTTTCTTTGTGGGTGTTAACTAAGGTTTCATTCTGACTGACTTTGAACCTGAATCTTTACTGATTGAAATGTCATTTAATATTAAATTATTAGAACAGCCTATATCATATTTTATTTAAAAAGACTTTTTAGATTTATTTATAAGCTTTTTAGATACTTATGTACTTTCTTTTTCTTTTCTATGGGTATTCCCCTGTCTGTCTGACAAAAATCTTTTAACGTTTCACTTCTTTATTTCTTTTTTATGTTGGGGGAAACTTTGCTTCACATTAGTCCAGACTAATGTGGACTAATGTTAGTGACTAACGTTTTACCCACAAGCCTTTCTTAGCAGATCTGGCCGTAAACTTTTACACATGAGTAGAACAGCAGACATCCTCTCAAGCATACTTGTTGCTACACTGTCACAAAACCCCTGCGAACCTGCATTTGTGAGTGACAGAGTTTGGTTTGAGACGTGCGACAGTAGCCAGACATAGCATCCTGTGGGTGGGATTGCGAACTGTGATGTGGCCTTGAGGAGCCTGATGTTGACGTGTTAGTATGTGCCAAAATCTGCTGTAAGAACCTTGCTCGCAGGGCATGGGTGTGAGCAGGGACTCTGTCTTTTATCGATTAATTGACATCTGACTACTGTAAGAATAACATTTTGAACTAAAATAATTTTGTTAGTCTAGGATGAAGAAGATTGTGTTTATTTTTGGCATGAACTGCCCATATCCACTAACCTGATCTTTTAACACTCTATGCTCCTCTATTCCTCTGTTGTTGACCAACACCAACTACTTCCCTCCGGCTCTCCGTATCACCCCCCTGACCTTCTCACACACACACACACACACACACATACACACACACACACACCTTCCCCTCCCTGCACCGCTCCTCTCTTTTCCCTACACACACCTCAACCTTACAAATACCTTCCCTCTGCTATCAATAAACTAGAGCTTCTCTGACTACAGCGCACTCGGGTCTTTTGATTTGGGCTTGGTCTCTGAGCTTGTCGAGAGACCAGCCTGGGCAGAGAGGGGCGACTGCTGCACTGGGGCAGCACTTGGGCTGAGCAAGAGGCTACAGAACCTAACAATTCCTGGGAGAGAAAGCATGAATAGGAATTCTATTTACAGCCTTAAAAATGGAACTGTAATTGCGGTGACCTTTGTCACTGCTGTGCTGTGGCAGGAATTTATGCTGGCAGCACTGAAAAGCTCTTGTTAGAGAAACAGTCAATGGAGAAAAAAAAGCTGGAGTCACATTCTGATCTGACATTGAACCACTTGTCAAACTTCTACTGTAATTGCCAACTATTAAGATTACTGGAATAGGAATTTATCATCAAAAATAGCTTAGCCAGTTCCATACTAATTAAGTGTGAAATTCAACGTAAATGTTTTTTTCTTTGTGTTTGTATATGTTGCCTTCATGTGTGTGCATGTTTCTACTAAAGCCCAGTTGTAAAGAGTTTAAATCACAGAAAAATGAAATACTGATGCATGCCTGCATATGTGTGTGTTTTTGCAGACATGAGTGTGTGTTGTCAGGGGTGACTTTTAACTACTCCTCAACAACCCCTTATTCTGCAGAGTCACTGCATTGTAGAAGGAATTGAAACTGGCTATGGCCCCGAGTTCTCCTCTTTGGCACGCACACACGCACAGATGCACACACTTTGTCTGCTTCTTTGGCTCAATGTCTGCCTCCCTCTCAAAGAGACCCATAAGGTGTAGAACCCAAAAGTGAAATACTGCAGTCTCTGCCTCCAAGGATGGTTATAAGCAGACATTTGGAGGACAAAGCCATGTGAACGGTAACAGTGGAAGCACACAGCGACATCTTATGTCTGGGTGTTGGTGAAGGCCAGCACAGCAAACAGGAGCCCACTGGAGTGCTCTTTTCCCTCGCTGAGCGGCATCATGACTGTCCATGCCGTATCTAAGCTTCAGACACTCACAGCTCTACTGTGGAAAATTCCCTGCACTGAATAAATCACTGGCCCTTATAAGGGTAATGGCACTTATGTAAGATCTCCACAGACTGCCTCCAACGCAAACAGCACTGACCTGTATAGCAAAAATGAAGGGGGGTAGGGATGTTGGAAAAAGTAAGTAAGTGTGTGTGTGTGTGTGTGTGTGTGTGTGTGTGTGTGTGTGTGTGTGTGTGTGTGTGTGTGTGTGTGTGTGTGTGGGAAAAATGGGGAACACTGTGGGAAGTCTTTTTCCTTGCCCAAGGGAGAGACTCCGGAGGCTGGGATACTGAAAGATGGTTTATTACAGATCACTCACTCATTGTCCAGCCCTTACCCAGCCTAACTTGAAAATCACACTTTATACTATACAGTTGTTCATTTTCATCCCTTTTGGGACGCTGACTAGTTAGTCAGGAGACACAGAAGCAAGTACTCCCATAAATGGCTGATTTGAATAAAGAGAACGAGACAGCATTTGCATTGACGACGTGTGGACTGGGAAGCTTTAGAGCAAAACTGGCACACATGATCAGTCATGCATGAATTCTGTAACTTAAAACAATTACCTTTTTTTAAAATCCACAATCCCCCCCCCCACCCGAATGCTCCTTGCATGTGTTCTCTATAGTAAATCTGAGTAAGCACATTGATATAACATCAAGCAATCATGATCACCAGATTAAATCTAATCACAAGTATCAGAGCATGTTGTCATCATTACCAATGAGTGAGTAGTGATTTTTTTTCCCTCTATGATGAATATTTATAGCAGTGGCCACATCTCTGGGTGGTAACTTTAATTACATTGATGACAACAGGGAATTAATAGCATGTGTACAATGCACTGTGACAAACTGAAACAGCACCACTGGAGGGAGCAGCAGCAGTGCCAAATAAACACGTAGCATGAACAACACATGTGCATGTTAGAAACTGGTTCAAAGTGACCAGTCCTTCAGGTTTGATCTCCTGCAAGTTACCCTCTGCCCTCCGTCCTCTGTAGCCAGGTCAATCTGGGAAAGTCAAGAGACACTGACACCAAGGTAGTGAATCAAGAGAGTTCCACTTTACTGAGGAAAGCACAGTGTATATATGTGTCCTATATCTACTATCTAAATCTACAGGATGACGGGGAAAAGTGAGGCATGTTCTAAAGGTCTACGTAGAAAGGAAAGCAACAAGGTTAGTAAAGATTAGATGTTCTCTGCCTGAACGAGCCACGAGCTGTTCCCGTGCCTGCCATGAGCCACTCCTGTGCTTAAAGAGAGACAGGAAGAGAGAGAAAGAGAAAGGGAGGGGTAAAGGAGACAAGAAAACAGAAGAGGGAGCAGCTGACCCTGGTCGACCAGCTCGCGGTCCATCCGCCATGTCATGGCTGATAGGCAGAGACCTTGCGTTGGGTGCCTGAAGACAGAAAGGCTCCAGTATCTAACAAACAACATATGTGCATGTACCAAAACCAGTAGAACTCATGTGGATAATAATGAACTGGACACAAATGACCTCAGTGGTTCTTCATAAGATAGACAGACAGTCATAAAACCCTCATGATCAGGCACATACAAAGTGAAAGGCAACTCCGGTTGCACAAACATTGCAGGGGTAGAGGTCAAAGCAGATATGAAAATTAAATGCTGCTTTGGTTCATTAAATGTAGGTTTGGCCATTATTAGCTTTGTGACCATGTGAGCTAAGTTGTGTAAGCAGTGCAATGCACTGTCAAACTGGGCAAAGCAAAAATAATGTCATCAATGTACTAAACTAAAGTGAACATTTCGACAGGACATTCTTATCCTGCAAGGAGCAGAAACAGAGCTTGATGCGATAAGGTAGGGGTGTTGTGGGACACATGGGACATGTGTCCACTGGTACTGCACATCTGGAAAGAAGGAAGCTAACCATATCTAATTAGAGGGGAGCCGACCAAAAGCCATTAGCTACATTAATAACTAAAAAGCAGTATGTGTGCTTGGAACATCATTACAATGCTGCTAAGTTCTGCCACCAGTGGTGTAATTAGATCAATATGCATATTAGCACTACAGTAATCCACTGTAAGATGCCATTCTCCAGACATTTTTCACAGGCAAAACTGGAGATCACAAGTCACTATGCACTTTAATTAACAGCCTACATTCGTCCTTATTTCTAGGACAGATTAACTGATTAGTGGTAACAGGGTCTGACACCTGGACATCAAAAACATAGAGCTTTGATTTCTTTATTTAATTTCTTAATTTCCAATTGCAAATGCATCTGAGAAATAGCACCAGTGGCTAGTACTGGAGATGTTTTTATGGGAAGATACTACTAGAGAGAAGGAAAGAGAGCACCAAACTTAAATACTCAGGCTGTTATCTGTTTGATAAGTGTATTAGCACTTTCAAATTAAACTAGTGACAACTTTTAATTAATGGAAGCCCAAAATCTTTAGCCATAGCTGCAGGCATGTGCACCCATATCAACCAAAAAGTTACATTCATAATAATTTTACAAACAAGCTCAACCATTTCACTGCGAGTTATACTGTGTATGACTATGCATATGACGAATAAACCAAACTTGAAACTTGAAACTTGAAACTTATTGTCTTGATCAGGTTGCATGTTCTAGTGGAAATGGTTCACTTATGTGGGAGAGGCAGACAGCTGAGTCATCTACTTTAAAAGTTTAAAAGATTACTTTAAAACAGATGCCCTGCTAACTCAAGGAAGACATCCGCTTCATTCGTTGAACTGTGCCTACCAATCATTAATTTTCCTTTTTTTGTATCAAAGATCTTTTCTTTTATTCACATTCCCAATGACCCATTTTACCACGATAGCAGGCATCTACTGTCATGCATTCTCTGAGTTTGCAGGCTCCATGCTTGTTGGAAAACACAGCAGCAATGTATGGCTTCACAATGGAATCTCTTTCATATGCAGTTAGGCTTTCAGACAAATCTGCCAGCATGCTGTTAGGCAGCACTATTCACATATCAGAAGTCAAACCATCAGTCCAGCGAGCAGACACTTAACTACACAGCACCTCCTCAAATGACATGTATGGCTCCCATGCAGCATAAACATTTCAGCAAATGGTGGCATGTACTGAGCCACTGGTTCACCTTCCGCACCTTCTGATAGCATTCCACAACTTCTTGCCAGCACTCAAGAGACTCCATACAGGTTCACAGCACAGTAAGAATACCCAAATTACATTCCTGCAGTGCTTTGTGATGATGTGAGGTGACTATGAACCTTTGGAGCATCCCTGCCACAAACATGACTTTAAAAATGAGAATTAAAAAAAAAATTTCTACAACAAAACAGAGAAAGAAAATAGATGCTGTAAAGTGGTCTGTTAAAAGTAGACATCCAGCATCCAGACATCTGATTAAGTGCTTACACTTGTAAATAAACATCAAATGTGAAAGTACCATATGCATAACCTACATTATGCATGTAATATTGTACTCAAACAGAATAGTGTATTTATATGTAAGAAACATCATTGTACTAATATCAGTTTAGTTAGTGAGGGGTATTAGTTCTTGCAGTTTAAAGTGGATAAAATCTCACACAAGGCTGGTTGGGGGTTGTGATACCCATGAAGTTGGAACTGCCTCTCTCTTCAGTATTAAATGCTCTATACTGTCAAGGGTTTGAGAACTGTCTGAAGTGAAATGTGCAGAGCAAGTTAACAACTTTGAATTAAAGTTATCTGGGATCCTATGAAATAGGAACATCAACCAATTTCAGCTCCTTTGGAAGGGTATGAAAAGTGCCGGCTGTTATGCCCCAGTCAGCACGTTGGCAACTAGCCACACACACACACACACACACACACACACACCCAATCACAGATCCCAATTACTTCCCCGGTCTCAATCACCCATGTACTAATCATTGCACTCATCTGTAACCCAGTTCACCATTCCCTATTTCATCCCACAGGAACCCTCTCTCTGATGCTTTGCATTAGCCTACATCAAGGCTAACACTTAGCTGCCATCTCATCTTCTCAGGAGAACACATCGCTTTGCTAATGTTTGTTTATATTAAAAGTTTCCTGACTCCTACATTCACGCCTCGCTCCTCTGTCCTCATGTTATACCAACATCCCTTAACAGCCTGAAATTGTTGTGCACAGTCTATCATTTTCATTGTTGTTGGTCGGTTGTTGTTTTGTTCTTCACAATATTTGAAGAACTGTTGGAAGTTTTTGAAGTGCAGGTCCATGTTGATATTTCCTGGGTTAAAATGTGAGCTGGTGCATGCAAATTGTGGGGGTAAATATTAATGAGTCAGGAATATTTTGATATAGTTAAGGATTTTTAAAGGACTCCTATTTACCATGTTGTTTTGCTTATGTGGGATTTGCATTCGATGGGCACACCAGTGATTGAGGGTCACAGTATGTCACCACTTCCATGTAGTCAACTATGCCAAAGAAAAATACAGTTTTCTGTTCTATGGCACCTTTTAATGTTAGTCTGTGTATTAACATGAAGTCTGATGTCTCCAAAAGCAGAAACGAGCACTTTGCTTACAAAGTTTGACGTCTCCAGCAATGTAAGCAAGCAAATGAAGTACAAATGCGTAAAAGATGCTGATAGTAGCCCTAGAAAACCTAGTTTTTGGAGGAAAAACTCTAAAGCTCTGTGTGGTTTGGAGACTTGGTTTGTTAAGCAACTAAATGCAAGCAAGCACAAATTCAGGTATATTTAACAACAAAAACCCTATGACTGAAGTAATTCATAGTCATAGATACATGATGTCTTTCAGTCAGGGTTTAGGCCTCATCATAGTACAGAGAGCACTGGTCAAAGTAGTTAATGACCTGTTGTTGACTTCTGACTACAGTTATGGTTTTTTGCTTATATTGCTTGATCAGAGTGAAGTATTTGACACTATAGATCACAACATTTTATTAGATAGACTTGAAAATGTTGTTGGGGAATAGCCCTTTCCTGGTTTAAACCTTATCTAGCCAGTCACTACCAGCTTGTTAACATAAATGGAGACCGTTCAGCATACAACAAGGTTAGCTATGGTGTCCCACAAGGATCTGTTCTAGGGCCTCTGCTTTTTTCTTTATATATGCTACCTCTAGGTGACATTATACATAAACAATGTGCTAGTTTCCACTGCTAGATCCTCAGTTATATGTCTCAGCCAAGCTATAGTTCTGGCTAAAAGTTTTAAGACTAGCACAAATTTTGGTTTTCACAAAGTTTGCTGCTTCAGTTTTTATGGTGGCAGTTTGCATTAACTCTAGATTGTGAAGAGTGATCAGATTAATTGCAATTAATTGTGAAGTCATTCCTTGCCAGGAAAATGTATTTAATCACAAAAATTACTGCATTCCAGCCACTGCATATCAGCCCTGCCACAAAATGGCCTGCTAAAATAATTTCAGTGATCTTCTCGTTAGCTTAGGAGAAAGTGTTAACGAGGACAAGGCATCTGATATCACACTGTCATGCTGATTATAAGAGCAGACTTGTTGCTTTAAAAGGGTGGTGGTGCTTGAAGTTTTCTTCTGTTAACCATGGTTACTTCCAAGGAAACATGTGCAGTCATCATTGCATTGCATCAAAAGGAGCTTCACAGCTCATCACAGCTCACAGCTTCACAAGGACATTGCTGCTTGTAAGATAGCACCTAAATCAACCATTTATTGAATCATCAAGAGCTTCCAGGAGAGATGTTCAATTGCAGGGAAGGAGGCTTCTGGGCACCCAAGAAAGTCAAGCAAGTGCCAGGACCTTCTCCTACAGAGGATGCAGCTATGGGATCGGGTCACCACCAGTGCAGAGTTTGCTCAGGAATGGCAGAAGGCATCTGTGAGTCCATCTGCATGCATAGTGAGGCAAAGACTTTTGGAGGATTGCTTGGTGTCAAGAAGGGCAGCAAAAAAGCCACTTCTCTCCAAGAAAAATATCAAGCATAGACTGACATTCTGCAGTAAGTTTAGGGATTGGACTGCAGAGAACTGGGGTAAAGTTATTTTCTCTGATGAAGCCCCTTTCAAACTGTTTGGGACATCTGGATGAATGTTGATTGTCCAGAGAAGAAAAGGCGAGTGCTGCCATGAGTCCTGTATAATGCCAACAGTGAGGCATCCTGAGACCAAACTGAGACCTAAGGTTTGTTCAAATTTTTGCCTAAGAACACTGCCATGAATAAGGAATGGTAACAAAAAACATCCTGCAAGCGCAACATCTCCCAACAATCCAGGAGCAATTTGGTGAACAATGCTTTTCCAGCATGACAGGGCACCATGTCAGGGCACCAAGTCATAAGGCAAAAGTGATAACCAAGTGGCTCGATGAACAAAACATTGAAATTTTGGGTCCGTGGCCAGGAAACTCATGATGTCAATCCCATTGAGGTTTTTCAATGGTCAATCCTCAAAGAGGGTGGACAAAGAAACAAGCACTGATAGGCAAGAATGGGTTACCATCAGTAAAGATTTTGCCCAGAAGCTGATATCCAGGCTTAGAAAGGAAGGGTCAACAATGTAAATATTAAGTATTTTGCTTAAAATCGATGTATTTATGAAAAGGTTACTCGTGAAATGCTTATTGTACTTCACTATACCATATAAACATATGACAAAAGGATCTAAAAAAAACTGAGGCAGTAAACTTTGTGAAAGCCAGAATGTGTGTCTACTGTAGAGGACGTATATCATCTTAGTTGTATTGAGAAATGCATAAAGGATGTGAGACACTGGATGTTAAGAAACTTTCTGTCACTTAATCCTAACAAAACAGAGGTGCTTCTACTAGGCCCACAGACAGCTAGGTCCTCGCTCTCTAATTGCTCATTGAACCTCAGTGGTCTCCCATTTTTCTCTAACAGTTAAATATCTTGGAGGGATTATGAATCCCAGTCTTTTTTTTTTTGAAGCTCATGTAAATAATATTTCTAGGACTGCCTTTCTCCACCACAGATTAGGAATGTACTCTCCTCACATGAGGCAGAAAAGCTAGTCCATGCATTTATCAAGATTGGACTACGTTAATGCCTTACTATCTGGCTGTACCAATCTGGCTGTACCAAGTGCCTAAACAATCTCCACCTAGTTCAAAATGCAGCAGCCAGAGTTCTTACTAGAACTAGACAATTTGATCATATTACTCCTATCTTAGCGCTTTACATTGGGTCCCAGTAAAATTTCATATTGATTTATAAAATACTTCTAATGACCTACAAAGCACTGAGTGTTCTTGCCCCGCAGTACTTTAGAGAACTCTTAGTGCATTGCAATCCACCACATCTGCTTAGATCAAAAGGTGCAGGATCTTTACTAGTACCAAGAATAAGAAAAGCTACCACAGGGGACAGAGCCTTTTCTTATAAAGCTCCAACGTTTTGGAATAACCTGCCTGTAAATGTTCGAGACTCAGACGCAGTCTCAATATTGTACAGTCAGGTATTTAATTAATTATTTCCAATCTTAGGTAAAGGTATAGCTCTGGGGGTCCATGGGTATTGAGAGTTATGGTAAACTGGGATGTTATGATGCTGTCACTTCACCTCTTTTTTGTCACTCAAGTTTGTTGATTGAGACTGGCAGAGTGCTGATGTTCCAGGGTGCCCTCATGCCTGTGTTTCCTTCTGGCTCTATCCTTTTAGCTGTGCTGCCATAGATAGATCTGTCAGAGTCCATCTTTGCACATTATAGTCCCCCAATTTACATGACCTCATACCTGGACATGCCCAATAATCTAGTCTCTCTTTCTGCTGAGGTACACCAACCGCTGATGTTATGATGTTACTGAGCCTCAACCCATCTCAGCTGCCATGGCTACTCCTACCTGCCCCCTGATTTCACTACTTATTCTGCTCCTTATTTTTTATATTCTTACTATTGTAATGTCTGTTGTCGGCCAGAGGAGGATGGGCGCCCCCTTTGAGTCCTGGTTCCTCTAAAGGTTTCTTCCTCATCCTCTATGGAGTCTTTACTTGCCACTGTCACCTTTGGTTTGCTCACTGGGGGCTTGGACTCAGACATTAGAAAAGCTGCTTTGTGACAACTGTTGTAAAAAGCCCTATATAAATACATTTTGACTTAAATTTGTGAGCAGCTGGAATTAAACGGAGTACTGTGCTATGTGTTTACCTCTGTGTGTATCTGTATGTCACATGCATGTTCTTCCTAGCATTGTCCCACCAGTGCAGGGTCAGCCGTTCTGATCTGTGATCCTTTGGGTTGCGGCGAAAGATGACCGACCGGCTTGTCGCCACAGACTGACGTCGGGTCCACGTTCGGCTTACGACCATCTTGTAAGCGGGTCTCCAGCGGCACCACTAGGAGGAACAAACTGTTTTCTGTTTTCAATCCTTTACCTATACTGAGCTTTTCAATTTGCATTTGCTACCTTAACAAGTCTTTTTCATAGACCTATATTTGGCATTTGTAACATATTGCGTGTTCATGCCATCATTCATTAATACACGCTTGTAGCAAGTTGCAGTGTTGATATCCATAGTGTTAGTGCCTGCACTTTTAAAGTTCCACTACACATTGGCCACTGGGAGAGTTCACTGTGCAACATTATGGAACCTGTGTGTGTGTGTGTGTGTGTGTGTGTGTGTGTGTCTGTGTGTGTGTGTGTGTGTGTGTCTACATCCACTGTATTAGGTACACCTGTCATATGTTTTGTAAATGTATAAATCAAGACCACCCTTCAGCCACCCTATACACCTTATATACTCATATAGCATGAGTACACATAGTGTGAATAGTATATGCTGAGAGAAATAATTCATTTACTTTGCCTATAAATTGTTTTGAACGTTCATTTATAAGATATCAACTTTCACTATATTTGTCTTAAAACAAATTTAAGGTTAATTAGTTCAATGCCATACATTTAAAACATACATACAGGTGTATCCAAGCCTTTAAAACATATATTCAAGTCTGTCCAAACCTTTGACAGGCCTTTCAAAAGCCTCACACATAAATTGATTTTGTTTTCTAATTTCTATTCCCTTTGCTATTGTAGATGTAAATAATACAAGACTGTCTTCCCTCGCACATTCTTTTTATCTGCTTGTTGTTGCCTGCCTCTACAGCAAAAGTGGTTTGATCCACCTGAAGATCTATCATCCTCGACCAGAGGGCAGTTTAATTCAAATTAAACCAAAATCAAGGTTTCATGAATGAAAAGAGAAAGAAAAACCAGAGTACAACTTGTAACTTTTTTCCCAGAACATGAGCCAGAACTGTGCCAAACACTAAATATGTTTAGTGACGTAACTTAACTAGTTATCTATGGTCATTTATTTAAAAAAAAAAAAAAAAAGAAAGAAAAGAAAAAAAAATTTATTCAGAACTAATGTAACTGTTTCTGCTGTCAGCTAGCCTAGCAACTAACTTGTACATCTCAAGTTCCAGAAGCATCCACAGTCACTGAGGGAGAAAAGGCAAGCCACTCTCACTTATATTTAACCCTTAATGCATTCCAACCATCCTCATAAAGAAATGTATTATATAAATACATACATAGCTTTTTCTGTTTCTTAATTTAATTCGGAGGAAGGATGGGTGCCTGGAGCCCACATTTTGGTGCTACGCCTCTGATTGTGTGTACCGTTATTCACATTAGTGTGGATGGGGTTTTTAATAAATCAATGACCTTGCTTTGGTACTAAGCAAAATGTTACTGTAGTCAGGGTTAAGGGGTGGCTAACACAAATCGCGCATGTATGGTGACAGATGGACTATAGTCTTTAATGTACCTACAAGGTGTTTCTAATAAAGTGGTTGTTCATGGTTATGTAATCTTTGCCTTTTAGTAGGGACACAATCTGTCCACAAGATGGCATCCGAGTTCCCGTAAAAGATTATTACATCGTTCATTGGCTCCATCTAGTGCTCTAGGACACTGATTTTTCTGCCCTATATGAAAACCCTGCTGTCGTAATTTATAAAGAAATGAAACTAAAACTAGTTCACAATTCGAAACATGGCGTCGAACTTAGATGCAAGTGGTAAGCATCGCATACTTTATTCTTTTTATTTCATGCGCTATTGCAACAAGGATCTTAAATAACTAAATCTAAATCTTTGAACATAGAGTCATTTTATTAGCTAGTACGTTAATTCGTTTAAATAATTAATTAAGATACAAACTGTTTTTAAATAGAGAAAAACTTTTCTTGTGGATTAGGAGTTTTTAGGTTGTGGGGAAAAAAAACGTTTTAAATTGCGGTATCTTTAACTTCGCTTACTCGAATATGTTATTTTATTTTAATTGTTGTGACTTGATTGCGCAAGGTGAGGTTAGGAGTTTCGTTATATTTTTTAAGATGAGACAGTCTTAAAACAGTGCTCACACCACCCAGTCTAACCAGTTATTTGTCTTTTTATCTTAAACGAACACAGGAATTTTTAATTAAAAAAAAAAGGTTTTGCTTCGGGTCTTGTTCCCCTAGTTTTTGGAATGGGGTGGGTGTGTTTTTGAGTCCAAATATTGACTGATCCTCACCCTAATTTTAACCCTCACTGTCTGTATATAGAATAAAACGCCCTTAAACATGCACCTACATTTCCATTCATGGCCTCATAGACACTGCCCCTAATATTATGCATGAATATGCCCACCGGTCTACAGTGTGCAGATATTATTGGATTATTGACATGTGTTTGCCCAGGAGACCAGGAGGGGAAGGGGCAAGGTGGAGACAGGAGCTGTAAAACTCTTCACATCACTGACTTGTATAGGCCTGTCTTAGTCTACCATATATTTAATCTTTCAAGTATCTAACTGCAATAATTTTAAAACAACATAATTTAAAAATAATAATAATCTTGCCACACATCTAACAGCAAAGAGAAATCAGATCCCACAGTTAAAAAGCAAAATCATAATGATACCATGAACTGGAATTTGGGTGAGGCGGGGGGGTCACATCATTCCCTTATAAACACTCGGGGCAGGTGGGCTTATAAAAACTTATACCTATGGGTGCCAGTATGTTGAACACAAGTAAATTAATTGTTCAAATGAGAAACTGAAACTAATTGTTTCAAATGTGGTGAGGACATCTCACAATTAGACCCACATCAAATGCACTTTGCTTACATTCATTCAAAGCCAGTAATAATGAAATATGACTTGAGTTTCTCTTTCTTAGATTCCAGCTTTTCAGACTTCAGTGATACTGACACAGACTCGCACTCAGACTCCCAGTCTAGCTCAGACTCTGACCAGGGACAAGCAGAATCAAAGACCAAGCAGAAAGCCTGCCAGTACTACAACGATGGCCACTGCCGCTATGGGAAGCGTTGTCGAGACCTGCATGTGTGCAAATACTTCCTGAAAGGCTTTTGTCGCTACGAATCAGCCTGTAAACTCAAACACATCAGTGATTCCTCCACTGAGGAGAAGGATCGTGGGAGGTTGACTCATCGCAAAAAAAGAAGTGGTTGCAGGGATCGGAGCAGAAGCCCTGGTGAGTTGTGTGTGAGCTTTGTATGTGTTACTACGGCCATTTAAAACCTTAATGTTGAAACGCCTTACAGAGAGTGTAGAGGACAATGGAAGGCCTTACAGATGGCAGCTGGATATGGGTGAAGGCTGGGAGGATGTGGCCCATGATTATATACTGGAAGCTCAATACTCCCAGCCCAACAATAAAGGCATCAGGATCTACAACACTCCCTGTGGGTACGTCTGCATAGTTTGGGGCCGTTATAGATCAGCAGGACAAATCTGGATTCCCCTCTCACAAAGCAGTCACGTTTCTTCAGTGACCAACAGCCAGCCTAGATTTGATCACTTTTCTACTTTCAAACCCACGTGGTCTAAGAAATCCAGGGCTACAGAATCTTAAATGTGTTTGGATCTGTATCAGAGAAAAAAATGTGGCCTGACTGTTGAATTCCTAAAGAACAGGTTAGAATTGGTAAAAGAAATGTGAACGCATCCCTTTTTTCAGCTGCATTAACAACACTGCATGGACCACTGTGCTGGAGAACCACTACATTATGTTATGTTCCCGTGTGTAGTGCTCTGTCCATCGACTTCACTAGGATGCGCATTCTGAAGAAGACAAAGCTGCGTGTGAGACGGAAGGACTCCCCACAGACTGAGTGGCTATGGCATTACCGTGGCAACCAGGGCTGGAGCCAATATGGAGAACAGGTCAGCCACTGCAACAGGAAAATCCACGGACTTCACCTGAAGTCTGGAAACCAGTGCATTTTTTCCATGTTGTTCTCTGCTTATCAGAGGTTCACGTCCTTCCAAAATGCTGCAGCCAGATAAGCTTTAGGGCACCACAAGGGATGCATGTATGAGGGAGGATTGATGTTTTGAACATATTTGCAGGATTCAAAGAGCAAGGCCAGCTCAGTCAGTAGCTACAAGCTGGAGAGAGAGTACCAGAAGAACAGGAAAGGGACTGTGAAGTTCAATGTCAACTCCACCATTTACGAGATTAGATTTAAAGGTGTGTCTTAATGCAGAGAAATGAAATGCATAAGTACGGAACTTGAAGCTTTAGAGGCTCCTAATCACACACTCTTAGACTCCTGTGTGTGTGTGTGTGTGTGTATGTGTGTGTGTGTGTGTGTGTGTGCGTGTGTGTGTGTGCGTGTGTGTGTGTGCGTGCGTGCGTGTGTGTGTGCCCACGCATGTGTGTTACCAGACATGTGTCAAAACAATCTGACCACTGGACACCGGAGGAAGATCAGGCGCCGACCTAAATATGAACCACCGCAAGGGGGCATGTAGGTTTCACTCAAGCAGTACACAGTCACCAGATCTGAAAAATTACAGTCAGATATTCCAGAATATCCTTCATAATATCAGTCATAGCTGGTATATTAATAAGAAAGGAAACAATAGATTCATTGAGTTCATGCAATGACTCTGCTGTCTTTGTCTGATTGTGTAACATGCTCTCTCTGCAGAATTAGTTCAATGAAAAATGCCATCAAGAGCTTGTCACTGTCTTCATCTACAAATACTCCAGTGTGGCAGTTCAGTGGGCATGGTGAACACTGGCACACTTTTAAGAAAAGTGTAAGGCTTCTCGTAAAACACACACACATTTGCCACACACCACCTCTGATATATAAAAGTACACAGGGTGAAATCTTACTCTGTTCCACAACTTTCTGTCTTTACAAAAGCTTTAAAAACATGATAATACAAGTAATACCTGAGAAATGCAAGATCCACCCTAGTTTTGTTCTCTTTCTTGACTTTTTTGTCTAGTGTGTGTTTAGACACTGTTTAAATTTTCTGCTTTCCTGGTGGGATGCTGGTTGTAGATGGAAGAAATATGTCATATGTCCTGCCAAATAGAGATAGACACATTCTGCAGTGTCTTTCTGCTTCTCTGTCTCTTTCTCTCTGTCCCTCTCCCTCCCTCTCTCTCTCTCTCTCTCTCTCTCTCTCTCTTTCTGCTCTGTCCCCTCCAAATTCTCTCTTTAGAACTCCTGTTCAATGTCAAGTGAAGACATCGAGGTGGAATACCAACACAACCCCCAGGGCTCCATTAGGTTCACTGTAAATGAAAAGCCATACTTACTGGACTTCTCAAGTACGTCAGAGATAATATTCAAAGCATACTGAAATAACAAGCAAAATTATATATTTCAGGAATTGTATGATGTATTTTGACTGCGAGCTTTTTCCAAAACAGGAATGAGGCAAACCAATGAGACAATAAATGTCACTCGCAAGATCCGGCGTGTGCTTCAGTAATGGTACACTCCCAGCAGGGTTCAGGTGCCACATGAAAGACCTTTGCACCAGGCGAGGGTTATAAAGAAGCAGTGGTGGTTTTATGATGTTTGTTTTTATGGTGATGGTGTTGATAAGATTTTTACAGATTTGTTCTTTGTTCTTTATTTTTAATTCTGCCATTTTTAAAACTACTTGTACTGTAGGTATTTGTGATTGAGAACACATGCATACAGTATAAACAAAAGCTCTGAATTTATATTTTTATTGAATGGCCACTGACAGTTAAACAATGATGTTTAACAGGACTTGTAATGACAAGAACATGCATTAATCTTAGATGAGATCTTCCTTTCTGATAAACTTCACTACTTAGTGGAACTGACTGTGTTGTAGTCATTTATATTCTTGAGTGCATTCAGGCTTAAAGTGTGTTCGCAATCCCTTATTTATACAGTTAAATTGGGTATGAGACAGAAAGGTATGCTCAACTTTGTGGAATATAAGGTTTTCATTCCATTATGAAGGTAATGGCCATGCAACAATGTGGGTTATTAATCACTATTGGGATAAGTAATGAAGTTACTTAATGAAGATACACAGGTGTAGTCTAGTCTAATTTTACATGGATTTAAGTATAAGGTTGAATATTTAGATATTCGTATAAACAAGCCACCAAGGTGTAAAGATACTGTCAAAGCTACTCTTGCTGAGACAACCATTTTAGCACACAACTGAAATACAAGCAGAGGAGGATGCTGCAAATAACACAGCAGCTCATTTAACACACTACCGCCATATCCAATCCCAACCATCCTATCATTAGAGGCCTTTTCTCAGTGCTGTCAAAAGTATTCGATTAAATTTGTATCTATTAATGCCCTCCTTCTACCACGTTTAATCAATGAGAAGATAAACCCCATAGATCAGTCAGAGAGAATTGCGACATTAATAAGGTTTAAAAAAAAACCAAAAAAACAAAAAACTAAACTACTAAGGAGCTATTAGTACTGTACTACAGCGTTAAGAAATATGTTCTGTGACTGTTCCCACGTGCTCTTGTTTACCTTGTTTGTGGCCACGCCCCCTTGACTTTCTTGTTTCACCTGCCATGTGTTCATAGTCGCGTTAGTGTGCATGCAAACCCTCGTGTTGGTTCGGTTGTTTGTCGGTCGTTGTCCTGACCGCGCCCTGTATTCCTGCTGGGATCGTATGTGTGTATCGTCGTGTCACTTTGACGTCTGGATGGAAACGTCCCTTTCCCATGAGGCTCCCCGGCGTCTTTAGGGCAGCATTGCTGGAATATGTTGGAGAGGGAGTAAAGCAGATGTTTAAATGGTTAATAGTAAACAACAACTCTGTAGCCTTAGAATCCAACCTGTTCAGTTTAATGTGTTCAACGGAATGATCTAAAGGACGTCTTCATTCGTCTCTGCTGAGGAGCTTGGTGAACGACTCTTGTCGAAGTGCAGATTAAGGCTAACTGCAGTGAGGTAAAGCGCGCGTCTTTAATGCTTGACTGGCGTTTCCCAAATTGCATATTAGTATAAAAATAAAACTTTTTTAAAAATCAGTTTGGTAATATGGATTACTTTTCACTGTAATTAAAATATTTTAAGTGCTATACTTTCAGAACCATATTATGAAAAATTAAGTTTTGGTAAACCTTTTAAAAAATAAAAATGTACTTTTTTTTAAAAAAGCTTATGCTGGGGTTTGAGTATTGTGATGGCCTTTCATTCATATATTTCATAATCGTGTGGTGGCATGTCGGGTCCTTTTAATGATTATATCTTCATTATTACTTTTTGAATCAAATTATTCATATTTAAGGACGCAGCAAGCCGGAAGCTGCAAGATTGTGACGCCGCCTTAGCTTCGTCAAAAAAACAAAACTGAAAGCAAAACATCAGTTTCCATTAGGTGATCAGTGTCTATCCTGCTTGCCGACGTTTCTAAGTAAGTTTATTAGTTTCTAGATTTGTACTGCTATAATCTTAAACTACTCTAAACCAGTAGGTATAGGACATTATATGATGAAGGAAAACCTGGTGTCTCCTATAACTTTCTCAGGGTTACACTGAGAATGGCTTTACTGTTTGTTACGTTTCCTTCCGTATAATTTGTGTTATTTGTTATGATCGATTACAACAATAAAATATTACGAAATGTGACTTGCTATATCCTTATATTGTTCACGTGTCCATCTGACCTTTTTTAATGCAGTAGCCTAATGACAATATAATTTTCCTTTAATTTAGAGATTACTGTGTATATTGTGTATATAATTGCATAATTATACAGTTTACATACATTTGAACAATATTGTTTCATATATCTTCAATATTGTTTCATATATCTTCAAAGGGAACGTATCAGAAGATCTTGAAACAAGAACTCTTCATCATAATGAATGCTATTGGTAAGACTATATACATACACATATATGCATATATAAGTGTTTCATACTAACTAAATTTACTATTTGAAAATTACTTTTTTTTTATTCATAGCAAAACCCTATGAGTGGCACTTGTTTGATGGACAGCAGTGGTCTTCCATCTGTAATGATCATATAATTGAATCTCACTATTGCCAACCAGGTGCTAGAGGGATGACCATTGACACTCACTTGGGGTGACTGTGTACTTTTTTTTATTCATTCCCACATTTCATCCTAGAGTTTTGCAAGTTTATGTGGAGTTTGTTGTTACTAGGCTTTGATATAAATGCCCTCACATTTTACAATTCAACAGGGCACTTTATATTGACTTTGATGCCATGACAGTAAGAGGACCTTTTGCTGGACTTGGTATACGGCGAGAGATGCTCCTCTCCCACAACCAGACACAAGAAGTAGGATGGTACTTCAAAGACAACAGCTACTGGCAGGAATATGGAACCCAGGTGAGGGATGACAGCTATTTGTCCATAAAAGTTAATCATGAGAATCTCACTTAGCGCAGAGAAGTTGAGAACACTGCTGGTGTTAAACCAAGCCAAGGCTAGACTAAACCAGTCATGGAAATCTCTCCTGCAAGTAACACTTTTGGTTGTCTTTTGCACAGGGAACATCTTCAGTAAACAGCCAAACCTTGGAGCAATGGTATAATACTAACCCTGAAGGTTCCTTCCAGTTTACAGTAGGACGCAGTACCTATGTAATAGACTTCTCTGGTAATGTTTACTCCAGGGACAAAAATAAAACATTTACTTTATCATTTCATTTTATATGTTCATTAAATATCTATTAAAATTAAATGTTCATTTATTTTTCTCTCCATTTGTTGTAAAGCCATGACCCAAACACGACGATCCACTCATGTGTTGAGGAAAGTGAGGAGACGTCCAAAATTTAACTCTTCAGTCTTTGTGAATGACAGGTGCCCTAGTTACAAACTGATCAGAACATAAATTAACTGTTGCTATACAAAATAGTTACACAGTGAACAGATGGTTAATTATATTCGAATGCCACATAGTAAAAATACAATCAGAGAATATTTTTTTTAAAGGTGCTTTGATTTTTTTTTTTCTTTAATGGAAGGGGAAAGTTCCAAATAGAAAAGAAATTGTATTTTTTTGTGCAGTCTATTTACAGATACACCATCTCCATTGTCTACATCCATAAATTCATCCATGGGGATCACTTGGGAATTTATGGGTGAGGAAGGCATCTGGACAGAGTATCAGAAACCAGTGAGTGAATGCACATGCCCATAATGGAGAATGATCTAGGTTCAGTGATGGCTCTGGCAAGTTTCACAGTCCATAGGACTGTGCGTGTGTTTCCACAGGGCTGTTCTTTGGACAGTATTGACATAGAGAACCAGTATCAGCTCAACCCACATGGCCAGCTTACTTTTACCGCTGGGCGATACAGTTACACCCTTGAATTCAGTGGTGAGTTTCACAAATATGCACCAATAAACATCTTTTAACAATTCAACTGTTAAAAATTATATGTGTTCACTCAGAAATGTTTCAGATCAATAGCACCTTTGGAACAAAGAGACATGTCCGCCGAACAACTGGGGAAAATCATTACAACAGCAGGTATGGATCCACCAGTACTATAAGGGAATATTGTAGCCTACACAATGACCATTATGATAAGCTGTCCTTTTATCTGATTTGAGTTTATAAATGATTGTGTGCCACGCCAAGATTTACTCATGCTCTGTGAATTGTTAGATCATCATTTTTTTGTTGGTCAGCAGTCACCATGTTCTATGATCTCCCCAGTGCTCTGTCTCAAATTCAGTGGCAGTACAATGATGAGAACGGATACTGGAAAGACTATGTTAAAGTAAGAGAAACCTCTTTTCTTGGCAGCTTATGAAAGCTCACAAACATCAAATGACAGCAGATGAATTGTTATATTTATTATATATCCAAGCCAAAATGAAAGAATGAAGTAGTATTGAAGAACAAAAGTAGGACATGATTATTAATTCACTTAATTATTAAAATTAATTAAGTTTCATAAATTAAGTGAAAATTAAGTGAAATTATGCACTAGGCAAAATAACCCAGAACATAGAAATAATAAGACAACCTCTCAAACAATTTGCACTTACTGTCTGATCAGACAAACACACCTCGGTGTGATACTGCACTAAACTGAACTAATTGCCCGTCAAAAGGTCAGCTATAAAATAAAGTTTTAAATAAAGCTGTAAATAAAGTTAATAAACTGTGTGTGTGTGTGTGTGTGTGTGTGTGTGTGTGTGTGTGTGTAGGGCAGTGCAAGGGGAAGTTGTACCATCTCCAGCCAGGACATTGAGAGACAGTACCAGCAGAACAGCACAGGGAGTATGAGCTTCAGAACAGGGAGGTTCAACTACATACTTGACTTCTCAGGTATCTACAGCATGGACGTGAACATAGTGCTTCTTTTTCAGAGTTTGAGATACAGTCTTTTGGATGAAACAAGTGTTAAGTAATAATTTTGTTGTTGTTGTTGCAGCAATGATCCAGACGAACATGTCCACTCAAACGAAGAGACCAGTCCGTCGCCTGCTCCAATGATGCGTCTCAGAAACGCTTAGGTTACCTGTCTCTTTTTACCACTGCAGAAGCCTTTATCCAGTGACTGCCTTTTGTCTGACTGTTCACTACCTCCACTAGTGCTGACTCGCAGCATAGAAGCCTTATATCTGTTGATTTATTTGTTGTCATTAGCCAAGGTCACTGCCACTTTGCCTGTGCTTGAAGATAAACAATGGTTCATGAAGTTGAAATGGTCAAACTTTCCAGAACCTTCCCTGCTCTCCTGATGTTGTCGGGTTTGCAGAACTTTGGTTTTTTATTCCTTTCTTCTATAATGTCCTCAGTTAATTTTACCATTGATATGCCAGTGACAATTTCTATGATGCACTTTACCTGTGTTATATTTCCATGTTAATCCTAACAGGAAATCTAAAGTAAAAATAATTTGTATTTATATTGTATTGTGTATGTATTTGTATGTCCAGTATATAAGCAGCAAATTATATATATTGCAAAGGAAAATCTAGTCCATAGATAAAAGACTGAACATGTGAGGTAATATAAACTTAAATGAAGGGCCGAGGGGAAAACGCGCTTTTAAAAATATCCTTTCCTCATAAACACTGGTAGATCTTTCTCAAGAAACTATTTTTCATACCAACAGACTTCCTAAAAAGACTATGGAATTAGTAAATTAGAGAATGTTATGACTGTATGTCAACAATTCTTTGTGACTGACAAGGTTTTAGAAGTCCTGAGAGAGATCAAGGAGCAGACTGAAATTGAAAGTGAACCAGCTGTTTATTGCTTTATGTCACACTTGAAACTGGGTGCTGTATCAGCTCTGAAATATCACAAGGCTGCTTTATTTGACAGTTAAATAGTGGTCTGGCTCTTTACAGTAGATCAAGCACTCCTGCCACCTAGGACTTACTAAATACTAACCGTTTTAATTGAGATATCCTGTTACCACAGGAGTTTGCACATCCTGTGAAGAAAATTCTCTCTAAAATTAGGAGTAATCAAAGATGCAGATTGTTCAGATTAAAACCAAATTAGCTTTATTTCTTGAGAAAAACGTCTGCCTATCCATCCAGACGTCACATATTTTACAGTTAACCATACAATGAGTTTATGTTCAATGTGCTAGATAAAAAATATAAAGTAACATCTGTTGTACCTGTTAGATTTGGTAATGTGGGTAATGATGATGTCCTTTCATTGTCATTGACCTGTCTTCAAGGACATAAAGCACCCTGTTGTCCTACTTCATTTTTAACAACCCTTTTATAAGAAGACATATGTCATGATCACATGTGACATAATGAGCAGATATCTCTAATATTGACAAGAGGCCTCCATGTGTAGCATTCACCTGCATCAGGACCCAGCTTCTTTCTAGAAACATTCAAAGATGGCTTGCAAAAAATGCAAACTTATGAGAAACTCAGCAATTCATTTTTAGCAATAAAAAAAGATTCTCCGAATTGCATGAATCTATAAGTTTAACATTAGCAAATAACTAACTTTTTTAACCATTTCAACATAATTTAAAGAGCTTTATTTATCCTTCAGGCTATTGTCAAATATTTCTAAAAATATATATACACTACAGCTGTATTTACACACAAATACACACTTTTGACAAAGTGACCAAAAGACTTTAAAGAGAAGGTCAGCATCTGTATTTTGATAAATATTTACAGATTTTCAAACTCTCAACTTCAGACAATACAGTCTCATAACACAATACAAAGTTCACAAAGATGCCACATTGTACAGATATTACATTGGTAGAATATAAAGATTCTAATAAAAGAATAGGCATTTATCACTTTTTTATTTAGATGTCAAATTAGTAGTGTTGGCAAATGGAACCAGGTCCTATGAGAGTCTAGTTTTCTGTAAGGAAACCATTTTGATTTACAAATCTATTTTAATTACTATTCATTTCAATTACAAATACGCTTCTGCCACAAGTCATGGACTACATACATTAGATCCATCTCTCAAATCATTGGAACTGCTTTTTACATTTCCCCCGTTTTCCAAGGAACTATTTTTATGACATTCCAGTCTTTAAATGATTTATTGAATCCAGGGCCCAGATATTTTCCATATATGAAAATTCTATGTGCTAAATCACTTATTCACAGCAAGCCAATTTTGCAAAACCCTTCAAATACCTAATATTGCACACCTCTCCTTGTACGCAACAACCCCCACACACACACACACACACACACACACACACACACACACACACACACACAGACACACACACACACAGGTACTCATGTCTCCTTTGTGAATGTGATCTTCAGAGAATACATTTTTAAAAATCCTAAATTATATCAAATAAATCTCAATATACTATACACTTCATTGGTATGATATGCAAATATTATACAGTTCTAGAAGAGTGGCTCACCATTTTGCAGCTATCTATTTGGTCATGAGTAGGAATAAAAGCTTAAATTGGTCCATGTGCGTTTTTAACTGTGTTAACCCACTGCCAAATCTGTCCCAGTGTTACTGTCACGTGGGCTACAGGACAGGCATGAACTGTGATGTGCAATGCAACAGAACACAAATTACTTAAAAAGAAGATACAAGCTGGACAAACACAGATACAAACAAATGCACATACACCATCTTTCTAAGGAAGCTCCTAAATGCCAAAAAAGTTCAATAATGTAATCCCAATTTATACCCATTTTACCACGATTTGGAGAAAGATCATGATATCAAGATGCATTATCAACTTATAAACTTGCAACCTCGGAGCACTTTCAGTTACACGGATTTCCTCCAAATACACCGGCATAGAAATGCTTCCATACAGCACCATTACGTTTTGTGCACCTTCAGTGCAAAATGTCCACTGTACAGACTGCAACAGATTATACTCCACTGGGCAATTTGTATCAAGTCATATATCTACCAAAAAAATGGTAACAACCACAAAAAGACTCTCTCACATTTACATCTAGATAAATCACGTTCTCACACACATCCCTCCCACACACTGCCACACAACTTTACACACGATTAGATTGTGATCATTGCTCAAATGAATATGGAAAATGTAAAGGTCTGATGAGCTGTGAACTCATCAGGGGGGAAAAAAAGAAAAGGAAACAAAAGACCCGTTTGTCTCCTTCCGTACATACTGGATATCTCTGATGGACACCAACTGACAGGTCTATTGAATTCATCACTTGACAGGTCCTTGGTCATTCGAAAAGTGCTATGAGATTTAGTGGCGCGCCGAAAGGAGACAAGACCACATTGAATTTAATGGATGAATGACCCCGAAAGTGTCATTCAAGGAGAACGGATTACCATGGAATTGTCACACTTTCATTTACTAGAGGATGCTTTTTTCCCCCTTTTTCTTTTGAAACCCAGTACTTAAGTGAACAAACCAAAGCAACATATTTATGTCCAGTATGCAGTACTCAAGCAGGGACTCCAGACAAGCAGGACTTGTAGAAATATGCACAAGCCTGCCTAAGTAAGGCTGGTGGCCATCTTCTGATTGACAGCTGTTCAACAAAAGGTTCACCACAAGAAATGTTTAAATCTCATTAACCAAACTGAAAGCAAAATAAGTAATGTGCCTTAAGGATGGACTATATTGACCTCCTTAGCCCCCATTTTCTGGTATCTCTGATATTTTCAACTTAAAAACCGAAGAGGTCTTTCAGATCGTTATTGACGGACGTGCTCTGTTTAAGCATTCCTGTGTTCATGGTTGGGGCTTGGGTAGGCTGCGAGAAGTTCTGAGGATTGAAAAACGGGTTAGCTTGCATTCCAAATCCACCCTGCACCCCAGTCATTCCCACTCGCCCTGCCTGCATGCCTGCAGTCTGGGAGGGCTGGCCTGTACCAAACTGGTTGAGCCAGGGGGAGGGCGCAGCGGTGGCTGCAGCCGGCTTGGAAGCCATTTGGTTCAGGCTGACTTTGGGCTTGGTAGCAGTGAAGAGAGAGTCCAGGGCAGACATGTCGGGAGGCTTGCTGGGCTGGTTCTGGTTCTGGTTCTGCGTGAGGGTGCCGAAGTTCGGTGTGCTGGTGGTGGTGGCCAGTCCCCCATACATTCCAGGGCTGGCAGGTCGCATGCCCACACCCATTGCCATGGTCCCACTGCTGAAGCCCATAGGAGAGCTGAAGCCATTGCTCACGGGGGCCATGGTGCCCATGCCACCTAGCGTGGGTCCAGTGGAGAAGCCAGAAGTGAGCGTGCCAGCCTGCATGGGCGCTGTCCGAGGACCAGAGTTCAGAGAGAGGTTGTTCAGTGAGGTCATGTTGTTCAGTAGACTGCTGGTTAGGTCTTTTGTCTGGGAAAGAAAATGGTACATCTACGCATTACTTTCTAGGACTTTGATGTTTAACATTTTGGACTTTAAACATGTAAAATTTCCCAGTAACTTAAAAAACAAAAGGTTTTTTTCTTCATTTTTCAAAAAACATTACTGTCTATGTAAGCACTAAGCATACATCTCTTCACGTGATTGCTTGTATGTGTATGCATATGTCTGTGTAATAAAGACCTGTGTGGTGGTCACAGCAGGTTTGACGTTTTGTGGTGCCAAAGGTTGCTGGTTCCTTAGTTTGGCAGCCTGCTCCTGCTCTTTAGCCAAACGCTGCTTCTCCTCCAGAGTGAGAGAAACCTTTACTTACACACACACACACACACACACACACACACACACACACACACACACACACACACACACACACAAATATACAAACCTAAGGTTACGATTATGGATATACACCATACATCACGGGTAACTGGAAATACGTTTAGCCCCTAATGTCACATAGGGTGACTGGTCTACCATATTATGAACCCACTTGAGATGATGTGCACACAACATTTTAAACTACTGATTAACTGTGGTAAAACTGTGTTGCAAGTAAATGTTGCATAAACACTGTGTGTCTCCTTGCTGCCCCTGTGATGTGGGAGAGATGGACTCACTCTAGAGGGCTGAGAGGTGACGGAGGAGGAGCCATTCTCTTTGCTGTTCACACCTGCACTTGCTGCGCTCCCACCAAAGATGTCGTCAATCTGAAAAAAACAAAGCAAATGTGAAACATCATGGACACATTACAGAGTTTAGTATAGCAAAAACCACAAGGAAGCTAAATGACTGATTGCTTTTTAACGGATTTAATGTTGGTCTTCTGGAATTGGCATGGACAAAGCTTGAATAACTGGTGACTTTCCTGTGTCTACACTACTTCAACAACAAAGCTTCATCAGAACTTCAGGTCCTTTTCTTACAAAAGCTCCACTCTGTGCAATTAAAAGGCTGATATCTCTTGCCCCTCCCCCATACTGTGCAACCTAGCTTACATAAGTCAGTCAATGAAAGCTAATGTAAACAAAAGCTAACCTACCATGAGTAGCTTGTTGTGCTAATTCTCAAAACCAGAATAAGTAGGTTCATTCAGTTGAACACTACTTCTCCCTTTCTGTGCCATTATAAGTAGACACAGCATAACGGGACAGGGGGATGTCATTCAAGTGAGCTCAGTAGAATATTATGACCACACCCAGATAAATCTTCAACTCAGGCATTTTTTGAGCAGAGTTTCATTCTATTTCAATCTTGTTTTTTTCATTTAATTATTGCTGTGGATTTAGTATAAACACTCCACACTATGTACAACACTATGTTCCCTGAGACAGGAAAGCCAGAATGGAACTCACCTCTCGTATTTGACTGGATGGATTAGGGCTCACCTTTGTCTCTTCTGTGGGGTTCATTTGACTGGTGAGGTTCAGGCTCCTAGGATACACATCATTAGTTTCAATGTGAACAAACACTGAACACAAAAAAAACACACACTCACCCAGCCGTTCTTCGCACGTCACACTCTCACAACGGCCTGTTCTTTATACACAAGCAAAAACCTTTTCTGATAAGTGTCTTCCTATAAGATAATGAAACAGCTAACACTTAAGTGCTGTCTTAAGTGTCTATGTGAGTGTCTGCTGTTATGACTAAGAATAGGAAGCAGATAGCCGAATGCTAAGTCAGGGCCCATGGAGGCCAAAGAGGACTCGTATTATGGTTTACAGATCTAGCTCACATGGCACAACGTTGCCATACAAATACAGACATCCCTGGCCTGCGAGAGAGGCGATGTGCATGTAGAGTACAACAAGCAGCATTGTGCCATAGATATCTTAGTTTTTATATGAGACACATTCATATGGATCAGAGTAACAACAAGCAACTGAAGGGTTAAGGATACTTTCATGCATCTTTCTTGCACCAAATGGTAGTTTACCCTTCAGACTCTTCACAAGTCACTGCTCACCATATCAACCTTTGACTGAAAGAACTGTGGCATGGAGGTTTTCCTGTTCATTCACCAACTCATGAGATCGTTTTCTAAAATGCCTACTTCAGTGCCTTACCTACAGTCCATTAAACATAGGGGTTCATTCATTTGAGTAAAAATAATATTTTTTCACTTGAAATGATACTTAAGTAAACATTGGAATTAAATTAGCTCATCTAGCTAATTAGTCAGGTAGGTTATTGTGACTGACACGTTAATACAAAGGCCACTGCACACTGTAACCTGCTTCTGCTATGGCAAATGTAAGCGTAAAGACACTGATGACAGTGAACAGCTGAAACAGGACATTCTATATGAACAAGCCGAGCCATGTGAGAGCTGACCCAGAACTCAGAGAACAAAAATGAAATGAAGAGGAAACACTGTTAAGCTACAGGATGTAAGCTCCAAGGTGCTGAATATTTTATAGTGGCACAGACACAGAGTCAGACAGACAGACAGAGAGAGAGAGAGAGAGGGAGGGAGAGAGAGAGGGGCAGGTACCTCTGCTGTTCCTGCATGCTGTGGAGCTGCTCCAGCTTGGTCTTGTGCTCTGCCTCCATTCGACTCAGCATGTCTCTGATTACAGCCATGAAAGCGTTAAACTACAAACACACAGTCGGCAGGGAAATGTGTCAAAGAGCCTGAAATACACTGGTGGTGTTGGTGGGGGTGTATTGCTTACTAAGAGAGTACTAAAAATACTAGCATGTTGTACAACACCCCATGATTCTCCCCCCCCTCAAACTCACTGGCTTTTGCATGTGCTGTGAGTGCATTCACCTGGTTAAGGTTCAGGTTGTTGTCAATACTGAGCGAGACTAGATGAGGCAAACTCTTCGCTGCAAGATGTTCTTTTGGAATGCCTAGTTTCTTATGGGTAAAAGTGCACTTGTAGATGCCTGCAAGAAAAACACACAAGTCTAACAGGCATTCACTAAAGTCACTGTACATACAGTAGCCAATAGTCATGCATTCACAATTGGCCAGGGTTACAACTGCCTGACCACTCTGTGGTCACATATGAGATTGGATTTTCATACACAACATTATAATTAAGTTTATATTAAAAAAAAAAAAAAAAAAAAAAAAAACCACACACAGAAGCTTTTCTTTTGTCCTTGTTTTCTATACTTCTCTAGCCTTTCTAGAGAAGGCTGTGTGTATTACACAGCAGTTGTTTCATTTAGCATGAGAAGGAGAAAATAAATTGGAAACACTTCAGTGGGGGCGTGATAAATGTATGATGTCGCTTGCAAGATCCAGACTGTGGTTATATTTATGTCTACACCTGCGATCCAATAGCAAAGCAAGCCAAATTGCTTCATTGTGTGGATTTTCAAATTATTTCCAAGACAACACACACACCTGAGCATTAATATGCCATGAAGTGATCAGATTGTGCCTGTTCAAATTGAAAGACAGATGTAACCCTGGTCACTCTAAGTGGTAATATCTATGCCAGAAGAAATAAAAGACTGTCACTGGCTTTGATTGATATTACCACTGTTATATAAAAACATTACCCAGAATGCCCATGAGTACGGCTGGCTCCCGGGAAGGTATCTGCTGTAGGAATGGCAGGATTTCATCAATGACAAACCACTTATCCAGATACTCCAGAATTTTCCCCAGGCACACCAGAGAGTTCACCCTCACCTACAGACAAGCAGACATCCACAAAACATGAACCTTCCTTATTTATTTTGGTAACAGGATGGCCATGATCAGAATCCTTCTACATGTCTGATATAGGATGTAGTATTCGACGTAAGAGTAAGAGTCTGCAGAGAACAGAGAAAACTCACAGCTAATGAGGAGGTCTGTAAACAGGCCGATTTGATGCGAGGGATAAGTGCGTTCTTCATGGAGGGGTAGTCAATCAGATTAGCAAAACTGGGGATGATATTCAGACACAACTCCTGTGAGGGGAAAGAAAAGACTTCTTGAGCGTTCGAGCACAGAGCAACCCAGCGAGTTCACAGGGGATGCATTTAGGAGGAGCAACTATGGCTGTGTGAATGAGGCTTACACACAGTGATCCTGTCACTGGTTTTACTGAGTGGCTACCTGGATCTGAATGGATGGCGCCTCTACTGCTCTGTAGACCATGGGAAGGACGCTGTTCTTGATGTCCTCAGGGGGTGTTTTGGTTAGAAGCAAGTCCATCTTTTGCAAGAATATCAGTTGGATCTGAGTGCATGAGAGGACAGCACGAAAAGGGGGAATTGGGAGAGGATTACTTTTAAAAAAGCATTTAAACACAGCCAAATGTTTAAGAACTGTATACTAGATGAAGTGGGAATAAATAACTACCATGATACATCAGGTTAGAATGAATGGTATTAAAACTCCAGTTGGTAGTGATGCATAATTAAATTTAGATAAATATGATTAAAACTACTGGACAAAGCACTGAATTCATCACAGCACAGATATGGGAACTACCATGACAGTGCCAACGACAAGTTTGTAATAGAAACTCACCATGTTGCTGGCCTGAGAGCATGAAAAAAGTAAAAAAATAAGAGTGACGTCCACTTAGGCCAGATGTTAGTGAATAGACTGAATAGTGGTGACACTGTGTGTGTGTGTGTGTGTGTGTGTGTGTGTGTATGTGTGTGTGTGTGCGCGCATTCTCTGCTACTGTGTGCACCTGGACAGGCTCCTGCTGCTTGAACACTGGTGTGAGGTCCGGTAGGATGAGCCGCAGGTACTCCTCCTTCGTGCACTCCTCAGCTATGAGCAGCACATTGGGCAGCACAAACGGCACCATGTCCGGGTTCACAAACTCCGACGTGAGAGCTGGCAGGACCCGGTGCACCACTACTCTCTAGGGAGCAAGACGGGCAGGCACGCTCAGTGGACAGCGGCGCAAGGTCAGGTGCACCACAAACATTTACATGCAAATGTGAGATCCCAGGGCCTAGCAACGAAGAATGTGTAATAGGTAACGGTAACATTCATTCATTTTAAAGAGTCAGTGAAGGAGCCGGTTCAAAATATGAAGTGCTGGGTTTGCAAGGACTATGGATGTCAAAAACTGAAGGCTGAAGTATTTCAAAAGTAATCCAAAAAGAGAGAGAGACAAAAAAAAAAATGTTAAATGCTGAAGCAATAGCAGCACGGTGTCTGCAGTTTGACAAAATGACTCTTGCCTTGGGCAGCTTGGGCAGGACTTTAGGAAGGCCTTTATAAAACTGGGACTTCTGCAAATTGTCTCTCTGGAAGAGCGTGTCAAAGTACTGCAGGGTCACTGCTCCCACATCGTCAAAGAAAGGAATCTGAAGAGTTCATACACACAGAGACACAGACACAGACCCACACCTCTGATATCTGTCCAGTAGAAATAAAAAAATAACACGTTTGTTCCCAAATGAATTACATAACACAGAGGTGTCTGACTTCAGTCCTGGATTGCCACAGTACTGTAATGATTTAACATTTACCCTTCTTTATTACAAGGCTCTGTATAATACTTTATTCTGATTATTGATGCATTCTGAGTTATTTCTGATTAATGGAAATCTCAATAGGCAGCCAGGGCTTAGCTATTGTTAACTATGCATCTCTGATAAAATAAACAATTACTTATTGTCAAGTTACTGATTGTGCTAGCGATTAGCCATGTAATAAATGAGAATTTACAACCGGTGTCATCTCATTAAAGAAAAATAAACCCCTCCAGGGAAATATAAATCATTTTGTCTGCGCTTTATTTAGCAATACCAAGCTGCTTATACAATATCCCTTATATAATATACCCAATTCCTCTGACAACCATTATCAAGCCCCTCCCAAGCAGTATCAGGGACCCTGGTGCTGAGTAGAAGCTAAAGACTGCAGCACATCCCTTCCACCACGTGACCTGGGCAGCCCTGCTGTAGGCGTGTGCACTCACCTTCGTCATCTGATCGGCATCCGGCCTCACGTTAGCTGTGACACTCAGAAGCATCTTCACATGCTCTCGCACTTCCTCAGGGATCCGACTTAGTACTGAGGGACTCAATCGACTCAACTACAGAAAGTCATTTGCTCAGGTTTGTGACTCCACATATGTGAACACATTTCCTTATTCACTTTCATTTCAGTGCCATTTTTGATATTACACTTATAATTCAGTATATTGCAGATCCACTGGGACAGATTTTCATAGGACAACAAAGAACAAACACTGAAAGGAACTGGGCAGTTAACTGAGAGGAGGTGAGCCAAAGTAGAATGCTATGACAAGACTGGCACAGAATACAGTAATATTCATGGGAAGTCTTTTTCTTAAAGAGAAATCTTTCAAACCATTTCATTGGCCAGTGTTTTATTTTAGTACCATCTAGTATCATAAAATAGCTTGGTTTTAAGATCACAGTGAAGCACAACATGCTTTAGTACATGTACACACTCTGACCTGGTCTAGTTGTCGGCTAAAGCTCTTGAAGATGTCCTGCTTGTTGACCTGGAAGACTGGCTTCCCCTCGTTGAAGACTGCATGCATGACCACTCCCAGCGAGTACATGTCAGAGGCGGAGTCACAGCTGACAGACAGGATATATTCCGGAGCCAGATATTCCGGATTAGGCAGGCAAAGAGGGGGTAGATTGGGGTCCCATTCTTTACATACATACTTGGGCTTCGGCACAAAGACAGGCACCAACACACACACACACACACACACACACACACACACACACATTTACATAACTGATGAAGTCAAAGAAGGTAAATTGCATATTCCCCCTTTCTATTAAATTATTTATTCTTTGCTCCCCATCTGCATAATTGTTTTTCCAAGACACTAGGAAGCACTGTGTGCTGTTTCTGACCTCAGCGTCAGATGGGTTACTGGAGGAGATACTGAAATCAAAGCCCATGATCTTCCAGGCTCCACTCTTGTTCAGGATGATGTTCTCTGGACACAGGTTACCATGCACCATCTTCACCCCACTATGCAGGAAGGACAGGCCCTCAGAGATCTGGAGATTCAGAAGGAGGTAAAAAAGACGAGAGCACAAAGTTCTCCCCTCGACTGGAGACCATGGATGGGCTGCTACTTTGTGTCGTACTGAGTACCAGCTGAAACTAAGGCAGTGTCATTGTAACAGACATTCCTAAAATTCAAACTGACCGAGAAAATAACCTCAAGAAGAAAAAAAAAAAAGGATTTTCAGATCACTAAAATTCAGAAGAATTTTCAGTTTCATCTCACCTGCAACAAGCCATACTTCGTCTCCACATCATAGAGTTTGTAATCTTTGATGTCTGTGGGAACAGGACTAGGCAGATTGTCCCACTGGCCCAGCACGTTAGCCAGACTAGCAAACACAGGCTCTGTGCAGAATGCCAGACAGTCCCTTAGAGAGACAGAAAGAAAAAGAGTGAGAGAACGAGAGAGAGAGAAGTAACAGTAAACCACAGTAACCATAGTTACAGGCTGAAACATTGGTGAAATAATACATTAAACCAACAAACAGATTTAGTTTATCTAAGTAACAGGTAAAAGTGGAAAAAAATGTAACAAATCCACCTCATCTTTGTTGTCTATTCTGTCTTTCTCGCCTTCCTGCATGCATTATTCATAGACTCCTAGCATGGCTGAGCCTTTTGAACCAATACTGAGGCTCTGCACAGTATTGCAACTGCATTTATAATGGTAGCAGGAAGCCAAAGCTTTACTGGACACTAAACAATAGTGCCCTGTATCAAATATTCTCCTCTCTCTCAGAAAATATATTTTTAAAATTCTTAATGGAGGATTTATATTCATAACAGAAAGGTAAACTTCCTGTACTCTGTGTGTGCATATCTGTCGCTTACCTTGATTCCTCCAAAGGATGCTGGACTGTAAGCAGTCGTGGGTGTCGTAAGCGGGTTAGCTGCTGAACGCCTTTTTTAAGTGAATCGATGATCTGGTCCTTTTCAAACTTCTGATATCTATCAATTACCTTCTTATCGAATACAAAGACTGCTACTTCCTGTGTAAAAGGTAAAATGTTTTATAAAAATACTAAATACTAAAATAGCAGTTTAGTAGTATGAAGGTGTGAAAATCTAAATACTAATACTCAACAAGCCATGCAAAAGCATTTCCATCATTATTTCAGAAATTAACAATTACCTAAAAACTTTAAAACCAACATATTTAACAGTCAGGATTCTATTCCTTAAAAACAGATGATGGTATCCATTATTCATGTGAATTATCAGTGGACCAGAGCAAGGGGTTGCAAGGGTGAACCACAAACAAAGCAATGTTATCAACAGTTACACACTGACATAGAGGATGTACTGTGCCAATAGTATTGCTTCCTGCATTTTCTCTACTGTTAATGTAACTACCTTTCATGGCCAATAGAAGCAATACTGAAACCATATATGTACCAACAAGCACGAACATCTATTGTTTGATGCACAGATTTACACAAAGAAAAAAAAATGGACTAGCACCCAAAACCCCAATAATCTATAACAACTGTAACACATCAGGTGTGACTGGTCTCTTGCCTGTTTGGTGGATTTCTTAGTGCCATCATAGATCCTCCAGCACATCCCAGGCCCCCCACTGGCAATGTGCCGGCCGACTTCAAACTCTCGCGTCACAGGGTTTCCCATCACTGCACTGGTCACATCAGCTGTCACCTTGGTGACGGTGCTCTTTAGCTTATTGAGCATGGACTCCATAGTTTAGCCGGCCGTCAACCTACAACAACGTTTTGTTTGTTTATTCATTTAACTGTTTATTTATGTTTACATGATGTTTGCATTTGGTCCTCTCATTAGCAGCAATGAGTTTAATAAACAACCTTTAAGAAGCATTTACTCTCAACAATTGCTAAAACACTCGGCAAACTTATCCTGACTATTCAGTAACAAAGTGTCAAGGAAGTAATAGAAATAATATAAGACTAAGTAACTGTTGCTCATGTGTTGAGTAATAAACCACTTCTGCAATACAAAGAACAGTAATGAATACAACAATGCAACACCTGGCCCCAGTCGTGCCCCCCCCCCACTATATAATAACCAAATCAAACACTAAAAAAAGTATGCATGCCCCAGCAAGTCATCTAATCCCCAAAGAGAACAATGAGAATAAAAAAACAGGACAAAAGACAAATATTAATCCAGTGCATGTTATTTTTCTGTTTGGGATTCAGGTGGGCCCTTAAAGCTGAGATACGCCACCACACACCTGTGTTGTGTGCTGCACCACTGCTAAAGTCTCCACATCAGTCAACAGTAAATTATTCGCTGACAATTTAATCAGCAGGTTCAGGAGCAGATGTTCTTACTGCAGGGAAGATTTGAGTGTTGAGGCACCTATACTGTTATACCTAGACAAGGGAACTTACTATATACAAATTATGTCACTCTACAAGTGGCTTACTTGTAAATAAGAAAAGAAAAGCAGAAAAACTGGTGCCAGAGCCTCCAGGGAACCCATCCACTAGCTTGAAATATAACGTACAGTTCTTTCGGCTCAGTTTGAAAGTGAACTAGAATGAAACAAGGAGAGCCTTTAGAATTACAGTCAACAGCAAAAATCTCTTTCCCTGCACATTTCACAGTGAGAGCAGACATCTACTGCACTGCTGCTATGGGTAAGCAGGTAAACAATTTCTTGCACTTATGTGGAGTGCCAAATTCTAAACTCCAACAACCACTTACAATCTAACAATGATACAATACAAATCTGTGTGAAAATCATTGCACATCTAACAATTAGGGGTTTGAAATCCCTTTTTAACAAATGTGCAGTTTCAAATTGCACTGTGTGTGTGTCATTTAGTCAATGTATAATACAAGTACTTAGGAGATTTACAAATGATGAACATATTTCATTGTTTTGTAGAGGCTTTTGTGAAAGTAATGTTAATTCAAAAAGAGTGGAAAGAGTTTGAGGTTCACTGATAAGTTACATAATTCATTGGCACGTATGGATGATGTCCTAGTGTAGATTCTGAATAGAGAAACAAGGTATGTGAAGGCACGCTATAGATCCTTGAAGCATCTACCTGATAAAGGCCAGACTGACACCTGTTTGGCTGGAGTTATCGTTGGCAAATACATGTTCTATAAATACACCTTTGAAAATCGCCTGCGCTCTCCTTCAATCTAGTCGATTATTCGAGACCAAAAACTTGCTGTGTCAAAGCACGGGTGCAGTCGATGAATCCGATCTTATTCGAATCTTACTGTACTTCGATAACGATTCGCACATTTATAACATGCACAGCTACAACAATCATGTTGCCCCACTCTATTGAACTTGACCAAAATGTCTAAAAGCACTTAAAGTAAGGCCAACTGGAGACTGTCCCGCACATGACAGCTAACAGATACCTCTTAGCACACTTGCTAAGGAAGACGCCTCCAACTAGCTGTGATCAACTAGCGAGCTAGCTAACTTAGTAGGGTGTGAAAGTTTAAAGATATTTCCATTCAGACGAGAAAGACGAAACAAGAGTTGACGTATCAATTTCATAGTGTGTTAAAATACAGTTATTCTCTGGCCTATTACATTCACTCAGTAGCCCGTGTACTATGATGTTTACTCGAAACTGCGCTACGTGCTTAGCTTAGCTTACACGTCAGTGAAGAGGCTAACTAGCCAGCCTAGCTAAGCCAGACCAAGACGACACCCCGGGCTGTGGGTCCAGGAAAATACACTCCAACCCGGACTACGTTCTGTAGTTTTGTCAACACATCATTCTTACCCTTGTCCGCGACGAGGTGACAGCGAAATTACTTTACGTTCACGTCAGGTTTCGAAGTAGTCAAGAATATTAACAGTGCCAGCACCCCACGACCAGGACCACTACATGAAAACACCTGTGACTCTTTCTGTGAAGCCAGAAACCCAGACAGACTTCATTTCCGGGCATACTTTCCCAATAAATCTATAATCATACAGCTAAAAGTCTTTAAGTGAAATACAACGTCAAGAAAGAAACACTTCATACATATTGTATACTCCTAGATGTGCGCTTCGCCACGTTTACGGACATAGCAGTAGCAGGTTTAAGACCTTACGTCAATATAGCTATTAGCACAATAAAACAAGGATTCTTTAAATACACATCCATTTTAATTCTGCACCTTCAACATTAAGCAAAAATAATGCATAAACACAGGACTGCTCCAAGTTCTCCAAAATACTTAAAAAAAGATAAAAAGATTGTAAGAAAACTACTTGCATTTTAAAGAGTTTTATATATTAGAACTTAAAGTGCTTATCTATAGAACATTGGAGAAACCTTCAATTATCATTATGGTGCCATGAGTGTAATTGTTTATTTTTTCTTTCACAATTTCAGAACTTCTCTGTAAGCACTCAAGTATTTCAGCAATCTGTATTATCACAATTATTACATCCAGTATATTTAATGAACCGATTTACTTAATAATTTACTTATTTTTTTAAAACAGTAGTGAACTTTTGTACAATTCACAATTGACATCCTTTACGTTACAAAAATAATTTTAGAAACATTTTCTCTAAGAGCAGAACAGTTAATTAGTTTAAGTTCTAAATTCACCTTCCTACATTGAGTATATCTAATACTATTTAATGGAACCGAATCAATGTATGGGGGGGAAAGGAAGCACATCCCTGTATCTACCCACATTCATTCAATTCTAATCTGAACAAATGCTAAAAAAGATCATACTGTATACCAAAAAATTACAGAAGACATATCCAGCGAAAAAAGTCAGCATATTATCTTAGCCTTGCTGGTGAACTTCTAAAAAAACACTTTGAAACAGAATTACTATATCACCATTTCCTTTGAGCTAAACCACTTCAGTAGTGCATTTTTTAGTAAAAGTGCTGTCTAAAAACTATAGGTTTTGAATTTAGTGTCGTGAGGCTACTCTTCACCTGTCTCCCTTAGAAAATGAAACCACAGCAGCTGAGGGTTCAGGCATTCCTCTAAACTTTTCAATCTTTTTGTGACTATCTGACAAGCACCAAAGGAAGAATAAAAACAGCACGTTGGGGCTCCTCTCTAGAGGATGGAGGAAACATGCTGGAGGAAGACAGCTGGGTGGTGCTTCTGGAACTCCTTAAGCAGTTTTCGCCTCCTTCTGTTGGACAGGTCGCTGCTGAGGGTGATGTGTTCAATGAGTTGCTTTAGGCTATCCAAGGAGGTCTTCTCTTGCTGCTCCTTATACTGCTGCATAGACACCTGCTGACAGAAGACAAACACTGCAAGGCAACAGAGAGACATAAGCGTTAGCGTGAGCATGAGAATGCCATCATGCAATATGTAAAATATGCACACTTACCTGCTGTATGATCCACATCCCCGCCTTGTTGCAAAGTCCACAGTGTCTTTCTCACTGCATTGATCAGGGACACTGGTGTCTAGTTTTATTAGGTCAAATCAAAGCAGAAATAAGACACCAGGCAGTTTGAAAGAGGCCATAAAAGTTCACTCATGCATTAGGATAGGCGATGCAACTTGAATTGAAAATATATATAGTTTGCAAGCCATGCATTGTTTTTGGGATGGAGTAGCAGTACCTTGAACAGATGTAAATGATTGTCCATGAGAAACAGTAATAGCTGCTCACATTGGGCACGGGTCACATCTTTGCTCTGAAGTACAGCCTTTAGAAACATCCTGGCAACCAAAGCCCTGTTCTCTGTCTAATTCAAAATATATTTAAAAAATGCATCAACTTTTGTTTAAATAAATATATATAAACAAAAAAAATCTGTAATGGTTTAATTAATATTTTAAGTAACTGATGGAAGTAGACCGTCCTTAGTGCTCCTGAATGGTGGTGTTTTGAAACTCTCTCTGGACTTAGTTTCGGCTTGCAAGTTGTGGTTGATACCTGCTTGTGTAGTCTGAAGGTCTTGGTATCTGCAGCTTCAGCCATGAAGGCCAGTAGTCTGCGCAGTTCATCTCTGGATCTCGCATCCAACAAACGCAGACACAGCTGAGATGCTCTCAGAGCGTCCTCACCCTTACCACATTCTGACACACAGAAATACGGACACAAGGACATAAACAAATATTATATAGAAACTGTACCAAAACACAAGAGTCAGAAACAAAGACAAACACAAACACAAAAAAAATTTACAAGATAATTTCATAAAAAATTTAACTGTACTGGTATGTTGGTAGACACTTTTTTTTGTCAGACTAGGGGTAGTATTTTGAAGTGTATTATATAACAAGTGTACTATTTTAGACAGCAGATGAAACGGAACCCAAACATGCACTGAAAGGACTAAATGTCCCTAAATGGTTTTTTTTTCCTCAGCATGCCACTAAGACACCACTTTCACCTAATAGCTTAAGGATGCCTGAATGGATGTCTCTATAACGTCCAGCCAGAAGGGGCACTCTCTCCTGACAGCCATAGTACTTAGCTATGGTGTCAAACAGCACTCGCTTCTGGGCTACCAGCTTCTCCTCGCCCGCAGTGGCATTGTCCTGCAACAGCTGTTCTTCTGTGGCCACTATCAACTGATCAGGGAACAGTTCCAGGCAGTCTGCAGCTGCCATCAGCCAAGAGTCCAGTCTATAAAAGTCATAACAAAAAAAAAAAAGTAAAAACCCATAAAAGTAAAAAAAAGTATAAAAGAGATGACAAACAGATTAGGAATATGTTAGGCCGCTAGGGAGAAAACTGCTAAAGCAACAATATAAATATAACTCTAAATATTATTGCAACAAATATAGGTTTGACATTCCTATGTTACTTACATGATATGTCTAGGTATCATAAAACTATATCAGTGATGTCTCACCTGACGATGCTTGTTTTATGGGACTATCTGATTGAACACTTACTCTGGCAAGCTGAAGACTCGAGACTCTTCCCGATCCACGCAAGTGTTGGAGATAACCAGGCTGTCATGGTTAGGAAGCATGCGGAGGGACTCAGGTTTGGTGGGTGTGTTCAGAAAGCAGTCCAGCATGGGCAACTCCACTAATTGCAACAGCTGCAGAAGTGTTTGCTGTTTCCATACTTCCTGAACCACTGGCAAAATACCATCACATCGCCATCACTACATGAACCCCCATAGTACATCCCAAAAAATGTTCAAGAGACTAAAGGATGACAAGTTGCTAAGGGAAAAATCTTGTGGATTTTGTTAATATATCAGTGTAGTAAACAAGGTTTTCGGTGAAATGGGACTTTGAAACAAGAGGTCCTTATTTTTACTACTAGACTGCAGTACACTGCAATTACTCTCTGGAATCTTCTTCAAATACAGTACCAGTCAAACGTTTGGACATACATACTCTTTGTTTATTTTATTATTTTCTACATATTAAAAACAGGGAAGATATCAAACCAATGAAATAACACATAGGTGACTAATGTTAGATTCTTAGATATCATAGATATTGACTATTTTAGATTTTAGATTCTTCAAATGAACTATCCTATACTTTGATTACACTTTTGCACACTCTTGGTGTTCTCTTAACCAGCTTCTTGAGGCAACACCTATGATGCTTTTCCATTCTCACATATGCGAGGCACATCTGGGTGAGGAACTAAAGTTCTGAAAGAAAACTATTTGCTGAGGGTGCATCTAAAATTGTGTGTGAATAGAAAATAGAAAAGAAAAAAAAAGAATAGAAAACTCCTTACAGTGCATGAGGCACTCCAATCAAGACTGAATATCCAAAGGCTGTAAATCAGCCAAAAGGAAAGGGGAAGATGCCTACAAAGTGCAAAATCAACTATAAAAGAGTGAAACACAAAACATCCGTGAGTACATCCAAGCAACTGCCCCCAGAGGACAAGAGATGGAGGACACCATGGAAGCAGAGGAGGTGTCATGGCAAGATAAGCATCTCCATGCAATGTACCACCAGCAAAAGTAGCTGGCATCAATCATGGCAGCAGTAAGACTCAAGATGCAAAGGAGCCTCTGAGACAATCCAGCACCTAGTAGCAGGTTGCAAGACTCAAGCAGGGATAGCATACACTGAGAGACACATCAAGTAGCAAGGATCATACAAGAACATATACAAGACCTGCAAGGATGACAGTGTTAGTATAAATGCATAGGTGTTAATGTCAGATTCATGTGCCATACACACTGCCCTGTTCACATTTATGGCAGGATAGATCAGGTTCAAGATGGAGCGGTTCCAACAGATCCCAGCAATGACAGCAGTTCAGTTCAGAAGAGCATAATCCTATGAACACTGAAAACACTATGCTGCACCCTCAATCTGCTAGGCCACTGGTACAAGACACAGTTGTGTGAGGACTCATATTCACCTGGATTTAACTAAGCAAATAGGTAAGAGCCTCCCATTGGATAATTCCTGCATGGGTGATTATGTTTCAGCTGGCAACAAGTTATTTAACCATAACTGATGCACTGAGTCGCTTCCAATTTGTTAAACAACCATGTTGAAAGACACATCCTGTGGTCGTGGAAAAGCTGTTAATCTGTTTCAGAAGGGTCAAATTATTGGCATGCATCAAGCAGAGAAAACATCTAAGGAGATTTCTGAAACTACTAAAATTTGGTTAAGAACTGTCCAACGCATTATTAAAGGTGGAAAGACAGTGGGGAAACATCATCCTCGAGAAAGGAATGTGGTCGGAAAAAAACTGTGATCGGTCATCACCTAAACGTGTGCTGAAATGAAGTCATAGAAAAACAGTAGAACTCAGAGATATGTTTTATAGTGAAAGTAAGCGCATTTCCACATGCACAATGCGAAAGGAACTCAAGGGATTGGGACTAAACAGCTGTGTAGCCTTAAGAAAACCACTTGTCAGTGAGGCTAACCGGCAAAAACAGCTTCAATTTGCTAGGGAGCATAAAGATTGGACTCTGGAGCAATGGAAGAAGGTCATGTGGTCCAATGAATCCAGATTTACCCTGTTCCAGAGTGATAGGCACATCAGAGTAAGAATAGGGGTGGCTGAAGTGATGCACCCATCATGCCTAGTACCTACTGTACAAGCCTGTGGGGGCAGTGCTATGATCTGGGGCTGCTGCAGTTGGTCAGGTCTAGGTTCAGCAACGTTATGTGCCCAAAGAATGAGGTCAGCTGACTACCTGAATATACTGAATGACTGGGTTATTCCATCAATGGATTTTTTTTCTTCACTGATGGCATATTCCAAGATGACAATGCCAGGATTCATCGGGCTCAAATTGTGAACGAGTTGTTCAGGGAGCATGAGATGACATTTTTCACACATGCAATGGCCACCACAGACATGAACCCCATTGAGAATCTTTGGGATGTGCTGGAGAAGACTTTTGCACAGTGGTCCAAATCTCCCATCAATACAAGATCTTGGGGTGGGGGGTGGGGATTGATGCAACTCTGGACAGAAATAAATGTTAACATTGCAGAAGCTTGTGGAAACAATGCCACAGCGAATACGTGCCCTAATCAAAGCTAAAGGAGGTCCAACAAAATATTAGTGTGGCCTTTTTTTTTTGGCCGGGCAGTGTATATTCATTTATTTATTATGAATTAATAATAATTAAGTTCTTGAAAACATTTACATTTAGCTGATGCTTTTATCCAAAGCGACTTACAATTATGACTGAGTACAACTTGAACAATTGAGGGTTAAGGGCCTTGCTCAGGGGCCCAACATTGACAATTTGGCAGTGGTGAGGCTTAAACCAGCAACCTTCCCATTACAAGTCAAGTACATTAACCACTGGGCTAGTGAAAAGCACTAACGCTTTTAAGTCATACACCCTTGACCTTAACTGCAGATGCATTTCAACAACTTCCTGTCTCACCTTTGTTTGAGAGGTAATTCATGGATGTGCCAGCATAGTTTAAACCAGATGGCATGGATGGTTGGAGGTTGATGGTCTGCAGTATTCTCTCCACCCTTCTGTCTGAAGATCCAAGTGCCAAGGGGTTCGAAATAGTCCTCACATCATCAAACCTTCAATTACACATGTCATGATCTTATTAATTCAGAAAAGCAACCATATCCTAGCAGTACTTCTGAAGTGACTACAGTGCCATTGTGCTATTTTCTGACCTGCACCACTTCTTTTTCTTTCCATTTTTATTCATATCTGTAAAGTTCTCCACCTCTCCGCAGTGCCTGGCTGATCCAGGAAGCACATCACCATCTAGGAAGTGGTAGAGGCTGCAGCCAGAGTCTTCAAAAGTAAGCTCTTTCTCCCACCGAAAGAGCCTCATTCCCACAGGCTCAAAGACTCGAGCATCCATGAGGGCCTGACAAAGTCTTGCAGCCTTGAGGCGAGACACTTCGCTAGCGAAGAAATAGATGTTCTGCATAAGGTGGCTGAGCACCACGTCAACAGCATCAGAGCCAGTGAAGCAGTCTTTGTGTACTTGCAAGTGACGTCGGTGATGCTTGACCTCGACCTGCATTTGTAAGGCCTCAATAATGTTACGCCAGAGCTGGGTCGCCCTGAATGGTCCTGAAATACCTAAGAGAAAGAAGGGAAGGGGAATATGCCACATAACTCAGGGTATAGGTGCTGTACATATCCTATTCCAGTCAATCAGTGTAGGCTATACAACGCACGGCATGCCACACGTGACATTGTCTGGTACGGCGGCCGGGAGGACCCATATTCATTCAAATGACAACTCGTGAGCTTAATTTTACAAAAGATGAAAATCTATGAACGAAATCGAAAACACAAGCGCTACATTTCGGAAACGTGGTGCAGCTTCTATAGTGTCATTTTGATGACTATGCGTTGCTTACTTGAAACCCTTTTTATTTAACCCCACAGGCAGCTAGGTAACCTAGTTAAGTAGCCTTAACTAACGCTAGCTAACCTGGTTATGTAAGATAGCTAAGGCTTCATATTGGCCTTTTAAATCAGCTCATTTCAGAGATGAGTGACGGCTAAGATATTAATCACAACACAGCAACTTGCGCAGCTAGCCAGCGAGCTAACACTAAGGTGAACTCGCAAGACTATGTTCAGCACGATTCGACCCCAATTTAAATATGATCTTAAAATTAACTTGTTACCTTTAGTTACGAATTTTGCATAGATATCAGAAAGATGGTTTGATGATTCGTTGTGCAAACAAGAAGCTAGTCAGCTAACTAGCTAGCATAGCGTAGCTCGTAAGATGTAAATATGTTCATATAAATTAGCAAGTATTATGTTACAAGCATTATGTTATAATGCTAGAATTAGTTAGCAAACCCTCGTTAAAATTACTCATGTATATTCGAGCACATTATCACAGGCTAAGAATATGTATGTACATCAAAGCGGACTACCTCTTGGATTTCTATTTTCAATAAAACTCCTTGTTTGACTGTTCAGTCTTCTAAATCTCGGAGTCAAATTCACCGCCATCATTACGAACCAGGAAACGTAAAATAACGGATAAGCGACCGTCACAACATACTGCTCTGAGATCAGCTAGTGTGTGGTATATGATAGGATAACGGATAAGCGACCGTCATAACAGACTGCTCTGAGATCAGCTCTCACGGTTTTTCGAGCTCGGCTACTGTGTGGTATGTGATTGGATAACGGATAAGAGACCGTTACAACATACTGCTCTGAGATCAGCTTTCACAGTTTTTAAACGGTAGTGGGCAGATAACAAGGCGCCGAAACTGTCAAACATTTATTGCATCAACCAGTCATGTAACCACAACTACTTGGTAGTCGAATTTTGCATCGCTTTATCGCAGGTTGGAACAAGCTTGTCTTTCTCTGCCAACCACAAGTTTAGATTAATTCCCTAATGCAGAAACGGCGGCTATATCTGACGTGGTCTTCTCGTTTACTCCTTCACTGACCCTCACATAGACAGTTCAACAGGGTGGCAATTAGGGAGACCACAGACACCATTCGGACAACACTAGTCTTTATTCGCCCCTTCTCTGTATTTACGCTTTAATTACTCCTCTATAAGATTTTGAGTAGGTTAAAAAGCTATTAAAAAGCAGGCGATTTACTTTCGTTGCGCTATACCCGTTTCTTGTATATGGTTATACTGACTGGCAAGTGTATATTGACTGGACAATAATGATAAACATAATGAAATGGCTATATTTCCATAAATGGTCCTCTAAAGCCTTGCTGCAATTTATAAGACATTAATAATAATATAAATATTATAATATACACTAATATAAAATATACAAACAAATTATTATTTTTTTATTTATTTGGTTTTTTGTTTGTTTGTTTTTTGTTAATTGATTAATTATATAATTAGATTAGTTATATGATTGCCTGAAGAAATAGATGACTGACAGTTGCTCCACATGAATATGGTCTCAGCTCTGCATTTTCTCTTATAAAATAAGGGAACTGAAAAACTATTAAAAAATAAAGTCAGTCTAACATTATTGATATTTTAGTTTGGGAAAAATATACCATATGACAAACGCCAAAAGTTTGGCATTACGCAACATGTAAGACAACATCCTTAGGAAGTGAGGCACTGCTCTTCCATTAGGCATGGTTAATTTTCAAAAAGTTAATAACTTGCAAATATAGGCCTACTGCAGAATAACAGACTGTTGTTGGGTAGGACAACTTCAAATCTGTTGGGCAAAATGAGACAAACTATGCAAAGCACTTCAATAAGCAGGTGAGTGCAGACTGAAGGAGCAATTTTACATTCCTTAAGAATATGTAAATATTTTGGCAAAATATAATTGCTCCAAAAAGATAGCTAATTGTTCCAAAAAGATGAAGATAAACATCTTTAATACATCATAAAATGTTTTATGAAAAGCTATTTCTCTTTATATAGTGCCTCTTAACAGCACTTCTAAATCTCAGTATTTGATCAGATATGTTACTTTTTAAAAACCTTTTTTTTTCTTCAGGAAATACTTTGTGTCAGTGATGTATTGAACATTAGGAGCTGCAGAAAGTGAGGGGCACTGACACTCAAACAAGCGGAATGTAGGCCTACATGTCAGTTGACAACAGCTAGATATTTTTAAAGGCTTTCAGACATCATTCAGTGTTGCCTCAATTTATGGCAGCCTTTAATTTCAGTAATCACGTGTGTCAGTTTGTAATGGCATAGGTATCAATCTTAGAAAGTATAAAACTTTTGACTGTTGATTATATTATATTAATCTTTAACATCGACGCAGAGCCATCTACACATGTGAGAATGATCTTTATTAGAGGGTATTCCAAAAATTGTAGATTGTTCAAGTTCAAGTTTGGTTTATTTGTCACATACATAGTCATACACAGTATAACTCACAGTGAAATGGTTTAAACTAAATGGATTGTAAACTAGACAGGCTGCGATGACAGCGTTTAGCTAGAATCTCCACTACAAAGTTGTACCCACAAACTGCAGTTAATTTAGTGTGTGGATATGCTCATATGGAAAATGTAATGTTATATTCTTCAAGTCTGCCCGATTACGTGGAGTGTTGCAAGTAAAATATGCGGAATGGTGGCCCTCAGTTCACCTGCTCTCACTGACCACCAAGATAAGTCGCAGTTTATCTCGATTAAACCTGTTATTAGAATAATTTGGAATTTTTGGAATTATTGAAATAATTTGGCACCTCAGAAACAAAATCGGCGGGGATTACGTAATTGGGCGGGCAAAGAAGCTTTGTTTACTAACAAAACGGACGGATGTTCTGCCAAGAGAACAGTCGCACTTGCGGTTGTAAAATACTCCATTTTTTAAACATAAAGATTATATCTTAAATGATTTGTTTTCACCAAAGACGTTTTAAGAGTGGTCTTTTAATACTACGTCTGGTTTTCTTTACTCGAAAGGGAAGACTTTTATCTTAGTTCGAAGATGGCGGCGTTTCTGTCGTCACAATCGAGCCTCGCGGCAGCCTCTGACGTAGCTCTGAACACCACGCGACAATTGTAGCTGGACAAGATGGCGGCTGCAGTTGTGTCTGAGGTGTGAGGTACCGCTGGTAAGAAAAAAAATACAGGTACGTTACAGGGTAGCCAGCCCAAAAAATAACCTTTGTGAAAATGTCAAGGTGTCGAACGTCATCGGTCGTCGGAGAGATGTCGAAACAGAAGTGCGTATCAGCATCCCGTTCCTTAGTCGAAGCCTGACAAATGAAACTTGGATGGCTAGCAAACTAGGGTCGCTAAGATAGGAACAGGCGCTGTGATTAATTATTGCCGATTAATTGTTAATTATTCCAACTTCATTGCTCTTAAAGTGGCCAGTTTTGATGAATTTAAGATGCCCTTAGATTCCTTTTCCTTCAACTGGACTGTTTTCCCTTAAAGTTCGAGGAGACCCGACGACCAATGTTCACTAGCGTTAATTGGGTCGCTGGGATACATTTCTGCACCTTATAGAAGAGCCAGTATCATTTTCAGTACTCTAGTTATAAATGTTTTGGATTGTCGTTATATTGGATGCCCGTTTCGAGACAATAAGCCAGAGCGTCAGTTTTACTTGGCAGGCTAATTTGAGTAATTGTGCATACTTGCTTGCTAGGTTGCTAGTTCTAGAGTTGGTTAGCTAATCTAGCTAGTGTGTACTAGCGCGCCCAAAAGCCTCCAGTTTACAGGCTCAACGTTAGCTCCCTTAGCTGTAGAGTTGTGCTTTAAAACACGTACGCTGGCCATCACCCCGAATCTGGCTTAATCGCGCCCAGTTCCTGTGGACTTTAACACGTGTGTGAGATCAGTTTCATTGTGCAACCGGTTTTTTGGCCGCCAATGGAGTGATGATACTAGCTAGCGTTAGCTATAAAAGCCCATGGGGAAGGTTAGTTAGCTGGCTAAATAGTGAATTCGCATCAGCTTGCTGTAAACGTACAATTGGCTAAAATACCTGGCGATGGATGGCTTGCTCGGTGTACCCTGCTAGCTCGCTAACGTTAGCTTTGTTTTGTGCATGGAAACGCTTCAAAGCAGACATGTACTACAGGAAGTATGTGAATAAGTCAGTGCTGTAGTACTTCAAGAACTGAACCAGCAAACTAGCGAAGGAGCGATAGACTTGGTCGCTAGACACCAGACGGGGCAGTCAGGTTGGCTATTAATCTACTACCTACAGCCAATGTCTGTGCGGTAGAAGTCGTTCTTGTAAAGCAGCGTTATCAGCCTGATCTATATTGAACATTGTCGAGTGTCCTGTTTTTGTAATGCATAAAATTACACAAGAAAACATAAGCTGCTCAGGCAAAGTTTATAATGTTGCGATAAAATTGATTAAATATGGTAAGTTTTGTGTGCTGGCGTCCTATAGGGGGCGCTACTAGTGTATTTATTTTACAACGTGAATGTGTTGCTTGTTTGAACGGTCTCTTTAAACAAGCACTGAGCTGAGATATTTACGAACCTTTGGAAACTGATACAAAAAAGCCTCCACTACTATGCATATTCAAACACCGTGTTTTGGTTGAATGCATTTTCCTAGCAATAGAGTACAAAGATACTAATCAGTGTGGTTTAGGAGTGATATTGCTACTATAACAAACAAGAAAAACAAAATAAAAAGCTTGGCGTGTTCTTTATAGTAGTTAATCTTAAAAGTATGAATAGGAGCTTCAGTTGTTGTGACAATATTCAAGGATCAGTTTTTAAAATCATTTTAAATATTTTTTGTGTTTGATTTTGTGTTTGTTGTGCTCATACCATGTTTCCTGCCTCTTCAGATGAGCCATGCCTTGGGACAAGGTGGTTGTAAAGCAAACTGCCTTCACCATGGTGATGTGAAGTGGGTGTGACTGTAATGGACAGGTGTAAGCACGTAGGTCGCTTGAGGCTTGCGCGGGACCACTCGATCCTGAACCCGCAGAAGTGGCACTGCGTGGACTGTAACACCACCGAGTCTGTATGGGCATGCCTCAGCTGTTCGCACGTGGCCTGTGGGCGCTACATAGAGGAGCACGCACTCCGACACTTCCAGGTATAAGCGCATGCTTTCCTGTGGTGGTCTGCTAGTTTACATCTTGGTAGCTTACTGAGGTTGCACTGGTTGTTGCCTCGTTCTGTAACATTTCCATGCTGTTCTGTTGTTTCCAGATCCAGTCTTTGTTGACACAGTTTTTGCCTTATCTCAGTTCCCATGATCACCATCGTATTACTTGATTTAGGTTTGTGGAGAGCTGGGAGAAAGCAAAAATGTGGACCATCAGAGCCACAGAAACGTGGGCTGGGAAACACCAAACCATTCTCTTTGCTCAGTAACTTACTAATAAAAATGTACTCTTACATTTTGCATAATGCCCAGTTTTTCCAGTTAGCCTTGTAATCTTGTTTGTCTCTGCCTAGTTTGTCATTGCGTGATGTTTGTTTATTGCGCTACAGGAACAGCGCCACCCTTTGGCCATGGAGGTGAACGAGCTATACGTGTTCTGCTACCTATGCGACGACTACGTGCTGAACGACAACGCCACCGGCGACCTGAAGCTGCTCCGCAGCACCCTCAGTGCCATTAAGAGCCAGCGCTATGAGGTGACCACGCGGAGCGGGCGCACGCTGCGCTCCGCCACCGCCCTGCCGGACCAGCCCACACACGGCAACACGCAGGAGCTGCAGCTGCGTGACGAGGACCGGATGTTCACGGCGCTGTGGCACCGGCGGCGCGCCCTGATCGGCCGCGTCTTCCGCACCTGGTTCGAGCAGACGGAGCGCGGCAGGCGGCGTCTGGAGGAGGAGTGGCGCCAGGAGGCAGCGAAGGAGAGGAAGAGGGAGGCGCGCGAGCGACGGTGCAAGCTCAAGCGGCAGCACCGCGAGGAGTTGGAGAGTGCGCCGCCCAGGAAGAGCAACCGCATCCGGAGGCAGAGTCGGAAAGCCGCGGCCGACCGTGACGGTTCGGTCGGACGCAAGCCTGCCCCACGGACTTCTGAAAACAGAACGCCTCAACAGAGGCCACGCCCCCCAACTAAGGCCAATCTCACCCGGGCCCTGCCTCCTAAAACGGGTGACTCGCCCATCAAGAGACGTCCCACGGTCACACCGGGGGTGACGGGCTTGCGGAACCTCGGCAACACGTGCTACATGAACTCGATATTGCAGGTTTTGAGTCATTTGCACGTGTTCAGGGAATGTTTTTTGAGACTTGATCTGAACCAAGCCCTGGAGCTTCTCGCCTCTGCTGTTAGTCACAAACTAGGGCTCTCGGGTCAGCACGCCATCCAGCCCAAAACCTCTGGCGTGGGGTCGGGACTCAGTGGCGGGGCATCGCGCTCCCGGAGCATGGAGCTCATCCAGCCTAAGGAGCCCAGCTCCAAACACATCTCTCTCTGTCACGAATTGCATACATTGTTCCAGGTATATGACTCTTGGGTGATTAGACAGCACACAACAGATAACCAGATATTGTGATCTTTCTAATTAAATTTATTTAAAGTTGAAATGGTATTGTGTAATAATAGGACAATATTTTGCTTTATTTATCCAGCACTTTTAAAATCAAGGTTTACTAAAGGATAACCAAATGCTATTGTGTTAAAGTGGTGGTGTATTCTTACATTGGCTTGTCATATAGCTTAGTAACTCGTATGTACAAGTAGCCATTGTACATCATGCTGTGTAGCCTAAATGTGTGTGTGTGTGTGTGTGTGTGTAGGTGATGTGGTCAGGGAAGTGGGCTCTGGTGTCTCCCTTTGCTATGCTGCACTCTGTCTGGCAGCTGATCCCGGCATTTCGAGGTTACGCGCAGCAGGACGCACAGGAATTCCTGTGTGAGCTTCTGGACAAGGTCCAGCACGAGCTGGAGCGAACAGGAACGCTGACGCCTGCTAGTGTGCCAGCCAGTCAGAGGCGGCTCATCAAGCAAGTGCTCAGTGTGGTCAACACCATCTTTCACGGCCAGCTACTGAGCCAGGTGAGGACGTCTGTCTGCAGCACTGCAAAAAGTGTTGGCTTTAAAAGAACTTGGGAGTGTTTAAAAGAATCTTGGGAGTGTAGACTCTTGCATGACACGCATGTGTGTGCATAAATGTGCATTTATGGATGTTCTGCTTCGCCACCCATATAAACGCATAATCATGGGTTCAATATTGAAATCTCCAACTCTAGGTGAGGTGCCTGGTGTGTGATCATCGCTCTAACACAGTGGAGCCATTCTGGGATCTGTCATTGGAATTTCCAGAGCGTTACCACAGCAACAGTAAGGATGTTGCACATGTTGCATGTGGATTGACAGAGATGCTGGCCAAGTTTACAGAAACAGAAGCTTTAGAAGGAGCTATTTACGCCTGTGACCAATGCAACAGTAAGTAGCCTGTACGACATACTGTATAACTTTACTCAAGATCCAAACTTACTAATCTGGGGAATTTCTAGAAGTATATTAAGAAGTTGTAACCAAACTATATGCATTAGCTAAGTTTGCACTGTACGTTAGCACTTTGCTAGAATGTTTAGTAATGACCCACACGAGTGACGTAGGTGGCATATGCACTTTTAACTTGGCCGGTGTGCTCTCAGATAAACGACGGCGCTTCTGCTCAAAGCAAGTGGTTCTGACCGAAGCTCAGAAACAACTGATGATCTACAAACTGCCTCATGTCTTACGACTGCACCTCAAACGCTTCAGGTACATAGACAGACAGGGAACAGTCTGCATGAGTGCAGCGACGACGTTTGTTAATGTGTTATTCTTGTGTGGGGTTAGGTGGTCTGGTCGTAACCACAGGGAGAAGATTGGTGTCCATGTTGAGTTCGAACAGGAGCTGAACATGGAGCTGTACTGCTGCAAAGACTCTGCTTCCAACACGTCAGCGCACCCCCAACACTTCCTCTACCAGCTCTCTGCTGTTGTAATGCATCATGGGAAAGGCTTTGGTTCTGGCCATTACACGGCTTTCTGTTACAACACAGAAGGAGGTGGGACACCGTCTGCTTTTCTTGAATCTGAAGCCGATATCAATCAATGTTTCGTCTCTTGAGGTTCACATAAACTAGATTACACAACAAAAAACAAAGTTTTAAAAGCCTCCATTTGGGGCAAAACATCTTTCTGATGCCAGGTTGTCGAGAAACATCCTAAGGAACATTGACATTTGTTAGTATAATGTTGAAGTTTTTAACCAACCTGGCCAATCATTTGACATATTGGCTAATTAACACATCACCCAAAAATCAGATTGGTACTGGTGTGGCACCAATGGACTAGTGAGATAACTGTCCTTATGTATTTTCTCTCTCTTTTCAGGATTCTGGGTGCACTGTAATGATTCAAAGCTGAGTGTATGCACAGTAGAGGAAGTATGTAAGGCACAGGCCTATATTCTCTTCTACACCCAGAGAAACACTCAGGATAAAGGCAAGGTCAGCGACCTCTGACCCCTGCTTAGCAGCAAGTCAGCCACCAGAAAGACATTGTTGTACATTCTGTTGAAAACGGTTATGAGAGTTAGTCTTTGTGTCTGTGTTATTGTTGTAGCATGTATTGGTTCTGGAGTTGTGTCACACTCATATGCCTTACACAGATTTTTGGCAGTAGGCACTCTTGAAGTGATTGTGTGTGAGCTCACGTGAGAGAGCACAAATAAAGCCAGCATTATTGCAACATGTATCTGTGCGTAAAAGGGGACCAAGAGTGGACTGAAGGTCTTGGCCCCCATGAGGGTGGATGCCTAATGCTGCCCGTAAACCAAAGTGTAGAACAAACATTTGAATGATGACTGTTCCCTGATTTATTCAGCTCTTTGCACAAAGAGACAAATTGACCAACAACTGTGATGATATGGGGTGGTTGCTTATGGGTGTGTGTATAAGGGAGGGTGAGTGGCTGGCAAGATTACCACCAATCCTCTAAAAGTGCCCTGCCATATTTAGACAAGTTTACCAAGACTGTTCTAGTGTTTTCAGCTACTTTTGAGTGCTCAGAACAATTCAAACTATTCAGGACTTGTGCTTCTTTTTTTAGACTTCTCAGAATGTACTTTTATATGCTCAGTACTTGGGTAAACAAGAATTTTTTTATTTTTTTAAAAAAGAAAGCAATTTAGAGAAAATAAAGAAAAAAAAATCTGTTTTTCACCAGCATTGACACAAAATGTATGCTGTATGTGTAGTGTCCACCTGTACGTGAGTGTGTACAAGGGCAGGCAACCTTGCGCGCGAGTAGCCGAGTGGATTCATCCTGTGACCGTGGTTGTGATGAGCATGCTGTGGTTCTGTCCTTTTTGTGGTCCCTGTCCCTTCATCCACTCTTCAGCAGGTATAGGTGCAAAACTATGCAAATTGTTACCTCAATTTCTAGATAAATTTACCTCAATAAAATAATATTTTTGCATTTTTTTCTAGAAAAATGGCTCTCCTGGCAGTTGCACTGTGTCTTTCCTTGCTTTTAAGTTTTTTCAGCATTCTTGTCTCACACCTTCAAGTACATAACACTAGAGGTATCTCAAACATGCCCCTTTAATACCGAAAGGACCTTCATGACTTTGTCCTTGTGAGAAGAGACGAAACAAACTGGGTCTTGGAACAATATCAAAGGCCAAATACACATTGTTTTTTTTGTTTTTTGTTTTTTTTAAAGAGACTGTTGAGACTAAGACAAACATTCATAGTAAGGAAAGAAAAGAGCCAGTGATCACTGTGTCCATGTCCGTATCTGCAGATATTTTGCGTTTATTCCATCAAATGTATAGGAATGAAAATATTAAATTTAAGACAAGTTAGCACTATATCCTTTTGGGATTAAATGGTACAAAGGCATCTACTAACAGCCACAAGCTCACTTGGAACTAAATATTATCAATATGCAATGTATTCTATCAGTGGTGGTTTTAAGCAAATTATCTGTTAATGCTGACATTGTGAGGATATAATCATGAATGCCTATGTGGTGGCAAGCTTGTCTAAGCAGATGCAAGAGCAAACTTACAATGAGTCAAGGGGAGAGGTTATTTCAAATACAAATGTCATTTCTACAGATTTGAAATTTCTGGAACTAAAAGAAATGGAGGGTGAGGGTGTTGTTGAACATGTTTTTTCTCCTATATCTACTTTGAGATTGCTTGATTTTGAAATCTCAATACAGCATGGTTTAAAGCACCATCCAGAATGTTTTCTAGCTAAATTACATACCAGTCAGTCAGCAGTAGCCTGCCTCTACATCAATAAAACTGATGTACCATGAGGAACAAAACGTCCTTATTCTGAATGTATTAGATTAGCGCAATTAACAGTGCTGTTGCTAATAGAATGGAACAAAGTCTGATGTTCCATTTAGTGTGGCTGGGGTAACTCACCAAGTATGTGCACTTGTAACATGTGTGTTGGTGCTTGCTGACGAGGGCAGTTGGCTGTTCTGCCCTCTGTCCCAGCACGAAATTCTGGAGACTAGTGACAAGGAAGAAAGGAGTGAAAACATGCATAGATCTAGTAAATGAAGGCTGGTATTTAATCCACACACAGAGGTTACAATGCAACATGGATGCTACAGAGCAGCTGTTACGGAGATACATTAACAAATATCAAAGAATACTGAGAAGCAGAGTGTAACTTTTTTCCCATCCTGGCACCATGTCAAGCTAAGCTGCCATACTGAGTTTCTCTTTATATATATATATATATGTAAATACTTTTTTAAAAGTTTCTATTAAACTGTCATTCATTTTTTGCTTGGCATAGACTAGAAATAAATAATGCAGTGCTTCGCAGTCCCACTGCTGGGGACTTTGTTTTTTAGGTCTCCTGTCCTCATCCCTTTTCCCTGCTTTGTCACACCAAATCCAACAAATCAGTTAATCATCAAGCCCTTTGTGAGCGGAGTTGGGCGTGTGAAAGCAGGGAAACCACCTCCCACCACTGGAACAGAGATGTGGGGACTGCACAAGTTTCTTTTTCTTTTCACCTCATTCGGGGCCAAGTTTCCGGAAGTCAGCGCACCACTGAGATTGCCTCAGCCTTTAACGCATTTGAAGCGATCTTGGACACAAGGCGGAGCAGAGGCGCCAGGGAGAGGCAGCCTAATGTGCCGTGGTGGTTAGAGTTCATACAGCTTTCATGCGGAAGGTTGCAGAAGCACGCAGTGGCGGCAGAACCTGGATGAGTTATTTACACAACAGCAGGGTCCAGTTGCTCTCTGCTGAAGAGCAAAGTGGTTTTAAGGTAGTTTCTACTTCTGTGTGCGCATTTGTGTAAGCGTGTGTCTCGTTCGGCATGTGCAAGTTTGGGACTTCCCTCATCTTCTTGCATAGTACAGCCGACACATCCGAGCAGACATGGGTCAGTAGTCATCTCCTCGGCTCACCACCTCCTTGCACGTGGGCCTGAGAAGGATGGTGTGCTCGAACTGTGCCGTGTAGGAGCCCTTGATGTCACAGAGCGGGGGGTACGGGTCGATGATGCCCAGGTCGCACAGGTTCTTCAAGGCCATCAGGTACTTGGACTCCCCCAGGCGGTCAAGCCAGCGGCGGCAGAATGCCAGCGTACCAAAGTTCTCGTTCACCACGTTGAGCACGTGCTTGGCTCTCGGCAGCCTGGAGGGTGCAGAAGCGGCTACGTGACACGGTGCCTGTCGCCCTTCGGCTTCCGCTCGGTATGGAACGAGAGGAGTGCGTGAGCCTACGTGTGTGTAGGGCTCATGTTACAATCATGCACTTAGAAGTACAGCTCAGTCCTACCTGATTGGGACATGTCCTACATCAAAATTCTTCATGTAATGGGAACAGTCCATGTCATCATGCACCACTCCCTTTCCGGTGCTGCCAAACGTCTCAATAGCATAAACCTCTCCCTCCTGGACACACACACGCACAGCAAGCTTTCACCTATGGAGTCTGAAAAGCCCCGACACCAGTAAGTCCTCCATACATCTTGTCCAGGTTTTTGTGTTTTAACTACAATTAAGAAAGCAAGCATGCAGTTTTTGCTATGCAGCAGCATGCCTGCAAAGAACAGATTTGGCTTAGCACTGCAGTCCAAAAATAGGACCGAATCTCAAACTGCTAAGCAGGAGCAAGCTTACGACCACTGTCATATCTCCCCACTCCCCATACACAGGGAGATGTAGCGGGTTTGGTGGAAATAGAACAGGGCAAGAGCTGATCGTCGAGCGCAATTTGCATTTGTTTCAACTGGCGCAGATCCTAGATGTGCTTACTCCTGAAAACCGCAACACGGAAGACTGTGTGAAAGTATTGTGGCAGATGGAGGATAGGGTAGTCATACCTCCATCCTAGTGGCTTCACCTCCCTTTACAATGGGCACTGTTTTGCCTCCGTGGATCCGATACGGACCAATGGAGTGGCCATTTAGATTGCGAACTGGCTTCACTGGTAGGCATAGAAACAAAAAAAAGAAAGGTAAAGTTTTTGTTAACACAGACCAGAGTTTTCACCACCACTCACTTCCATTTAATTCAATCTGTTCAATTTACAACTGATCACCAAGGTCCTTTCTTTTTTTTTTTTAAAAGTGCAGAGGAAGCGTTTTGCATTTGGGCCTCAGTGCATGTCATTCCACAGAAACGTTCGTTGTGTCTTTACCTTGGTATGTCTTGCCATCTAACTCCACCTCGTATGACTCCATAACTTCCTGTATGGATTCTCCAACATCACAGAGGCGCACATCTATGCCAGCACACTGCCGGGGGAACAGGCAAGGCACAGAGCAGCATTATCAGCCAATCCGATTACATTAAACATCTGCTCGCCAGGCGTATACTCAACACGCAACCGTCCGGCCTAGTTCTGACCATTTCCCTGCCAATATCCACCAGAATCAAGCTAGGTAATCACTAGGTTTATTAGATGTGTTAAAGCAGTGAAATTACCCAGCTGTGCTGGAATCCAGTTCTATGGAAGCATACTGATAATTTGACTTAAAAAATTGGTGAACTTTGTAAAAATGTGGCTACTTACTCCTTTGGGATCATTTGTAAATTGCGTCTACTTAACTGACCAAGAAAGTCTAGCTTGGGAAACCAAGCAGATACGCTTTTTATCCCAGCAGGATCAAACGCCAGACACTTGAAACCACAAAGCTTCATGGTTTATTGATCAGTGTGGTGTGTGATTTCAAAAGTGCAAGTTAAACCCACTATTCCCACAAGAGGAAGCCCTATTGCTAAATGAGACAGATGGCCACAAACTCAGCAGAACATGGAAAGAATCAGAATCTCTCTCTCTCACACCTTGATTCCTGTGTTGGTGGCATCTCTTACAGCCTCAAGCAGACAGTCATACTTTGGGTTAAAGGTGACTGTGAAAGCACAATCAATTATCCTTCCTAAAACACACACAAATGGAGGTTATAAATACAGAAGAGCAAGACAGTATGTGTGTTTTTGAATGATTGGACAGAACACATTTTCCCTGTCTAATGAGCTCTCTATGATTGTGTGTGTGCATGGTTGATGTGTGTGATACATGTACACACATGAGCATGTGAGTTTGTACCATTTATGTGTGTGCCAAAGTCAATCTTGCACACATCATCATACTGCAGCACAGTGGAGTCGCCGGCATTGGGTGTATAGTGTGCTGCGCAATTATTGAGAGAACAGCCAGTGGGAAACGCTAAACCCGCCTTAAGCCCGTCCTCCTTTATCAACCTTCTACTGCACTCCTCCAGACGTTCACTAGGGGGCGAGAGTGAGCAAGGGACCAAAGAGGCGCATTAGAATCCAGTACATACATAAAGCATTACAAGCAGACAAACATTCATAGCATTTTATGGTCACGTTTTGCTGCAAAAAGTTAAGAGGGTGAAAATAAAATGTGAAATAAAAGGATTTTGTGGTGTGCGTGTCCAAAGACGAGTGAAGATGAAGGATTTGGCCCTCACCAAATGTCTATCATGGTCAGGCCCGGCTCAATCCAGCTCCTGACATACTGCCGCACCTGCCTGTGGGCCTCAGCCGCCTGCCGGAAGTCGTTCCACATTTCTTCGCTTGCCCTATCCAGCACCCGCTTCTCCTTGCTGCTCATCCTCCATGCTGCACTCCGCCTACTCCCCCCCCGCGCACACACACACGCAGTCGGTCTTAGTCTCATCAGCAACTGCAGGGTTAGATGCAAGGTTTTAAGTGAAAAAGCACCGACAGATCTTTATATGGTGGCAATTTGAAGTGAAGTAGTTTGAAGGTCGTACTGTCGCAGCCCGTGTAAAGGAGGGCAGGTTGTGCTCGTGCTCAAACAGGAGATAAGTGGTCGAGCTTTAAGTTGTGACAGCGCTCCCATTGTCCACGCTCATCATATCCTCCTCGTCCATGCCGCTTACAGCAGGACTACTACCTTAAACAGCATGAGAGGTGAGTGACCTCTGTGACAGTCGTCTCAGCAATGGAATCTAATATTACACAGAGCACAGGGTAATCCGAGGTAGAGCAAAACCCCCAAAAGAACAACGTGATCCGCGCAGGTAACGCGAGGAGGTGAGAATGGAGTAAATGAGAGGAGAGGAGAGGAGAGGAGGAGAGAAAGGGAGTAGTTTGCAGAAGTACAGGAGAGGAAATGGAGAAGAGAAAAAAAAAAAAAGGTCTAGGAGAGGTCCAGAAAGATAATAGTTAGGAAAACAGAAGAGGGGGAAAAGGCATTGATAGGATGGGAGTTAAAGGAAAAGTGCAATGGTAAGCGGAGTCAGGGGGCATCAGTCTCTTACCCATCCTGTGAGGGAGGATATTCACACTCCTGTCCTACTGGAAACATTCCATTCAGGTAGAGTTCAGAGATTGGTACGGAGGGAGGATCGGTCTGCATTTTAGCTGGAGGAATAGCGACGTCCGTGACAAGTTTATTTATAAAAATGCAGCCTGAGCTGTGAACGACATTTGATTATGCAGTAAAACAAAATCCAAAGTTAATGTGGCATCAGTACATAGATGGAAGAGAGGGATGGGACAGGGAGAGGGAGAGGGAGAGAGAGAGAAGGGGGGGGGGTTTACACTGCAGGACTTCTCCAGGAGTGCAGCAGTCTGGCACAGAGTGAGCTTGCTGCATTGGTCAACCAGGCGCAACACGAACAAACACAAACACTCACAGCAGGGGATCGCCCCAGGGTAACAGCGAGAGCTGGACACAGTGTGAAAGACGGGATCAAAGGGGAGGAAAAATAAAAAACATTAAAAATAAACAAACAAACTCACTGCCTCTCTTCTTCTTTGCCTTCTTCTTCCTCTTTTTCCCTGCGGAGTTCTCCCCTTCGTCTCCGTCTGCGACGAAAGCAACACAGAAGCGTTTTACGCACACCACACAGAGGGGCACAGTGAAACCGGGCTGAATCCGTATGCATGGCGCACACTTATGTTCAAGACGGTGGATGTGTTAAGTGGAATCAAAGTTTGAATGAGAACACGGAGTTCTGAGAGCTGCTGGGTGGGACACCTTCTTCTCCATCTTCGTCCCGTTCTCTGTCCTCCAGGACCTGCTGCTCCAACGGCTCTCTCATATCGCCTTCTCCATCCTCCCCCAGTTCAGCTTGTCCTGCTGCAAAGTCAAACACACGCGCGCACACACACACAGGTGAACGAGCCTACAAGCAAAGTAAGCGCTAAGTGTGCCAGGTGCATCCCGAGCAGCGCTCCTCGAGAAACTTGGCGTGCGAACGGGCGCGTGAGTGAAGGCGATTGCCTAATTGTTGGCAGTTTAAAGGCTGCGGAAAAGCTCCATCCCACATAACGGGAAAAGACAGAAAACCTATCAAAGAATATACTGCTCATCATCATATAACCTTGAAAATGCGACACGGCGAACCTAATTTGATTTCGCACCCTCAACCTGAGTAACAAAACATTTTAAAACTAGGATTTAAGAAACGCGAAAGTCACACAACTATAACCTACTTAGAGGTAACAAGGTGTTAAACATTTCAGTAAACTCTTTAATTAAATTGTTCCTAAGTTTCTCAACTAGGCTATATATATATATATATATATATATACACATACATACATACACAAATTAAAAAAAAAAGATTTGTATCGTAAATACCCACAGATCCTGTGGAACACACGTTCTTTGCATCTCTGTTTCAGCTAAACACAATTAATATCTTGAGTTAAACTCGTCGGTATTGTCAAAAAGTGTGAAACGCGTCCAAGCTTGCAATGCCCGCTACTTTACCGGAGCGCGCGAGCCTCGGCGTCTGTACGGGCCTCCGAGAACTCGCGCGCCGCTCCACGCCACTTCTGCAACACGGCAGCTACCGCGCCGCCTCGCGCGAGGTTACAGCGCACTCTGGGGACTCACGCAAAGTCGCAGGCTTGCTCTTCTTCTTCTTTTTCTTCTTTTTCTTGGCGCCACTGGACTCCGCTCGCTCGTGGCCATTGACGGCCACCTCGTCCGCGCCCTGCTCCGCCGGCCAGCGCTCGAGCCCCGGTCCCTCCATGACTGCCGCTGCTGGTCGGACGGCACGCGATGCATTGTGGGAGCATGGGAAGAAACTCGCCGACTCAGCTGATGGTGCCCGGTTAGTGCATCAATGACCGCAACCATCTCACTTGTGCACAACGGGAATAAGATTTATTTATTATATTTTCCCTTTTGAAGAGGGGTTAATAAAACATCAGTGCCATCAGTTGTCATAAATGTGACGCATATCCACTAATGGAGGTGCAAGCGGTGAAAGATCTAGCCTACACCACTTTTACCCGCTTTGCAGCTCACAACGCAGAACGGGAGCACCCCGAGACGCCCTGTAGATGGCAGCATTGCATTGCATACTTCGCAAAAATAGTTCCTTGTCAAGTGAGGGGGGAATGTTGAAGGATTATTGGGGATTATTCTGGCTGTACGTCAACAGACACACTGACGATCTTCACCTGAGTAAGCAGGTCGGTTAGTCGACTTCGCCTATACTGTTAGATCCGGTTATGCCTCACAAAGAACGGTTTGGATTTGTTATTATTTTTGATAAATGTGACTTCAGATTCAGCTTTTGCTGCAGAGTATCGTGGCGATGATGAACGATGTGCGATCTGAGGGTGGGAAAGGAGGCGTGGCTAAACCCGCACAGCCTACTCACCCTGGACCGATTAACTGACGTATACAGAAGTGCAACAGGCCGAGATGAATTTGGGAACTTTATTTCACAAATGAATTTGTTTGCTGTTTGAAGTGCAAAAAAAATTTTTTTTTACAAGCATCAGAAAAGGCTTAGTTGATGCCGAGTGAGAACACAGACAATCTTGCACGCATTCATTCACTCACAGTCACGGTGTTTTTTTTGTTTGTTTTTTGGAGGAGGTTTTGAACATTAAAAAATGAATGCACCGGGGAACAAGTTCAAAAGCACTAACAGATGCACAAAAGAATTAGCAAATACACACAGGTTATGATGCAATTATTGTCGCCATGATTTCTCCAGAACTTCAGAAACCTCTGGGCAGGGCCAAGTCACACACTTGTGGGACCAATGAATCGTGTTTAAGGCATGCATTATATTATCAACTGTTTGTTACTAAGGTTTATTTACTGCTCCGCTGAAATTTTTAAACTTTATTTACAAAAAGAATACTCAAATAATAATGGCTACTACAGATTTCAACTGAGAAGCAGGCAGTGATTTTTAGGAGGTAACGGCTTTGGTTTTGTGCACTGCCTGTATTCATACCGAGTGATTACCTTCTCAAATAGGTCCCTTTTCCAACAACAAAATGCTAGGATTAACCAGTTTACCAGTGCCACCTTGTGGACGAAAGGATGACCAATAAAAAAAAGCATAAGAAGCACATGTAATTAAAACTAAATCAAGTTGATTATGGTTCCAATAATGTATTCCAATGAAATTTTGGTCAGGGTATACTTAACCCTACACTTAACTCTAACCATCTCGCAAACACCCCTACAACTTACTCTAAACGTAGCCAACTGCTCCTGAATGAGTCACCATATATGATGACCAGTGTTTCTCAAGACAGTCTTTGGACTCAACCAGGCAGTCCCCATTTTTGCTTTACCCCAGTATCATCACAATACCTTGTATCGTAATACACGTTCCTGAACACATCAGGGCACAGAGACAGGACTGAGGGCTTCCAGAACACTGACCAGCTGCACACTACCAGGAACAAGATTCAGACGAATTGGGAAAAGGTGCACAATTAGTGGCATCACAGCAGTAATTGTTAATAATTAATGTTATCAGTAACTAATATTGAATTTAAACAGCTTATTAATAATAATAATAATGTGCCTGTATGTAATGCAAGTACCTTATATGCCATTAAATATTTAGCTATTCTTTAACGAGATATTTAATTTTACAGTTTACATACTGGAAAAGACTGAACAATTATTGTACACTTTTTGATAGCAATTAAAAAGCACCACCACAGGCTCATTGTGACTATTCATTAGGAAATGTCAGAAAAAAGTAAATATCATGCTATCATGATATATTTGGTATTGTGAAAATGAATCAATTTTTTTTTTTGCCATATTTCAAACCCCTACTTCCAACAGTTAAGAACACTGTATACCTGACAGTTATACTGGTACTTGGGTCAGAGCAAAAACCGAGGACTGTCTAGAAGATTCTGGGATACAGGGATGAGAAACATCGATCCAGCACGTCCTTTATTTAATGATCAAAGGTAATAAATGGACGCATGGAAATTACTGAGGTAGTTATGTGGGCTCTGGTTTCTCCAAAAGCTATTGTTAATATCATATTAACCATTACATAAGACTCATGTGTGTGTTTTGTTTCAGTGTGTGTTATGATTATCGTTGTGCTAGGACACATTTGAAAAGTCGAGCTACATGTGAGCACAAAAACTACCGTTCATTACCAGCCAATCCAATATGTCAAAATGATTTACTTATGTTAGAAAAAATTAGAAGCAACAATTTAAGTTAATAAATTATAAGATTTATGTTGGATGTCTATGATGTCATTTGTTAAGGGAGTGAAAATCCATTCCAAAATCTCATTTCTGTGAGTGGCAGGGTGAGGAGACACCCACAGATATCCCAGATAACACCACAGCAGAACGTTGAGAGAGTTGAACCAGTGGGCCTCTTCTGAAAGACGGTGGCCTTCTGAAATGTAGCACAAGAGGAGTGGCCAAATCAAGTGCTCGTTTCTGCCGGCCTGCACGGCATGTATTTATAAACACTGACCAAGGTCCGTCAACACACACACACACAGCGACAATGCACATGTATGCGGACAGGTAACCAGCATTAAATGTAAATTATGAGCTGTGTGTGTGTGTATATGCATTTTTATAGATTAATGTAGGATTCTGTGTCTGTATGTGCTAGCCTGTACCTGAGGCATACAGAGAGAAAGAGGGATGGATGGATTACACACACACACACACACTCACTCACTCACTCTTACACCAGCTACATCCATTGATGCCAGTCTCCTGAAACAAGCTGAATAAATAAATCTACAGTTGATGGGAATAAATAACCTCTTTGCAGTAAAACAGTTCATCGATGTTCGTCCTTCAACACCTCCCTTCCATGTCTTTCTCTGGCTGTGATGTCACTTCCTCTTCCTCCTCCTCTGAGTCCTCATAGGTGCATTCCTGCAGGTGTGTGAAGTTGTGGGAGCGAGCAGCTACCTGGGCAGCCAGAGCAGAACCAAAACTAAGAGCTTCTGAGCCATGCAGTTCCGTCAGCCTCTCAATCACTGAAAGGGTTGGGACTCTGGGAGTGAGGGGGTGTGTCCCATCCTGCCCTGCCTCCTCATCAATCAGTCCATCTGATTGGTAGAACTGCAGCCCTTCTGACACGGCCTGCCCGCTTCCCTTATCCTGGGTTTCTCTAGTGCTTTCGGTGCCTCCGCAACAGAATTCAGTCACTGGCCTTTCTTTCCCTCCGTCCTCCTTTGCGTCTTTCGCCTCCTCGGCTTCCTCGTTCACATCCTCTTCCGGCACCTGCTGGCAGACGTGGTTACCTGCTGTTGCCGTGAAGTCGGTGCAGTCTGGAACCGCTGAGGATTCTGGGATGGCAAGAGGTTCCATAGCAACCTGTGTTAAGGCAGCTAGAAAGAGAAACAAAGACAGTGAGTCCCAAGGCCCGAGACTGCTGGATCAAGGCCACGCAAGTGACCATGGAAACTGAATCATTATGAAAAGCAGATTCCCTGGAGCAGGACTGGCCAGCTCCAAAGAGCTGTATTGGTTTCTTAGTGTGTGGGTGTCTACATGGTTCTCAAGACATGTATTAGGTCAGGAGTGATGGATTACTGCTGGAAATGAGAGAGGAAAAAAAAAAAAAAAAGTGTTACTTGAGATTTGTGAGGGAGGGTGTGTGTGTGTGTGTGTGTGTGTGTGTGTGTGTGTGTGTGTGTGTGTGTGTGTGTGTGTGTGTGTGTCTGTAGCACCTTGGTCGCTGAACAGCAACAGCTTGCATTTGTCTCTCTCCCCTTCCGACGTTCGAATCCCCAGGACAGACTTCAGCTCAAGTAAAACCCTCCTCGACTCCTCCCTCTCGTGACGCTGCCGCTCCCGATCCCATGGCGACAGCATGTCCACGGCCCCGCCCCACTCCGTGTCAGAGTCCGAGTCGGAGACGCATGCCTCCAGTTCCTGTTCACATGCACACCCATGAATGCTGCTTATATGAATCTCCACCATCTCCACCACTTTCCAGGGGGCAGTGTGTGTTCTGGGACTCTGTTCTAGGGGCAGTGGAACACACTTGGGGGTGGGGATAACGCTATAAACATCCTTAAAGCGCTATCTACACCCTTCGGAGCTCACAGATATCCTGAATGTAACTTCACTGTATCTACACTGCTACTGGATTCGCTTTTAGTGTACAGCTGAGGTTTTCTGGTTTATTGATCACACAGAGGGTGGTTTCTTTCTGTTCTTCATTTAGGCACCAATTTGTTGCCCAACACAACTGCCGACAGCAACAAACAGACTGTTAGTGGTTACTTCAGTGGCTGCTAAGCAAGAGCAGCTGTGGTAGATGATATAAAGTGTCTACAGATGAAACCAAAGTTCTTTTGTGACGAGATAAGGAAGTCATTTTCCCTGCCTTATTCACTCATGTCAACACTCGCCACCCCCCCCTCTGCCCCTGACCCCACCCACACTGGACGCACCTGTTCCTCTGGGACAGGGTCTCTGTCCTCTATGTGTGTGACGGGAGCAGGAGGAGCTGGGGCAGGGTCAGCTGCTTCCTCTGGACCTTCTGCACTTCCTGTGGAACACACACAAACACCATCACATATCCATTGAGCGTCTGAGGGTGAGTGCACGAGTATGGGTCTGAGCATCTGTGTACAGGCACGTATGACATTTCACGGTGAACTATGTTTCAAACCATGTGTGATCATGTTTGTGTGTGACTACATATCATCATGCCTCTGTATTTGAACATTTGATACAGACCTACTTGTAAGGTGAGGTAGGTAAACAACTTAGAGGTCTAGGTCCTGCAAGGACTGGCATTTCCTGGTTTAACGCCAGCTGCCTCATCTCCACCCTGTATCAAAGTCACTGAATTGTGCGGTGCTGACTGGGGAGATGTGGCTATGCGCGGGTTGACGTTTGCACGACTGTGCAGCTGAACTTTGAGCTGCTTCTCCCGCTGACTCGCTCACTTGATGACTACATCCGCTCATTCTCAAGAAAAGTAGGACACGTCCCTCACCATCCAACACACACCATAAAGACAGACACACACACACAGACACACACACACACACACACACACACACACACACACACACACACACACACACACACACACACACACACACACACACACACACACACACACACACACACACACACACACAGTCTCGCCCCCTCTTCCTTTATGCATCCTAGAATAACTACTGGGTGGGAACTAGGACGAATAAGGAACTCTAAAAATATTCCTACCAAACACCCTGTTACTATAGAAACCACCAGAAAGACATTCCTGAGGCACCTTTGTGTATGATGTGGGAATGCACAAACACACAGGCATAAATCACAGCAGGGGCAAGGCACAAGGTCGCTGGCATTTTTTTCAACGATATTGTTATCAATCAGAATGCTTGTCGAATATTACAAGGGTTTTGAGGAACATGTTAGAAATTGCGTAATAAATTTATCAGGTAAAAAGGCTGTAAAAAGTCTGACCTCCCATCTTAATGATGCTTCTCTATGACACCGTTTGCCTTACCTGGCGCTAATCTCACAAACCCGCTTGAGTGATTCACACGAGTGCGCCCCACCTAGCACTGCTGTTATTTTACCCTCCTTTATTCCATGGACGCGCTCCAGTTTCATAAAGAGCAACAAAAACGTCCCCTCCTTCGTGCTACAAGCCGTCCTGTGGAGGCCGAAGGGTCGAGCCCTGTGCTACTGTGGCTGTGTCGGCAGCGGTTTCGAGCCCTGACCTGGGCAGCCGGTGATGCGGCGCACCATGTGCTCGACCTGTGAGGCCACGTCATCCCAGCAGCAGGAGCTGGCCTGCATGTGTGGCTCCAAGAGGTGCAGCCGCTCCCGCAGCTCCTGGTAGCCCGCGCACGTCACCTCCTCTGTCTCCTTGGCGACCATCAGCTTCTCAAGCTCGTCCTCCAGGATGATCACCCTGCACACAGGAGGAGAAGAGTAAGACGGACAGAGACACTCGGACACTAAATAAACTTCATTGATGTACTGCTCTCTGCTACGATGAAGGAACCCTACTGACGCTCCCTCAACGCATGTACGACACCCGGGTATTTTTAACTAACTGGCTTGTGGCACAATCAAGGTCAAAACTTCGTACTCGCTAAGCAGCGTCCGGAGGTGCAGTTGCAAGCTCCGCACGGACGTGTGGAGAGTGTTAAGCTCCCGGCATTTCTGGCGGGCGTGGTTCGCCCGGCCTGACGATTGCGCCTGGTGCTGCATCTCGAAGTAACGATGGAAATCATAGCTGCGTTGCAGGTCGTGAAGGCAGTCAGCCAGGCTGGGCCGGAGGGAGCCGGTGACTGCGGCCACGCTGTGGTAAGCCAGCAGGCGAGGCTTGGGCTCTGGCTCCTCCCTCCCCGATGACAAAAGCAGAGCCAGTCGGCGGAAAAACTCCGAGCTCTGCCCCACCCACAACTGAAACAGGAGCTTGAACAACGAAAACGCACCATCAGGCAGTTAGTTTTTGTTTTTTGTTTTGTCAAATGACAATCTCACAAAGTAGGTTTTTTCTGGTCAACTTCAGGTTCATCTATTTGTGTTTTTAAAAATGTATGGTGTTTTCCAAAAAAATATGTATGTCCTAAAACATTTTCGATTGTAAAATCATAAGATATACGTCTTGCTTAAGTGACGTAAATGGTGGTTTTTGCTTACCTTCAGGGCAGGCAGGCTGTAATCATTGGTCAGCTCCTGAGCCTGCTCATCAGAGAGATGCTCTGCCCCCAGGCCAAGGCCCAGCTCTCTGATTGGTACAGTGGAGACATAGTTTGTGACGTTGTCGATCTCAGAGTTCAGCGGGAACGTAAATGAATGCACAGTTAAGGAACCGGCAGCTATGATGCCAAGCAGCAACATCACGTCATGGACACAAAAAGCATTTTAAACCATCTTGCAAGTCATGGTGTAATAATAAATCTAGACAATATTGCAAGAAAAGGATATGACTTGAGCATAATGCAAGTGGCGAGGCGGGAGGCTCGGAACGCACACCGTAGACTCTGATAGGCCGCTTTTCTCAGACCAATCAGATGCTGGCTGCGCAGTTGCCCCGCCCTGTTAAAGGGACAGGCCGCACTCACCCTGTCGAGTAAACTTGACAAGTGAAACGTGATCCAACTGTGCAGACGTCCGAGAACCATCAGGGCAAACACACATTGCATATGCTCAGTACATAACCAGCACAGCTTCTGCCACTACCTTTGAAATATGTAGAAAATCACACACCTACATTCATTGGCTTACTTGGATCACATATCTCACACACACACACACACACACACACACACACACACACACACACACACACACACACACACACACACACACACACACACACATCCAATTATATTGCATTCAGCTGACAAAATTAAAAAAGTGTACATAAATAAATCTTCCTAATGCATTTATAAAATATGCAACAAATTACCCAGCTTTCAACTGAACAAAATAACTAATTAACTTTGATTCTGAGTTATGAGGTTTTATGACAACGACAAGATGAGTGACAGTGATCACCAGATAAATATTATTCTAACATATAAAAAAATTATTCTTGCAGCTGTACTGCCAATCAGCTGTAAAACTAGCATGAAGCAGAAGGTCAATGTCATGTGAGACTGAACTCATATGTTTTTGTCTACTATAGGACTAAACCTGCTGTGAAGCACATTGTCATTAGCTTGATTCTAAAATAATACTGAAAATCCCACATCAGGAAATTAAGAGGAAATTAGAATGCATCAGCCCACACAGAACAAATTATGAAGCATTATTTCAGCATTACTCATAGCTACATAATGATCTATATAATACTGACGACCTGCAGACTTAAAGAGATGTTTTGGACTCCAGAAAGGGTTTAAGATGAACATAGCAGAAACTTAAGGAAAAAAGGAGCTATGGCCATCCTAGAGAAACCAAGGTTGATCACAGGATTCTAAGAGTAGATATCGGACACAAAAACAAAGCTGCTTTAAATGAGAAGGTAGTTTTACCCAGCTCTAAATGTTTGCAGCAAGAGAGAGCAAATAACAGTTTCAAATTTTTAGATTAATTTCTTTATTTGATACTGTGTCAAAATTTGGCCCACGCATCAGCATATTGGCATGAGTATCTGTGTGCTTCTCTGTCTGTTTATGTTAACGTAACTGCTTACAATTAAAAGTGGCTACCTCCATGATACATAAATAACTCTACTGACAAAATGTCCAAGCCACAGACACCAGAACCAACAACACAAACAGTGACTTGAGATGCACCAGAACAGAAAGAACAAAGGACAACGCAGGGGAACGACAACATTACACAGTGACAAAACAAGCATGCTTGTGTGTGTGTGTGTGTGTGTGTGTGTGTGTGTGTGTGTGTGTGTGTGTGTGTGTGTGCGCGTGCGTGAAAGAGCGTATGTGGACACTTACAGGGTGAATCCGCGGGAGATGACCTCCGTCTCCTGGATGAGGCGGAGGGATTTGCGCGCCAGGCTGGTGAGAGCGCGGCTGTGGATCACCAGGCTCTCTAGCTGGGCAGCGTGACGCTGGACCAGCCGCTGCATCCGTGCCTTCCGCCACAGAGACGCACCGCAACACACACCCAGTGCGCCCACACACAGCCACAGCAGGACCTGCCCTTCCTCCGCACAAGAGCACCAGGCTGCAAGCAGGACGGCCAGCAGTCCGACAAATATAGAGACTTCCCTGGGAAGGGACGTACACAGGAAGGCATGCCCGCACACGGGCGCGCGCGCGCACACACACACGTATGCATGCACACACAAAAACACACAGTGAATCCTGCCTGCCTCCTAATTAACGTTTAAAGAATTTGACCATACATCAGGCACTTGGCATGCATGCATGTACGTGTAATGCACACTCATATCATTGCACACAAACGTCTAGGTTGAACGCAGTGTGTGTGTACCACATAGAAGGTGATGAGAAGTAGCGGGGTGCGGGCAGAGCTGTGCTGGCACTGGGGCAGACAATACTAGTTGAGCCCAGAGACAGAGCGCTAGGGTCCAGCAGCTCGATCAGCTCCACATCCTCCTGCAAGACCACGTCCTGAGACAGTACACAGCGCAGAGCGTACTGACGAAACCCAGTGTCCTGCCAGAACACACACACTCAAAATCTGACTCAATTTATATGTACATTACCCATCCTAATTTTATAGCAATGATGTGCAGTCAGGCCTTTCTAAGGGCTAACAAAAAAAGTGGACAAAAAAATAAATAATTTAAACATATTTTATAAAGTAAAAAAAAAAACAAAACATCAGTGTATTCATATATTCATATACTTTACGTAGTCCTGGTTACTGTATAATGCATTTCTCTCTGAGGGTGGTACAAAACTGCGTGTTAGTATGACTGCAGGGACTGGCTGCAGTGGACGTGCCTACGGGCCCCTTCTGCTGATATTGTGAAAGGATCTGTAATCTGTAATGCCATTAGCAAAATGACAGGAAATCTGACCAGTCTGCTGGAAGGCACGTGTTTTGTAATGCCAGTATGCCAAATCATTTCCCCTGTCAACAATACTTATGAAAATACAGGGGATCATTTTTGCCATTAATAACTTAAAACTTACTGTTAACAAAATAAATGTTTCATAATTTAAAAATCTATTTATGAGTATTAAAGGCAAGCTTCCCACACAGAGTGGAAATATCAAACATATGAGAAATGATGCTTGTCTATATCCAAGAACAATTTCTACAAAAGAACAATAATTAAAAGGCAGGAAACCCATATGCTCCTCAGAGACAGATGGTCTGAGTGTAAACACTGTACTCTGGGCTGCCTCATGTGCACTGGGGCTTCAGGATTTATTTACAACCCATTAATAACAGTGTCGAGATGCATGTTTGCCATATGCTCACTTCAGCTGCTCATGTCAGGTGTCATGTCAGTAACAAAGTAAAGAGCCTGTTTCAGCAGCATAGCAATGACTGAGCAAGTAGATCACCCACTCCCCCCAGATCCTCTTACCAGCTGCTGCTCCAGCCTCAGGGGGGCACTGTGCTGATGGAACGGGCCGAGACGCCACAGAATCTCAGCCAGCCTCCAAATACCACCCATCTGCAAACCACACGCATGCATGAGAACACAGCACTGGATTATCAATGCCCATGTTTAGAATGTGAACATTTACAGAAAAAACAACATCTGTACAAACTGAGAGGAAGTAGGTACTGGTGGGCGGGATTACTGTTTAAATTCAAAACAACAATCAAATTTCGCAGTGACTGCTTGAAGGCTTCAGTACACCCAGGCTATTTGAGCTGATTGGACCTGATACTGTTCCGCCAGAGCAAAAGGCCAGTGTGAGATTAAACACAGAGCAAGCGGACATAATGTGCTGACATTAAGTAGAACCTCTGGGTCAAGGCTTTCATTATACACATACAGCCAATCCTTCACTACGTATCTCAATCATGCGGCCTTTAAAGTCACACTCATTTAAAAGACAAACTATAGGCTTATAGTTTGTTTTAATATATGACATCCTGTATCAGTGCAGACATTCACACTCTCTCTCTCACTCACACACAAAGTCTAAGGCCACTACAGCAAGGATAAATCTAGCTACACTGGTTACACAAATAGTTTGATCACTGATTAATCCTGGGCCATAACCCCTCAATTAATAACCACCACGCTATCCTCAGGATGGTGTTACCATGGTCAGATTCAGTTTTTGTTCTTTCACAGCTCATCATTCCTTAAGAATTTGAAAAAGAACTCCGCTCTCTTAGAGTTCTGCCAACTCCAATATAAGTGTTGCCTGTTGCCCACATTCTTGGGAGGATTGTGTTGTAATCCGTGAACTCAAGGGGGGTTGAATTGTGCTCACTGCTCGTCAGGACCGAATGCAAAAGACCGAATCAAGGCAACGAATTCCTCCCTCTACCCCCAACTTTTGAGGTATTGCCAGTGTGTTCAGTATTCTGCTAGCGTTGCTCTGGGACATTCGGGGGGCTTTGTGTGTTCAAGAAAGCCAGAAAAGAATAAAAAGAAATGGAGCGCGTGTGTGTATGTGTAGAAGCTTCAGCGGAAATTGTATTGGCATGGGCCTGCCCAAATGTTAGCAAGTCATGCAAACACGAGCCAAACTGAGCCCACTGCCTCTGTGTTACTGTAACTTAAGATTCCATGGCACAGCTGACCATGTTCCAATACAGGTTTTACACAGACACACATACACACAAACACACTTACACACACACACACACACACAGAGGCATGTACATGGCTACCTGCTCATGACACATGCACAGGCGCATGTGCGCGCACACCCGCAATCAGCACAAGCACAGCCCTGCAGGAAACATCACAGCACTGCACAACACAGTTCCTAACTTGACAAATCTTCCAACATTTAATCATATCCTGTTGCACTTATGACCAAGCGACTGACATCAGTTCCCGGAGCATGTGACGTAAACATGAGCCTGCATTTGGTAATATCAGATTAGGCATTAGCATCTGATTCCTCTGTATTAAAACATTACACTCCACATAAAGGTAGTTACATGCACGATTCAGGGCATGTGTGTACTGCAAACGCTCTAAATCTGCTCTGGTTCAACAAAGCTGCAGTGTTTTTATTTCTCGTTTAAATTCCAAACTTTGCTACGGCATCCCATTAATGTTCGTGCTCTCTGGATCGTCAAATGCAAATGACATTACACCACAAATGCATTACACAACTTAGTCCTGTTATGATGCAAGACCAATCTTGTGTTGTAGTGATGGTATAATATTGTCTGGTGATGGCAGAAGCATGTTGCTAAAAGGTTAGCGTAATATTCGGGCAAAGCTGGCACTCACCCTGGAAGGGGGCGGGGTGTCCTGGGGGAGGGGACCCTCCCGAACCCCAGCACTTAGCTCCTCCTCCTGCAGCTGAGAGATGGGTGAACATGCCTCAAAATCGGTGTGTCCTAGATCCTGTAAATACTGGAACAGCGGAGAGTTCTATAGAAAGACGGGGGGGAGACAGGGAGAGAGAGAGAGAGAGAGAGAAAGAAAACTGAGAGGTCATGATTCAGATATTCCTCTCAGGAAACTGGACGCTACTCTCTCCGTGAAAGGAGCTGCAGCAACCCTTTCTGACCTCCTCTTCCTCCTTTACCTCCACATCATCCCTCGCTTCTCTTCCCCCCCATCCCAAGACCCTTCATCGCTCCACGCAGGATACGAGTTCGCCCTCAAAAGCCAGAGTTCCGGCCCGCCAACACAGATGTGCGGCTTTCCGCCGACGAGGCTCCGGACGCTCTAGCCCCGGAGCAACTGCATTTCCAGCCAGACTGGCACAGCTAAGGAGCTTTATTGCCCTCACATCCCTGCACCCATCAATTCAGCCGTACTAATCTCACAAAGTACAGGCCCCTTTGCTGAGACATGTTGGGTGGCTAATTCTCACATAAGGGGAAGGGAATCTGGTTTTTGTATGTGTATGAGGTAGATACAAAAGAAGCAGCTGAACTGGCCAGTGGATGAAGACCTCATTTTCAGCACACAGTTTACTGGAAGGAGAATTTGGCAGAGGTGGCCTGGGACACCATCTGTGCTGACAGTACATTATGTTACACATGACATGTTCTAAAAGTCACAAGACCGGTACAATACACCCATCCTGTGTGGACAATGACAGAAAACATGAATCCTAGACACCATTTTTCACATAAAAAAAGCAGCCAGATGTACAGGACACAAAATCATACTGAGGCCCATGGGCCAATGAGACAGTGGTTATGACCAAAGTAAGGGATTTGTTTGTTTGTCACTGCACCAATAAACAATGTAATTATTTCATTAAAAGCACCATGTCCTGGAGAAAACTATATTTCGTTTCTCTCTCGACACATCTGTGATACGAAATGCCAATAAAGCTGACTATGACTACACCCAACCATACAAAAAGACAAAACAGATCCAACTAATGATAACTGATGAGGTGATCTTACACTGCATTATGTAGAGTGTGCAGAGGAAATCAGGAACGGAGATGTAGTTTCTTTGGCATGCAACACTAAGGAAATTGGTGTAAAACAGCCAGTCTGACCAGGTTGAAAGCTGATGAACAGAGGAGTAACTAACTGAAATGTAAATATTCAATCCTGTGCAGGATTTTCCAACAGTCATCTCTGCAAGTAATTTTTTTTATACTGTTTACTCAATGTAAATGACTTTAATACCAGTTTTCATGCAGATAGATTTTACCAGAAGTTGTTTATTGTGAGAAATATGCTTTTTCACTCCACAGCTGCTTGCTATTACTGGAAGAGCGGCATAACCAGGCAGCGTGCTCTCCTACAGCCCGTCATTTTGAAGTAGTATTGCAACACTTTAACAACCTCCCTGCCTACTTGTGGCTGATATTGTCGCTGGGGAGGAAAATAATTCAAATAAAGCATAAGTCGGAGCGCTGCCAGCACTCATGCCGTGCACCATACACTTGGTACGGCATGGATGTATAAAACCACAAAACATTAGCTGGCAGTAAACCAACACACGCAGCCGTCCCTGGCAGGATGCTTGCCTGCTCCATCACCCGTACAAACACAAACGTCTCCTCCTCGCCACACCCCTCGCTTCGCTTCGTTTAGCTCTCAGTTAGCCTTTAAACGTGCCCATTTACGGTGAACTAACGCCAAACAAAATAACACGGCCTTTTGGTACTTTACTGAGACACGACCAGCTGGCTCGATGTGTAGCCAAGTTGCATAGGTTAGCTAGGATAGTTAGCTACAGAGGAATAACGGCTGGCGGCCAGCGTATCACTTGTCCCCAATGATATACCTGCAGCAATTGGTCGAAGGCGAACACCGCCCGATTTAAAGCGCCTAAGATGTCGGTTGCTATAAACAGAGTGAACTACGTTACAAAAAAATGCCTAAACGTACCAAAGACTTACCTCGAACACAACCTCTTCGTCCAAATCCTCAGTCATAGCTCTTGTCCGACATACGCGTCCAACAAGCGCGCATGCTGGGATTGTAGTCGGTATGAACCAACGGCGGCGTCCACGGCGCGCCTGAGTTGGGGCGAATGCGCAGAGCGAACTACTTTACCCAGGAGTCTGTGCTGGGCGTGACGTGGCGAGAAGAGTCGCCCGACTGCCCCCAGCGGTGGTTTGACCTAAAGACGCGAAACAGAGAGTCCTGAGAGCCGCCGTGTCCAAGTGGTGGATAAAAGACTAGATGGAAACGAATTTATCATCATTTGAATCATAGCTCGGTTAAAACGTGAATGCCCATGCGGCCTTTTTATGTAAATAGCGTATTTATTTCGTTTTAGGAACTTACAATGGGATATCCTGAGCATTCAGATCTGAAGAAGTTCCCCTGAAAGCCACTCATTCATGGAGTAAAGGAGTCGTTTGGGGACCATGAGTACAGGTTAGTTTCCTGGACGAATAACACGAGTAAAGCGAATTCTGTTGACAAAGCAGTGTAACCATGTCAGTCTGACTGCGATCTTAATACGATCTTAATGACTTCAGGTAATTTTATCAGTTTCGTTAGTGTTGTGCTGTTTAGGTGATTTAACAAAACTATTCGCCACGATCTTTTTAGTAAGTTCGCTGATTAGTGTTTAGTTAACTCTAGAAGATTTAGACAAAGAGCAACTTCATATTAAATGGTGTTTTGTAAAACAAAACAAACCAGCCGTGGCTATTCTTCGGTGCGTTAAATAGTATAGCAACTTGTCCAAATAGTCAGAAAAAGGGAAAAAGCTGAGCTGGATGTTGTGGTTTCTGTTGTCCGTGTAGGCTCCAAAGAAATGACCTGAATGGGTTATTCTTTGTCTTAATTTCGGAGTGATTTATTCCGCTCTCTTATTTTTACGGCAGTCGAAACTCTGCTTACTGTGCGTCCTGCTGCCATTTGACATGTTCTCCGTTTGCATTCTTATCTTGGTGAATTATGTTGATGACCAGAGCAATGGGACTAAGACGTCTCATGATTTCTTTTTCCGTGGCCCGTAAGGAACTTGGCCATCTCAGCACATCCGCTCGATGACTCCGACTCGCGTGTTGCTTTACCACGCACTGAAAAGTAAAAAAAAAACAACAACAAAAAAACCCAAAACAAAAATAAACGCACACAATCTTTGCATTGCTTTTCTTTCGCTTAAGATTTGTGTGTGTTTGTGTTGCCGATCAGTCTGGAGAGTATGTTCCAGAAAAGAACGGGCAGCCCCCTTATTTGAAAACTTAGAGGCGCATGCAAGGCCATATTGCTCTTTCGCATCTGTCTTGGATTGGTTCCGTTTGGAATTGCAATGCCATGTTTTCTCAAAGGAGCATAAACAAGCGAGACGAAGTAAATTGCGGAAATAAACTTTTGTTTGAAATGCCATCCTTATTGTGGCTACTTGCGGTGCAACAAGTAACAGTAACTAAGTGGTGTCCCTTTGCGAGGGTATATAATATTTTCTCCTCTTTGCGTAGTAGCGCATCCGTCTAACTTTCTGTTACAGTAGGCACCAAGTCTCTTCAACTAATGTGTTGGTCCAAGAGAACCAGGTTAGGAATAAACTGGTATGTTTCCAGCTGAAGGTTTGGTCACCGCTGCAGAATTTAATTAAGAAGTAATTCCCAGTCCTGGAGTACCCATGTAATAGTTTAGTGGTTTGGGGGCACCAATACACCTAATGTAATGTTTATTATTAAGCATTTCATGTGTTACTTTTGCCGGTTTACAGCAAGCAAAAGAATGATCCATGTAGTGCAAGACCCGAAGAAGGTTTATGGTGGCTGACACTGGGCATTACAGTACTTTAATCATTAATTTTTGTATGGCAGCCTATTATATACAACTATAGTGTATGTGTACCTAAGTAAATGTTCACTCAGTCTGTATTCTTGTAGTAAATAATATGACGATATATATTTATTTTATTTCATTATGCATCTTTCATTCTGTTCCTCTGCTCTAATAACCACTGTCTGTTAAACAATTTTATCTTTTTTAAACATGTTTTTAGTTTTGTTTCAGTGATTATGGCAGTGATGATGATGATGATGGTGGTGTGTGTGTGTGTGTGTGTGTAGGCATGAAGAAGCCACCGCTTGCACCCAAACCCAGGCTGCTGTCTTCTCAAAAGCCAGCCCCACCACCCATTGCCCCAAAACCTGAGATCTTGCTTCCCTCTCCAGCTGCATTAAAACGGGGTAAACCCGCTGTAGCCCCTAAGCCATGCTTGGCCAGAGTGAGCCTCAAAGGCCCACAAAAGCCCCCTCCTCCTGCCTCGGCCAGCCTGGGGAAGCCCAAACAGAGCCCCAGCAACATGCAGTGCTCCCATGCTTCCAAAAACGGTGGTCCATCGCACTTCTCGCATTACATCATACCACCCCACACTGAGGATCACCATATAGGCAATGGCAAATCCGGAAGCTCTGAAGATACGAGTGAAACGGTGGAAGATGATGGGCTGAAAGCCAGAGCCAGCCCAACGGAGGACCTTGGTTGCAATGGTGCAAAGGACCATGGAGTGCAAACGCACACTCTGCCAGACTCCCCCAGTACTGCCCCAGATGTCCGTGAAGAACCACGCAAGCACAAACACGCGCAATTGCACAAATTCGCTCCCACATGTGTCCAGTCATGTGCCCCAACAGATGAAGCCGATCAGAAGCAAGACCAACCTGTTGAATGGGGTGAGCTTGGGACCTCCCACGTGCCGTTCACTCATGCCAACAGCATGCAGGTCGATGTTTGTGTGCCCGCAGCCCCCAGCAAGCCCCTCCCAGTGCCCCAGCCTCGTCGTCCTCGAAGGGCCACACTTCTCCGTCAGAAGGTGGTGGAGGCTTCTCTGCCAGAAATGCTCTGTGACCTCCCTGATTTCCAGACTGATGTCACCCAGAGGGACTGCGAAGTCGTTCAGGACAGCACGTTGCCGGTAACGTCCCAAAATGCCAAACCGTCCTGTATCCCCCTCTCAGACACTCCTCCAGCCTCCACACTGAACACGGAACCCGACACCAGTTTCTCCCACTGCTTAGGCCCCTCCCACAATGCTGAGTCCACCTCTTGTGCGCACAACAGAGGTGTTGGCACTCACCCAGAGCCCACCCGTCATTCCGATCCATCCGGTAGCGAAGCCTCTGTTTTTGGGGATGCAGCTTCAGAGGAGGAGCTGCAACCACCCGCCCCTCCCCCTCGCCAAATGTCCCTCCCTCAAAAAGATCATTTCACATCATCATCTTTGGATAACCTGCACCTGTCTGACCACACAGACCCCTGCTGCCTTGAGGAGAATCTCGGCAAAGAAGAAGAGCAGGATGAGGCTGACGGCGTGTATGGCGATTTTGCTCGTTACCCACTAACAAGGAGTTTACCCAAGCAAATTAAGCTTGACTGCGGCCCTCAGCTCATAACCATGGTGTCGTCATTGGAGGAGAGCTCTCCAAGGGTCGTTCCCAAGAAGCCGCAGAGACACAGCCTGCCCGCATCCGCCCTGCTGAGGAAACAGATCACGCCTCCCCAGACGCAAGCTCCCGCCCTGCTGCCACCTGACTCCAGCCCTGCCCCTTTCAGAGACCTCCCCACACCCCCTAATGAGAAACCTCTGTCGCGACGCCTCGCCCTGCCGTCGCTCGCTCTGTTCGGCAAGCCACAGCCACGGGGAATGGTCAAACAGAGGGCAAAGTCGTTCTCCTCGGCCGACCTGCTGTGCGCGGACCCTGCGGCGGGCAGCGAGCGGCTGGCACGCTCGGAGCAGGGCCGCCGCAGCCTGCGCAAGCTCCTGGAGCTGCGCTCGTGTGTACGCCTGCTCCCCAAGCTGCTGCGTGGCGGCACATCCCTGGACTGCACAGGTGCCGACGCCGAGCGCACGGAACCCACGGCCGCCAACGCCGAAGTGGCCCCCGCTAACCGGGATGGAACTCCTGGCGAGAGCAACTGCGGGGTTGAGTACGAGAACGTTCCGCTCTACGAGGAGATCCCAGAATACATGAACCTGCCATGGGTCTGCTGCTCTCAGGATGCAGACACTGGAGTGTATGAAATACAGGAGCCATATATAGTGCACAGGTAAGGGTCTGAGTGTGTGTGCACCTTTCCTGCTTAGACATGGAGATTCCAGATGAATATGTTCAACCTATTACTCTGCAGAGGATCAATAAAGAATAAGGAACATCAATTTTGGGCTGGAGGGCGGACGTAGATCGGGTCCGAATGGAAAAATCGGATCCCTGTAAATTTCAAAGTGAACGACAAGCTTGCAGGTGCGCAGTCAGGAGTTAGTAAACGTCCATTGTACCACTGTAAGAATAGTCACACTCCTTTAGATAGGGCTCCTCTCCTCACATCCATCATCTCTACACAAAGGGAGCGCTCTTGATTTTTAACCATGCGTCGTCTTGCAGGCTTGGTCACGTTTTCCATTTGGTTCACTGGTCATCATCAGTAGCTGTCGAAATGTTTAGGAGGCTCCTGTGCATTTGAAGAGAATTCCAGTTAATCCCGTTAATCTGTATGTCACTACATATGTTGTGCAAAAGAGCTGATGCTACTCTGCTCAGAGTAGGTGCAAAGGTTTATTATAGTCTGATAGAGCGCTGCTCTGAAGGAGGAGTAGTTTTATTCCTCAATTCTTTCAGGCTCTAGAGTAATTCTGGGACACTTTATGAATACAATCATGAAATTACCTTTGTTAGAGCTTTGAGTGGTCATGTATTCCTTAGCAGTAGCTCAGTGGTTAAGGTACTTGACTTGTAATGGGAAGGTAGCTAGTTCAAGCCCCACCACTGTTGGGCTCCTGAGTAAGGCCCTTAACCCTCAACTGCTCAAGGTGTACTCAGTCATAATTGTAAGTCGCTTTGGATAAAAGCCTAAGCTAAATGTTGTAAATGTAAGTTAGAGAATTGAGTCTGTATTGGGTATTTTCATTGAAACTGATCCTTAGCTCTGTAATAATCATTGTAACTAGCAGACCTGTCTTACAACATGCTGTAACCAAGGCTTTTTAGCATTTCTTGTTCAACCATATTTATGTTTTTTATGTTTTCTCCGAGCTGGTGCATTTTGTGCATCTCTCTGTTTAGTAAACTCCTAGCTGGGAATCAATTTCCCTTTTTTGGTGATTAAAGCATTTCTCTGAACATTTTAAGTTAGTTCCAGATTTGAGGTGTAAATAAACACTTGCACTTCAGGTTGAATATTACAGTACACGTGACCTCCTGTGGCCACACTTGATTCTGTTCTGGTGAAACAGGCACTGTAGTAGACCACTCAGGCCAGGCCTGCTTGCTTTCCTGTGGGTTATTTTCAGTGGCCAGAGCAGGAAATGTCTGGATAGTAGAGAGGGCTGTGCTTCTGGAAAATAACCCCTCTCTCTCTCTCTCTCTCTCTCTCTCTCTCTCTCTCTCTCTCTCGTTCTCGCTCTCAAGCTCTCACGTTCCTTTCTCTCCCATTCTTTCTTTCTCTCTCTCTCTCTCTCTCTCTCTCTCTCTCTCTCTCTCTCTCTCTCTCTCTCTCTCTCTCTCTCTCATTTCTCTAACACTGTTTTGGATTTTTCTCTCACCCACACATTGTATTTCTTAGACCCAAGAGGCAATTTGAGGTTGATGCTAATGCAACAATAGTCATGCCTTCAAGAACTTGCAGTTTCTTTTTGATTTCAGTAGTGGATAACTGCAACATTTTCTGATGCGCAGGCTTCTTTTAATAGTCACCTCACTAAAGAAAGTGCACTCATTCATGATGAATAATCTCTGGCTTTTCGTCTGCCTGCACTGATCCGTCCCAGCTTGTCTTCTCCTTCACTCTGTTCACCATGCCAGTGGCTGATGGGCAGCCCGTGCTATTGGATACAAGCAGTGTTCTTCTAAATATGCCGCCAGCTAACTCAAAGTTAGCAAGACATGCATGGATGTAGCTTTTTGGCAGCATGTCTCCCCAGCTCTAGGTTAGCAGTATATCAGCAGCTGTGACATCTTGCTCAATAGCATCCGGACTTTTTTTTTTAGAGAAAGAAAATCAAATCTCAAGTGTTCTGGTCGTGCAGTCCTGGGAATTTCTGCAGAGCACTTTGTGACCAGAACACATTAGCATCTACCCATCACTAAGAACTGCTGATATTGGTCCCCATCAGTGTCATTTTGACTTCTCATTATGATTAATCAAGTACTGTTGAAATCATGTTGCCCACTAGCATAAGTTTTGGAGATGGAGTTCTCTCAACAATGTGGAATCAGACTGTTCTCTGGAAATGATTCAATATATAACCCTGAACTGTCGTGGAATGTGCTTTCATTAGGACTTTCAACCCCCCCCCCCCTGCTTTTCCAGGGCTAGAAAACAAATTACATTTGAATTACAATTGTTCTTTAAACCAGCGAGCTTTCAGATTGTGTGTGTGTGTGTGTGTGTGTGTGTGTGTGTGTGTGTGTGTGTGTGTGTGTGTGTGTGTGAGAGAGAGAGCGAGCGAGCGAGAGCCCAGTCGCCCATCCTGAAGGAAACATTTGTTACGTTTTGGCAGAGATTTTGCTTGCAGTACCTTGACTTTTGTCCCTTTCCTGAATACAGTTTTACTAGTGCTACAAAAGGACGATGATGTGAAGTTAAGTGAGCTGACCAACTCTTTGGTGGAAACATCGCACTGTAGGTGTGTGCGTGCGTGCGTGTGCTCTCCGGCCTCCCTTTATGAGTGGAGTTTATATAAGCTGTCTAAGGAGTAAGCAAGAGGAGCTCTGTCTGCCTGCAGCAGGAGAGAGAACGAGAGACTCAGGGGAAGAAAGGAGTGAGTGATGGTTAACATCCTAAAAAATGTAGTGCTTATTCTAATCTAATAAAACCCAGGCAAATAAGTATTTTTCATGAATACACATTCTTTTACAAATGCACCCTTTTTCACCAAGACATACACATTCCTCAAACTGTGTTTGTCTGGGAAAAGGAAACGTTTGAATGCACGTCATGACTGTGTGTTCAGTGGGGTCCAACTGAATATATTCCTCAGTGAAGCACGTGCATTGACTACTTTACAGACAAAATTTGCATTATTGGATACATGTTCAATGCCCAGTACTAATTCTCTATTCAAACACAATTTTTTAGATGGAGGCCTTTTTTTGTTTTCTGTGTGCATTTGTGTGTGTCTGCATGTTCCTACTGGTTTCCACAGCAGTGTCATGCAAACTGTGTGACTTCCCGCTATGGTGACAGGGCTCGGATAAGCGGTGACCATTCAGAGGAAGAGGAGGGGCTAAGCTCTAACGAGGAGGATGAGAATAGCTCCACTTCCAGCAAGGAAGATATGGACCAATCAAAAAACAAAGAGGTACAAAACTCTGAGACCAGGCGTGCATGAATGCAGTACAAGTTTGGTATTATTGATGTTCTTTAGGCAGCGGGTCACAGGCTCAGGCCTGGGTTTCCACAGCACAGTCAGCCTGTGACACCTTTCCGACAGGAGACATGTTAGCTTCAATAGAAGGATGTGGACTTCAATTGATGCATTGAATCAGATGGGCTAGAGCACGCAATCCCTACAATAGTGTGGAGAAGTGCTTTCCTGCAACTACAACTGAAATCCCCTGACCTAGAATTCTGTTCAGTCATTCAGTCGGCCAGTCTGTGGAGTGGAGAAGTGCATGTGCTGTCCTGGGGACTCCATGTATTCTTTGCACAAGTTTGAGGTTTCCTTTGCTTCAATACACCTGACTAATTAATTGTTAATAGTTAAGAGAAACTCATTAATTAGCTGATAAATTGGGTGTTAGCACAAGGAAAGCACTATGGATGTAACGGTACACACAAGTTCGATACAATATGGCTCAAAATACAGTTTTTTCTTTTAAAAAAACAAAAGGTTTTAAAGAAGCATGTCCTACAAAAAGTGATCTTGATCTATAAACAGTACAAAAGCATGAGCTGGCGCCTGTAAAAGCTAATCTAGCATTTAAGAGGCCCCTAGAAGAGAAGAAGAGGAGCAGGGGCTAAAACACAGTGCAAGGGTAAAGTACCCTTTACATGGGTAGTTTACATACAGTTTAAATCTTTAGTTTAAATAGGTAGTTTAAGTGCAATTTAAATGGGAAGTTTGGCAAAGAATGCTAAGATTTAGCCTAGCTTTGAGCATTTTTGGCTAAATGGCTTTTCTTTCCCTCACACTCGTTCCGTTTTACCTACAAACACACAAACAAGTTTGGCAGAAGCAGAAGGGCCACTCAGTCAAACTGTCTTTATGTCGACCCAGAGCCTGGATCCAAATAAAGACCCCCGCCTTAGATCCTCCCCAAAACGACCATCACACACCCCCACTCACACTGACAGAAGGGAAAGATCAGTGACATTCATACTGATACGAAGCCATATGTTTCTCATTGCTCAGGATGGTTAGATGCAGTGAGTGCGTAAGTCCGATGTGCCTTGTGATGTTATAGCTGCTCATGACTGCTGTGTTAGCTAATGACTGATGTGACCTATCTGGGTGTGATAGGAGGTCGAGAAGGCAAAGAGGAATAAAGTGGTTCACATTGCCATGGAGATCATGAGCTCAGAGAAAGTGTAAGTAAAGCCATGGTTTGTGCACACATAAGGGTTGGGGGTTGACATCATGTTACATATGCTTGTGTATACCACAGATATAATGCTTCTAAAATGTGTTTTACAGATTTGTGGATGTTCTGAAGTTGCTACACATCGTAAGTCTCTGGAAATGTTTGCTCATCATTCCTAAACTACCAAACTTATTGCTGTGTGTTTATATTACATGGGTTACAGGTGATCGTTTTTTTCATTCTGACTGTAATCTATTTCTCTGCCGGATCACTTTTTGTCACAGAACAGGCTCAGTTGTACTATAATCACCGAGATGCGCGCGCGCACACACACACACACACACACACACACCTGTCCCTTTATTTCACATATGGCCGTGATTGGGGCCCGCACACGGCTTAAAGGAGGATCAGAACCATGTGGATGGGGGGATGGATGAAAGGAGAGCAGGGAAGATGGAGAATGAGAGAGTTTGTGGCAGAAGGATAAAGCTGTGACAAAAATAGACAGGAAAGAAATGGAAGGCAAGACCTAGAAAGACAAAGGAACTGAGCCGGGAGATTTTTAGGAAAGACGTCACACCCACCCCTCTCTGCTGCCCCCGCAGTTGGCTGGGACCCCTTAACAGCTGCACCTAAGAAGGGTATGTGTGTGCATGCATGTGTGTAAGAGAGAACGAGATTATCCTCATACCAGGATTCTTAAATAGGCTTCCCTGATCTCTTTCCATGAAAACTAATCTACATAACAAATGCGAAGTGAGTGGTTGTATAAAACTGTAAAAAGTTTGAGTTTTCTTTTCAAATCTAAGGTCTCTGCAGATCGTAAACAGCTGGAAGTCAAGAGCAGCTCCGTTTTAGAACAGTTGATTCTGTTCTGTTTTGTTAGGTCGATTGATGTTAGGCTGCTATTGGCTTGGGTGGTTTTATCTTTGGCCGAGTTGATATTTGTAGTCCCCTGATCTTTTTAGGCCCAAATTTTCGAGCTGGGTCATAAAACCAAGGGCTCTGTTAGGCTTGTCTTTGTTTTGCTGACCTGGGGGAAAACCCCAGTATCTTATTTCCACCCATACCTAAAACCAGAACTGCTTTGTGTTGTAATGTAATCCACCACAGGACTTCCGGGATGCGGTTGCCAAGGCAACCCGGGCCAGTGGCAAGCCTGTGGTAGAGGAAAAGGTGCTGAATCAGATTCTCTACTACCTGCCTCAGCTCTATGAGCTGAACAAAGACCTGCTGAGAGAGCTGGAGGAGAGAGTCGCACACTGGTAGGACACACAGAAGACATGCCGCCTTTCAGCACAACGCAGGAGCGCTTCCCGAACTCTGCCTCTGTGTGATTCCTCAAACGCGCAGGTCGGACCACCAGAGGCTAGCCGACATCTTTGTGCAGAAGGGGCCATACCTGAAGATGTACTCTACATACATTCGAGAGTTCGACCATAACGTGGCTCTCTTGGACGAACAGTGCCGGAAAAATCCTTCTTTCGCGACAGTTGTGCGGCAGTTTGAGGTAGGGGTTGTGTGTGTGTGTGTGTGTGTGTGTGTCTATTTGGGTGCGTGTTTCTTTATATGCGTATATGGACACTGCTCCTAATTACTGAGTTGATCGTACAGAAGGGATTAGTGACATTATTGCATTCCTTGGCCTCAAGCCAGTACATGAAATACCTGCCCTGCTAGATATGCCCTGGTCAATTATAAGTGCTGTTATTCTGACATGGAGGTGTTAAACAGCAACAGACCACACAAACTCACAAAGCACAACTGTCAAGCACTGACGTATGTAGCGTGTAAATATCTACTATACTCTATTGCATCAGTTCCAGTCTGTATCTACAAGTAACATCAAAACAAGAAGTGTGCATCAGGAGCTTCAATAAATAGCTCTCCATGGCTGAGTAACTACACGCAAGCCTGAGATCATAATTCTCAATGCCAGGCATCGGCCCGAGTGATGTAAAGTACACTGCCACTGGTCTATGGAGCAGTGGATGTGTTCTCTGGAGAGCTGAATCACGCTTCACTATCTGGCAGTCTGATGGACAAATGTGGGTTTGGCAAAGGCCAGGAGAACACTTCCTACTTCCCACTTCCTCATAGTGCTAATATGATAATATTGCTGGAGGAGGAATAATGACCCGGGGCTGTTTTTCAGGGTTTGGGCTGGGCCCTTTAGTTCTAGTGGAGGCTAATGTTAATCCTACAGTGCACCAAACACATTAGCAAATTATAAGCTTCCCACTTTGTGGCAACAGTTTTGGGCAGGCCCTTTCTTGTTCCAGTACAACTGTGCCTCTCTACACAAAATAAGGTTTCTAAAGACATGACTTGATGAGTTCGGTGTGGGGGATCTCCAGTCGCCTGCACAGAGCCCTGACCTCACCTTTGGGATGAATTGGAATGTTGATTGAGAGCCACACCTTCTTGTCCAACGCCAGTACCTGACCTGACAAATGCTCTTTTGGCTGAATGGGCACAAATTTCCTTAGACACACTTACAATGTTGTGGGAAGCCTTCCCAAAAAAAAGTGGAGGTTGTTGTAGCTTGGGGGTGGGGGTTAACCCCAATGTTTTGGAATAAGATTTACAACAAGCTCAAATAGATGTGGTGATCAGGTGTCCACATAATTTTGGCCATGTAGTATATTATAGATTGATTGTTTGCAGTGCTGAAGATTTATTTTATCTATTTTTTTTTATTTTTTATTTTTGTCACATGTAGTTCAAGTATGAGCTAGTGGTCATGAGCAGTGGTCCCCAATCCCAGTCCTACAGACTCTCTGCACTGTATGTTACTGCGTTCTCCCTGCTGCTCATAACACCATCTCATGAATCTCTTAGCAGATTACCTGATGAGTTGAATCAGATGTATGGGAGGGGTGTGTGCCGTCCCCAAAATTGTAACAGCCTGAAGCAGCCGAAGCTGAGCAGATTCTGTAATGATGTGCCTTCCTCTGTTCTCTGTGCGGTGTTAGACGAGTCCCCGATGTGCCAGTCTCGCTCTGAAACACTACCTTCTGAAACCAGTGCAGCGCATTCCACAGTACCAGCTCCTGCTGACAGGTAGGTTGTGCTATTAGGCTCTTGCTCTGATAATGAGTATGTTGTACCTTTTAGATCACCTCACAAAAATGCGTGGTAGATTGACAGGAATGTAAACAATTTCTGCTCATGTCCATATTAATCTTTTCTTTCTGTCCATGTAATGTTTACTCTTCTTCTGTCTTTGGCATGATAGATAAGTGAGTTATTAATAAAAGGGGGGGTTTATGTTAAAAATGATAATAATTAGCTGGAATTGTATTTGAACTACACAATGAAAGTGTTGCAAACAACTGTCAGTGTTCTCACACTCTGAGTGTTGGGCACATCCGCAATGGCAGGTGGAGCGTCCAGCCTAAACACATCCTAACATTCATCTATATTTTTCCCTAAACAAGAAAATGTTACCAACACAACCCAGCTAATTGTGTGCGCTTATGTAAAACAAGTCAAAATACGTAATTTCACTCATGCAGTTCTGTAATTCTTCTCTACTAAAGAAAAGTATATTTAATTTCTAAATCCAAGTTTTCTCCAGTTAAAATGAGGTGTATATTGGTTATTTTGTAATAAGGTATGGCACATTTAATATAAGTTTTACAGATATGAACTTGTGCAGATAATTTTCTCCCATATTTCAGATTATTTGAAAAACCTTCCTGAAGACTCATCTGACTACAAAGATACACAAAGTAAGCACATGGCAATCACACAGGCTCAAAGGTTCTGTTTGTCCCCACAACATAAAGTCCACTTTAAAGAGGAGTTCTATCCCACTGCTAATGAAGGATGTCCACTGTACAATTCATGTCCGGATGAACTCCAGGACGTTTTCTAGAGAATACATCACTCTTGAGTAGCATTTATATTTGACTTTTTAGTGCTAAACGTAGACCAAGCAAACAGGCCTGGAGATCTACTCTCCTGTAGAGACCTCACGGGGCCATCCCTAACACGCCTGCTCCACTTAATCAAGACCTTCAGTAGTATCTGATTATTCGAACAAGGTGTGTTGGTGCTCAGCTCTGCAGGATGGTAGACGTCCTCCAGAGCATCGTAGCTTCACGACTCTCATGCGGAGAAAAGCAGTACGAAGCTTGTACTTTTAAAAGGGCCGCACCAACACCAGCAAAAGGTCAGGGGTTTTGTAGTCCAGGCTCTGGCCCAGCTCCGCTAGAGTGCAGCAGCGCAAGACGCTTTGGATAGAGACTCGGCTGGCGTGTGTTTAGAAGTCATTGTAGATTGTTCGTTGACTAGTGTCCTTACAATTCTTTTTTGGATTTAGGTTGTTAAAACTGGTGGCATCTGTTCAGATTAATCTGATTCTTATGGGCTGCCTTGTATTAAACAACTCATTCATTCGTTTATATAACTAACTCTGTGACATATTTTCCTTGTTTTTTTACCCAGCTGCCCTTGGGGTGGTGAAAGAAGTTGCGAACCATGCCAATGACATTATGAAACAAGGGGTATGACACACACACACACACACACACACGCACACACACGGATATTCTCACACAGTATACAAATGATTTAGGGCTGTTTTTCTTCAGCGGTTTACTCTAATCGTTGTGCAAATATAATTTATCACATGCAATTAAATGGGGGGGGTTATGTGTGGGCTTACAAAGTGTCAAAGTCTCTTTTAAATATGCATAATCATGTGTCTAAAACCCCTCATTTCAAAACTCTTCCCTCTTATCCTTACATTTTTTAAAAACAAATATTAATCATCTTTGCCTACATATTCCAGGTTTGACCATATAGCTATTCAAAATTTAAAGGGTATCCAGAAAATTGCCCCCTAGTGGGTTTGAAGGCTTGGTGTTTTAGGCCAATAGTCTTCCTTAGGATTCATTTACATATTTTTTCAGCTTTCATTAATTCATTTTCTTTCATTCTTACTCTGTTATTGTGCCATTCTGATAATGAACAATCCCCCCCCCCCCCCCCCTTTCAGGATAACTTTCAGAAGTTGATGCAGGTTCAGTACAGTTTGAATGGTCATCATGAAATTGTGCAGCCAGGAAGGGTACGTTTTGAAAACTACATAGCCCCTAATCCTATTTGATGAAGTGACGGTGCAAATTGGTGAATTCAGTTAAATTAAATTCCTGTTGGGATCTATTGTGTTTTTCTCATGCAGGTCTTCCTTAAGGAAGGCACTCTGATGAAACTGTCTAGGAAGGTCATGCAGCCCAGAATGTTCTTCCTGGTGCGAAATCTGGGTTTATGTGTTAGTAAGGGTTGTATGTGCAGCATGCATTTGTGTATATATGTTTTAACGTGTGTGTGAGCATGTAAAAACAACATGTAAAAAGTATGTAAAAAATAAATCAAGGTTTTTGTTTTGCAGTGTTATAGTCTTAGCATTCTACTGCCTGCCTTTGTGTGGAATTTTGTGTTACAGCTATTAGTGAAAGTACTAGAAATATAGTTGCAAAAATTAGTCATATAGCAAACAATCTTTTGGTTTAAGAGGTTATTCAATTGTGTAATGGGTAGGATAATTTAAAATAAAGCATCTTGAGTTGTAATCTCTCTCTTTATAACTCTTCCTCTCTCATCTCTCTTTTCCCAGTTTAATGACATTCTGTTGTACACCACTCCTGTGCAATCTGGCCAGTATAAACTCAACAGCATGCTCTCCCTGGCTGGCATGAAGGTCAGATATCCAACATTTTGCACAGTCACACATACAAAGATACACATGTATACATTTACATCATTTATCTGACGCCTTTATCCAAAACGACTTGAGCAATTGAGGGTTAAGGGCATTGCTCAGGTGCAACAGTGGCAACTTGGTGACAGTGGGGTTTGAACTGGCAACCTTATGATTACTAGTCAGCTACCATAAGCTATATGGCCAAATGTATGTGGACACCTGACCATGGCACCTATGTGAGATCTTCAGGAGTCCTGTTCTAAAACAAAGGCCATTAATGAGGAGTTGGCCCCTGCTCTGTGGCTGCAACAGCCTCCACTCTTGGGAAAGAGTTCCACAGGATTTTAGAGTGTCTGTAAGAATTTGTGTCTAGGAGCATTTCTGAGGTCTGACACTGATATTGAACAAGTAGGTCTGGCTCGCAATTGACATTCCAGTTAATCCCAGAGGTGTCCAGTTGAGGCTAAGGTCAGGGCTCTACGCAGGCCACTGGAGTTTTTCCACAACAAACTAGTCGAACCCTGTTATTCTAGACCACATTTTATGCGCGGGGGCACTGTGATGCTGGAACAGGAAATGACTTTCCCCACTTTGCTTCCACAAAATTGGAAGCTTATAACTATAGGATTAACGTTGTCTTCCACTGGAACTAAAACTGCTGGATAATGATGCGTGATTAATCATTCCAAAGTGCACATTTTCACTACTACATAGTACAGTTTACTTTATGCCCCTCCTGCCAAAGACTGGCACTGCACATCTCAATCATAGGCTAGTGTGAAGCCGCTCAGTTCATGAAGCCCCCGATGCACAGATATTGTGCTGATGTTGCTTCCAGAGTCTGGAACTCTGTAGAAAGTGGCAGAGGTTAGGTGATTCTTATCTGCTATGTGAAAAATTGTGAACTTCCACATTTCCAAATGACTGAAGTTACCACGATCATCTATACAAACAATTGTATGCAAATATAAAAACCTTGGGACCATAGACTGGGCTGAATGAAGTTTGGTCCAAAAGATTCAACACCAACAAAAGAAACTGGTGAATTGCAGACTAAAGTTTGCAGATTATCAACAGGACAAAGATCTAACTTTCTGGAAGAGTGTGCTCTGATCAGACAAAATAAAAACAACAAAACTAAATGGCCATAAAGATCAGTGCTGTATATAAAGAAGAAAGGGCGAGGCGTTTAATCTAAAGACCATCTTCTGGACTGTGAATGAACTTCTGGAAAATAGTCTAGTGCATTTCAGAAACAAATTCCATCATGAAAGAGCAGGATTATTTATAACACCTCAAAATATCAGCCAGAAACTTAAAACTTGGTCAGAACTCTTCCAGCAGGACAGTGATCCTAAGTATTTCTCCAAAGTTGTGACAAAATGACTTGGAGACCAAAGAGGTTTCAAAGTCCTGACCTGAATCTCAGAACATTTGTGGACTGAACTGTAAAAGCACGTCCAAGCACGGAGGCTCACAAATCTGACACGTGTTGTGCCAGAAGGACAAATGTCCCACCAAAGTGTTATGAGCAGCTTGTGGAAGGCTACCCCAAATACTATGAAATACTAATGGCACCAAATTCTACTTGAATATGTAAACCTCTGACCCACTGAAAATCTGACTGTGTTAATGAAAGCCAGAAATAGAGCTTAGCTAAGAAACAACCTCTTTTAGAAATAAAGTTACCCTGATTAACTTAAGACTGGCAACGTGAAAGTGCAGACTTGTGAAAACTGAGTTTGAATGCCTTTAGATGTATATTAACTGTTTGGCCTCAGATTTGTGCCCTTTTCTGCATGCAATTTTTTTTAGGTGAGCAAGCCCAGTCAAGAAGCATATCAAAATGAACTAAACATCGAGAGTGTGGAACGTTCTTTCATCCTGTCAGCCAGGTTAGCAACACACACACACACACACACACACACACACACACACACATTCTCATACTCACAATGACACATAGACAAACACACCGTGACCCTAAATGAATCTAAATTCACTTCAATTATTGTTTTGACTTCTGCAATGGGCATGCACAGCTCTGCCACAGAGAGAGATGAGTGGCTTGAAGCCATTGCCACAGCGATAGATGACTACACCAGGAAGAAGATCTCTTTTATCTCCAGCCGAAGCCAAGAGGTGTGTACGAGAGTCTCATGTGCATGTGCGGTCCATTGTGAATTGTCCCGGCCCTGCCTGTCGCATTCATCATGGAGTCAACGTGGAATAATGCTTTTGTTCAGAGTAAAACGTGATTTAACCTGAAAGAAAATATAGCAGTCAACCGTTTTCACTCTACGTAAAATTACACACCGGACTCAGTACTCGCTGTTTATAAAGCCTTACAGTTTATAAAGCCTTTCGCTCTAGGCCATCCTAAGCATTCTCACAGACAGTGCTTTGTTAAGCACTAAAAAACAAAGTTTGCCACAGATTTGTTATACATTTGTGCTAAATTAAGGTAATGTACAATTCTTTGGCCACCCAAGAAAATTGGGTTTTTGGACATATTTATCAAGGCAAACGTGTTTTTATATGCAATTAAAAGGTAGGCAGTATTACAATTAGACTTTAGATCCTAAAAACACTTTCTGCCATATAAATTATATTATTAGATTATAGTTTTGTGGATGGGCTAAAACTTTTGCAGGACACTGTACACAGTGGCTCTGTTCAAAATAGCCTACTACATACTACATACATGTATATTGCATACTGATCTGTGTAGTAGTATGCAGTGTAGTATTCAATATAGTATCCCGTATGCGACAAATGCAAACCATACTACGAGGTCACGTGAATGTATGATGCTTCACCCACAAGATTTTCCGCCAACGTTGCATGACTGGCTGCAGTACAACACAAAGACGGCTCTGACTGCGTACTGGAATATGTGGCAGAAGTAGTACATCATCTGAGTATCTTTCACATACTGGAAAAATTGACTTTGGTCGCATACAGCTTACTGATTTGGGGCCCAATCAGTACGTGAGTACTATGTAGAATGATATTTTGAACACAGCCAGTGTTTACTGTGTGCGTGTGTGCGTTTATATCTAGGTCTCATCAGACACACAACACTATTTTTGCTGTTTTTAGGATTCCTTTGTTTTACGTGTGTGTGTGTGTGTGTGTTTTTCCATTGTGTGCAGTCTGAGGGCACATCTGTTGATGGTCCTCCACTGGGTTCGAAAGCTCCCATCTGGATCCCGGACCTCCGCACCACCATGTGTATGATCTGCACCTGTGAGTTCACCCTCACCTGGAGACGCCATCACTGCAGAGCCTGCGGCAAGGTCAGGGGTCGGCATCATACTGGAACATGAACAGGCCTTAGGCGTGTGTGTGTGTGTGAGTGAGAGAGTGAGCATGTGCTAATATTCGTGTTTGAAATTCATTTTGGGGAAGAAGAATGGAAGAAGAAAGCTTCACATTAAGTGTGTGCACCCATGTGTGTGTTGGACAGGTTGTGTGTCAAGCATGTTCATCAAATAAATATTACCTGGAATACCTGAAGAATCAGCTAGCGAGAGTGTGCGACCAGTGCTATGCCAAACTACAGCAAAAAGATAAAGGTTTCACCATCCTCTTATTTTCCTTTTAATATTCTTTCTCTCTGATGTAATGTCAACTCCTAGCACAATTTGTCTTCTGTCTTACATCTCTCTCTCTCTCTCTCTCTCTCTCTCTCTCTCTCTCTCTCTCTCTCTCTCTCTCTCTGTGTCTGTCTCTTTCAGGTGACTTAACCGGTGTGTCCATTTCACCCAGTGGTCGAACCTCAGCGTTCTCCTTCTCTAGAAAACAGAAGAAGATACCGTCAGCCCTCAAAGAGGTAACCTGTAATAAAGCCCTAACAATTGTGCCACGACAGTATCAAAGTATTTCCACTGTACTAGTAAACAGCTACCACAGTAGTAACAAACAGTGAAGTAGAGCTGAGAACTGCCCCTCTACTGCAGCACAGGTCATGGATCTGCAGAGATGCTACGATCCACCGCAGGTTTCCTTCATGTATAAGGAGAGTGGAATCGAGATGCAACACAATAATGCTTCAGATGTTCTCCTGGATTTGGCAGAGCTGTCAACAAAAATATTTGAAAAATTGGTGTATTGAGATCAGAAGCAAATTAGATGTGACACGAGATATGCTGAGTTGTTTGAGTTCTGAACGCAAATTAATCCTTCATTTCAACATTAGAAATGGGAAGACCCACCCCTGTTTTATGGTGCAGCGGATTCACTTTGGAATCTTAAGTTACTTGTGCAGCACTTGTGCAAAATATTGACAGCCCTCTTGTTCAGGTGTCTGCCAACACTGAGAATTCCTCTATGAGTGGCTATCTGCAGAGATCCAAAGGAAACAAGAAACCGTGGAAGAGGTTGTGGTTTGTCATCAAGAATAAAGTCCTCTACACCTATGCTGCTAGTGAGGTAGGCTGTTCATGTTTATATATTATATTGTCAGCATGGGTTTTATTCACTACATTGTGTGTGTGTGTGTGTGTGTGTGTGTGTGTGTGTGTGTGTGTGTGTGTGTGTGTGTGTGTGTACGTGTGTACACATGTTCAGGATGTTGCAGCATTAGAGAGCCAACCATTGCTTGGCTTTTTCCTGCGAGAAGAGAAGTCTGGACCAGCGCAGAAGCTACAGTTTAAACTTTATCACAAAAACACACTCTACTACATCTTCAGAGCAGAGGATATCCCTACAGCTCAGAGGTGAACACACATACACATCTACTAACGGTACAGTTGGCCTATCTAAACCTTGGAGTAGTCTAAATCTGCCCCCTTACTATAAACAAAGATGAAAAAGTCAGCATTTTTGTGGTATTTTTAAATTACTATTACTTTAAATATCTTTTTTTTTTTTCCCCTGTAAAAACATCTGGCCTGCAAAAGAACAGGAATGCCAGGATACACAGATGTTACCTTCTACCAGCCTCTGGATACTCTTTGTATCATGCATTTTTATGTGTGTGTGTGTGTGTGTGTGTGTGTGTGTTTTTTCCCCAGATGGATTGAGGCATTTCAGGAGGCCATGATTCTTTGACTAATCTGGAATGGTGCAAAATGGTGACATTTTGATTTAGTGTCTTATGCGATTGACTACATTGGATTTAGGAAATGTCTGAAATGTCTGAAGTGTCTGAACTCAGAAGACATGCATTATATTAACAAAGGACTGATACTGGTAGGCGTAGTTTTCATCTTAATAAGCAGCCTCACAAAGGCGAGCAGTTGGCAGATAAACTTGGTATCCATTCAGGTATCTTGTTGTGTCAGAATGTATTACCAGTATTTAGTGTTATCGTAGCCTTTTTCTCCTTTCAAATGTTTTCCCTTTGGCAAGCAAAGTCCAACCCGTTTGAGATCAATCATTTCTTCTTTTAACCAAGGGATTTTAATGAGAGTTGACAAGATACGTCATTAAATATGCCTGCCGTCAGCCAGAACTTCATGCACATATAGCTTTGCCCACTGTTTAGAACATACCAGTAACATGCAGTGTGACATTCTTGGTATGTGTGGGGGAGGGGGGAGTTGGGTGTAAGGAGCAAGTGAGAGGAAGTGTCTAGTTTAAAGATGTTCTAGGTTGTCTGGTAACCGATCAAATTATCAGGTCACGGGTGGGGTCAAGTGTGAATGGAAATGTCACATGAGAAATGTTTGGTGCCTTTAGATGGTGCCGTCCTGTGGCAGGGACAGAATCTCTGTATATATCTGCCATGGTGCATCATGGGAAATGTAGGGTGCTACTGTGAGAGCCAGTAGGTTTTTTTTTTGTTTTTAGTTTTTTTAAGAGACCTTAAACTGAAAGATCAGATTTTTATTGTATTTTTTTAATCTTCTCTTTTGTATAAAACAGGACTGACTCAAAATATTTACTGGGAATAACTGGATGTAAGTGTAAATATACTGTATATGGTAATATAATGCAGGTGTAATACATATGTATTTAAAACAATTTAGGATATGAACTCAAATTTAAAAATGTTGTAATTTAACAAAGAATTGCAGTTTTAACTGAGTTTGACTGATTTAGGTTTACTGATACAGATCATAGCATTCTAAGCTGTGAATACTCAGTTTAGTGAAAACTGCCTCACTCCGTCATCAGGGAAAATAACTCATTTCTTTGCTTTTCAAATTCCTCTGTGCATATTCTTCTGGATTGGTCAGTTGTCAGTGAAAATTTCTTGATTCGTGTTAGCAAGAAATTAAGTAATTATCAGTTCTTGCACACAATTCTTGCATAAAACATATTTAGTTGCTTTCCAATTACTACACATGGGGGTTGTCTATATTTAGACACCTGTGCTCAGACTAATGTCGAAATATGTTGAATTGTGGTGTTAAATGTTTAATGGGGCAAAATGCAAAAGTGCACAGCACATATCACTTGACACAAAGATTTACACGTTTTACTTACTTGTCACCTTCTCAGTTGGGGATGTTTTTTATAACTGTTAATTGTGATAACTCAACCAATCATATGCCTCAGTGTCAGCTATAGATGTAAAGTATCAGTTGAAATAAATAATTTTAATAAACCTCATCTTGTTTTACGTGTGTGAGAATACAATGTTAATGTAAGCCCGCAAAAACTTGTCAGGATAATCATGTTTTATTACATACGTTATTAGGCACGTTCATCTGACTACACATAGCTAGTGCCACTCGACAAGTGTTAATGGAACGGTTTGAGCATCCACAGTCACCTCTCACTACTGTAACTTCAGGCTGAACTCTCATGGCTCCACAACTTCTAGACGGACCGCTTCGCTCTGCGCATGCGCATACGCAAACGACTCGCAGAGCAGGTCGCGAACTCTGACCTCCCAGAGACGAACCGATTTCGGAAAATTATCAAAACATTGGTGTTGCGGTAATAAAACACACCGACACGGTAAGAATATCCGTCTACTGAGCGTTAGCTACAGTGTCTGCATCCGTCTTCACATTTGTGAAGCCTCTATAGCTAACGCAGCATGTATTTATTTAACCGAAACTGAACGTTTCTACCGTATCTGGCCTCGCGTAGCTAACAGCTAGCGTTAGCTTGCCAGCTGGAATGTCGACCATGGTTGTCTGAGTAACACTTAAGCATGTCACTTTTTACTAGCTGAGGGCTCAGCCAAATACTCGAGATATAAATTTGTTCATTGGGTTGATTTGATCAGGATCACGAACCCGTCATGTTTCGTTGACATGAGCGCTACAGCTAGCACATTTGATAGCTAATCCGCTAATAACAGCTTCGCTCTTCCCGTCTTGACCGTTAACAACGGTGTTACGTACAAGTAGTGTACGTGCAAAAAAGTAATAATCGAAGTCGTTTACAACAACTTCATGATGCCACGATGTTTAGCGAGTAACTCGGTACGGGGAGCGTTAGACGAGCCAGTCATTGACCACGGAAGCGTAGAGCCCTGAGCGCTGCGGTGCTCCCGGCTGGAAGCGTGCTGTAACCCTTCAATGTTGACCTTTCACCCAACAGGAAAAGGACTTTCTTTATCTTCCGTATCAAACTTCGCACCCAGCTCGGTTGTATTATGCGTGCCATGTGATTAGTTCAGTTTTAAGAACCAGCATCAAACGTGGATAGTTATTTAAATAAAGATATCAGATCAATGCTATGCTATGCTAACTAGCCGGCGTGCTAATAAAGCTAACAGATGACACTACTTTTGGTGGCTAGCTGTCTTCCCTGTTTCCGTTGATAACATCATTACACAAACTGACCAGTAAACTGGGTGGAATATTATTGTATCATGTAGATATGTAAGAGAACATCTATTGCTAAACGCTATTAATCGCTACATTCAATTATTTAGTCTTAAAGTGACAGGAATATGTCTATGGTATTTTACCAAAGTAGACTTTCAGACGTTATTACGAATTTCTGTTCTTTCAATAGGCTATTTAACAAAATGAAGCTAGAAACCAGATTAGGTGCTGTAACTTCCCTACAATCTAATAACATTATAACTATGCAGCAATATTTGTTTTCCTAGAAGATAATGATGGGTAATTGTTATGTTTATGGGGTAGGTCAGGAGACATGATGTATTGGTATGGGTCAGTTTTTTGTGTTTGCATCTTTTTAATTGAGTGCTTGTTGTGTTTACATCATATTATGCATATTGTGTGAATTAGGGGTGTGTGCGCATGTATGTGCATGTGTCTGATGGGGAATATTTGAGCCAAAGCAACGTGGGATCGTAACCATGGCGGGAGAAAGTCCCAGAATCCAGCTGGTGTCTGCAGACGGAGGCCTTCAGGTATTGATCAGCATTACTTGAGCATCATCATTCTAGCCTATGTCATTCTTTTTACATGCATACTTGATTCCTATAAGTTCAAATACTAATAAAAGACTTCATATTTTTTGGGTGCACCAGATTGTGACAGATCAGCAGTTGGGCCAAAAGGTGCAGATAGTAACAGCATATGACCAGGCAGGAGCCGGTAAACAACAGTTCATATTGGCCAATGTAGACTACCCCAACCAGGACAAATTACTTGTGAAGCATGAGACCTCACCTGGCAAAGTCATCCTCACGTCTGCTGATGGTTCAGCCGTTAATCAGCTGCTCTTCACGTCACCTGAGTTGGCAGGACAACAGATCCAGGTAAGGTGTTAACACTGTTATGAAACACGTTTAGGGTCATTTCATGTGATTACATAATTTCTGTGTAGAAATAATCAAAGTAGTAATCAGGCCAATGACTTGATTCAACTAATTTTGATTCTAATTATTGCTATAATGAGAGAGAGATATTTTACATTACTACTACTACTGCAATAATGATGTGCTTTATGTTTTTCATGATTATGCATTCTTTACAGACTGTTGATTATGTGCTGTATTCCTCTTAGAGGATCCAGTGGAACATGCTGAAAATATGTTGTGCCGACTGAGTAGCACAATACCACAGTTCCTATTTATTTTAGTGTGTTGTAAAATAAATGATCTGAACCGGTTTTAATGTATTTGTATTTTATAAATATTTCCCCAGTTTGTGACCGAGAGTACAGAACAAGGCTCTGTCAAGCCTGTTGTAGAGTACTGTGTAGTGTGTGGAGACAAGGCCTCTGGTGAATATATATATACACACACACACACACGCACAAAAATGCCTGCTTTCACGCTTGGAAAAGCATCCTGTTGTGCATTGAACCTAATGAGGGATATGTTTGTATGATAAAGTCAACTTGTTTTGTCTGTGGAAACAATGTCCTGTGAACTTGCTGTGAACTGTAAAATCTCTTAAAGCTCGTAAATCCAAAGCCCAGAACTAGGCTACACAATTAGGATAAATCATGTTAATTATTGTTTATAACTTAGCAAGTGCATTTACATGCATGTCAATAATAATCAGATTAAGGAAATAAGTATTTGTCAAGTTAAGGTTGAAATCCACCTAATTCTAATCTAGTAACACACCTAGATGTCTCATCAGCCTTTTGTTTTTCTGTGGCAAGTATATGCCTTAGATCTCTTGTGGGGTTTTGCACATGCACCAAAATATCAGAGATTCTCAGCACATACCTCTGACCTGGATACAGCTGTTTTATCAGATAAACATAAGCCCACAGCATGAGTAGCACCCAAGGGACTGCCAGAGTTGCATTGGTTGCCCACTTGCTCATACATTACAGTATGTTTAAGCCATGACCACCAGCAAAGGCTTGCATTAGGGTGCTTTTGAAATACCAATGTGTAAAGACCAGATAAACTAGATTAAAGTGTTTCCCTATATTGTGCATCTTTCCTTTGTTAGTGAATACGCTTATGCATTTGACTGAACCTCTTTCCATAACCTGACACAAATGTAAACACAGATTATTGGAGCAATCACATATTATTGAGTAAACATTTTATTTAAACTACAGCCTTAATCTGATTATTCAAATTGTTCACACTGTTGTGCAGATGTAAACGTATTGGCCTGTCCCTGACAGGGGCCTCATTGTTCCCGTTTCTTTCCTGCTCTTTCTACCCCTGTAGGGCGTCACTATGGGGCAGTCAGCTGTGAGGGCTGCAAAGGCTTCTTCAAGCGCAGCATCCGCAAGAATCTCGTGTACACGTGCCGCGGCTCGGGCGAGTGCGTGATCAACAAGCACCACCGCAACCGCTGCCAGTACTGCAGACTGCAGCGCTGCATGGCACTGGGCATGAAACAGGACTGTGAGTGTGACCCACATCACACGCACGCCTCCCTCCTACCCAGACACGCAAGCACACGCCTCCTCACGTCGCCCACACACGCCTTCTCTCTCACGTCTCTGTTGACTTGCTTTCTCACACAAATCTCTCCCTTTTGCAGACCCACACATGATAAACATACCCATAAACCATTCCTGCTGATTTGCAACAGTCCTAGATACACCCTTGAAAATCTTTGCTTTAATATATTGCACACATCCCATGTATGGATGTGTCCTTTGATAAAATGTGTATAGTATGGATTGTTAATTTAGTATGAAATTTTGTATTTGGTAAAGTGAAGAGTTGCCGTACCTGTGTCTTTTTAGCTGTGCAATGTGAGAGGAAGCCAGTGGAGGTGTCGAGGGAGAAGCCAGTCAACTGTGCTCCCTCGATCGAGAAGATTTACATCCGCAAGAACCTTTGCAGTCCTCTTGCTGCCATGCCTACGTTTGTCAGTGATAAAGAGACAGCCAGGTTTGTGTGTGCGTCTGTGCCTGTGTGTCTAAGCACTTGTGTGCGATCAGACATTGATTTTTAGTGACCTTTAAATTTTGTCTGTGTATGTGTTACTGTCCACAGGTCTGCCAGTCTGTTAGACTCTAAAATGCTTCTGAACATTCAACAGTCTCTCTCCAAACTAGACAACACAATACTCATCCCTTCCTCACCAGACCAGGTAATACACAATCCACTGACCTCAGTTCTGCCGTAAGAATAATAAGATGAATTTATGGTCAAAGAAGTAAATAAAAATTTTGTTATGAAGTATAGCTTTGAAGCAGCTTGAACTATGTTTAGTCAGACCTAATAGTGTCAATTAGCATATGTTGTTATATATGTAATATCAAGGTTTGAAATGAATACCTGTCAACCACCAAATACATATTCATGTTCTATTTGGTGAGAACCAAATGTTTTTTTCTGTGGTTTTTGGTTTGCATGCTTTTTATGTTCTCATTTGAGATGTTAGAAGTTTTCAAGTTCAAAGTTATTTGTCACATACATAGTCATACATGTTATAACTCGCAGTGAAATGCTTTGGTAACTGCTCTTTTCGAGCTGAGGAGAGCTACAGGGAACTACAGGGAAGTGGATGTGGTTTGATGAATAAATAACTATGTAATAAAGGATGCAGAGGGAATGTATAATGTCTATATATATACAGAAGGTACAATTTTCGTTTTTTTTTTTTGTTTGTTTTTTTTTACAATTTACAGTTTTTTACAGTCTTTTTATGATGTTATTGTGGACATCATACCCAGAGTACACAGAGTAGTCCCCCAGTTCATCAGTTGCCCTGATTCAGGGCCTGAATGGCCTGCAGGAAGAAGCTCCTCTTCAGTCTCTCTTTGTTGGTCTTCAGGGAGCAAAAGCACTTCCCTGACCTCAACAGAGAGAAGAGCCTATTGTTGGGATGGGTGGGGTCCTTAAAAATCCTCTTGGCCTTGGTCTGACATCGCTTGTAATATATGGTCTGCAGGTCAGGAAGTTCCATATGAGTGATGCGCTCTGCTGAACGCACCACCCTCTGGAGTGCTTGTCTGTCCTGCTTGGTGCTGTTCCCAAACCAGACTGTGATGTTCCCTGTGAGGATGCTCTCAATAGTGCAGGTGTAGAAGTTCTGCAGCACTTTGGAGGGCAGTCTGAAGTCTCGTAGGCATCTGAGGTGGTAAAGATGCTGTCGGGCCTTCTTTGCCAGGGAGTTGGTGTGGCAGGACCAGGACAGGTCCTGCGAGATGCATTTGTATTTGCATTGCAGTATTTGGATCTACGAAAAGTTCATTGGCAGTACATGTGTTTTCCTTCCACCTTATTGTTTCTGTCAACCATAGTGAAGATTGTTTATTGAAATAATGGTGCAAAACACATGTATGCACAGGAACAACAACACATTATGGAGGTGGAATGTGGTAACATAGCTAGCTATAGAGTGATGTCCAGGTGCATATCTCAAATGTCTCAGTAAATATGAGTTAACGATTTGGATACATTTTTGTTTATTTTGATCCTTCTCTACTTTTTTTTTGTCCTAGTGCAGTTTCCAATTTTATTAGCATGTTTAATAACTATTTTCAGTTGTTTTTGGCTATGTGTTTAAGGTTTTTTTGGGGAAAAAATATGAATAGCTCCAGAAAAATGTTTTAGCAGTTGTAAAAAGTGTCCTAGGTTAGTAGGCTACTGTTTTCTGCTGACTCAATAATCACATTGGAAACCCCGGCAGAAGTCAGATCCCACTGCTTCCACGCTTGCCCCATGCATGCAAATTTTTTTGCATCTTTTCTTTACAGCTTCTGCACAAAAATGGTGCCTACTATGTGGATAGCAGCATATAGTAACTGAATGTTCATTCCTGGCTGCCACCATAATTGTCAGACCTGTGGTAGCCTGTAGTTGAGGGTAGTCCTGCATTGACTATCATTTCACATTGACGTGCATTTTGGCAATAATTCTGTAGGAAGCACCTTACTTTTTTTTTTAACGCCATGCTTGCATTGTGTAATAAATGAGAGGGGGCAGTACTTTTGGGGCAGGTGTGCATCAGCAGAATTAATTGGCGAATTGAGGACAGCCAGTAATTTTAAGTGACTGAATGCCCTGTAAATTTGTTTGGACATTCAACCAGTTACAGTAATGCAATAAAAAGTGGTGCTACATGTCTGGTCAATTTTTGAAACTATATGATATAATATACATGATGATAAATGTTTCACTTCTGTCTCTAATCTTATTCTCTTAGCTCTTTTTATACTTTTGTACAATGATCTTGGAACGCTTGAAAGGCACTTATTAATAATAACAGACATTTATTTTTATTATTAATGAAGTATTCAGAAGATTATGGGTGGTAAGTAATACAAATGTTTGTGTGTTTAGAAGTGTCAATTTGGCTGGTAAAAATAAAAGAAATGCCTGGTGTGTACATTTTATCATCTATCAGACCCCTTGGCAGGTAAGGGAAACAATTTATTTCAGACTCTGTGTAATGTTATTTGTGTCCTCTGTGCAGAATGATTCGTGTCAAGGTGACCTAAGTACGCTGGCCAACGTGGTCACATCTCTTGCCCACATTACCAAGAGCCGTGAGGTGACTGACAGTAATGCCGACCTATCAGGGATGGAGACCATGAGCAACGAGGATGGCTCCATGACTGATGTCCAACCAGATGAGCAGAATTCCAACGAGATTACTCGGTAAGAGCAGACACCTAGTCTCTTGAAAGGACAAAATATTCATGCATATGCTTTTTAGTAACGTGTGTGTGTGTGTGTGTGTGTGTGTGTGTGTCCATGCAGGGCCTTTGACACACTGGCAAAGGTTCTGCAGCCAGAGGCTAGTGGAGAGCCTGTGGAGGAGGGTATTTCAGTGGGAACAGAGGAGCAGAGTGCAGCCCTGCTGGAGCTGGAGGGGCCGCTGCTCTCTGAAATTCACGTGCCCTTTAAGGTCCGAGGCCACTGCACGTCTCGCATGTTGCCTCTCTTATAACCGCAAGAACATGTAACCATGTGAGGAGTAGCATTAACCTGTGACAATTAATCGAAAGTTGTCGATGCATGTGTGTTTAGCTGATGATGCCCTTGCCGGTGCCGGAGTTCCTGAATCTAAACTACATCTGCGAGTCAGCTTCCCGCTTGCTGTTCCTCTCCATGCACTGGGCACGGTCCATCCCTGCTTTCCAGGCCCTTGGGTAAGTGCGAGTGTGTGTACACGCACATTGGTGTCCGTTGGCCTTCTGCTAAATTTGACCGGTTATTATTGTTTTTCATTAACCAGTCTTTTCTCTTTCCTTTCTCTTTCTCTCTATAACTCCCTATCTATTTCTGTCTGTCTCTCTCTCTCTTTCTCTCTCTTTGTAGACCAGAAAATGGAATCACTTTAATAAAGGCTTGCTGGAATGAGCTATTTGCGTTGGGCATGGCCCAGTGTGCTCAGGTCATGAATGTAGAGACAATCCTCACTGCAATCGTGAGTCACCTCCAGAGCAGCTTGGAGGAAGGTAGGGGGACACATTTTGGCCTAACACTGGGGGGAAGGCACTCGTTTTGGTGCAACACACTCCTTCTAATGATGATGTTTTAGGATCTAAATTGAATAATTGTGTGTGTGTGTGTGTGTGTTTTCTAGAAAAACTGTCTGCCGAGCGAGTGAAGCAAGTGATGGAGCACATCTGGCGAATGCAGGAGTTTTGTAACAGTATGAGTCGGGTGAACCCTGATGCCTATGAATACGCCTACCTCAAAGCCACTGTTCTCTTCAGCCCAGGCACGGAAGAGGTCCATTTAAAGAAAATGAAAGTGAGAGGGCAAAAGGAAGAGGCAGTTCTCAACTGTGTGTGTGTGTGTGTGTGTGTGTGTGTGTGTTTGGGTGGGTGGCTATTGTAGATTTTGCTGGAGTAGACAGCACTCTTCAGATTGAGCGGTTCCAGGAGAAAGCATACATGGAATTGCAGGACTATGTCAGCAGGGCCTATCCAGAGGATACTTATCGGTAAGATGCTCATACTCTCAGATGTCTCAGGAACAGGTAGTCTTATCCACAGTGACCCCACCATTGGAACATGCCTACATGCCAACGTGCCTGACACTCATTTGATTACTTGTATTGAGTGTTTTTCTGCTTGGTTGGAGCAAGAACCTGCAGCCACACAGGACCTTAGCAGATAATATTGCCTACACTACCTCTACAACCCGTCCTATTGTTCCCATCAACACTTTCATCATTTCTTTTTGCAAATGGTTTTTCATTACACTGTGACATCATTCAGTGAGTGCAAATTCCCTAACTGAGGAATTGGACTAAGAAGGGAAGGGTCTCTTGTAGATCCTGTTTCTTATACAGTAAGCAGACTAGCACTAAGCCAGTAGCAGTAAGTCAATCTTCCAACTAAGCCATTGTGCCCTGTAAAGATGACTGTTTAAACAAATGGTGACACTGAACTACTGCAATTTTCCTTTTATCACAAAATATCAAGACCACAAGCAGTCTCACCTGGTATCTTTTCCACAAATACATTAGGGTTTACTGTAAGTATTTACTATGAGACTATTATCTCTCTCTCTCAGTCTGTCGAAGCTGCTCTTACGCCTGCCTGCTCTGCGCCTCATGAGTGCAGCTGTGACCGAGGAGCTGTTCTTTGCTGGCCTCATCGGAAACGTCCAGATCGACAGTATCATTCCCTACATCCTCAAAATGGACTCCACTGACTACAACAGCCAGTCAGTCAGCACCACAGAGTGACTCTTGGCCCATCCCTCAGGCATACCTGCTCAGCATCAGGGCTCTAATGGCCAGGATACTGGACCGTGACCTCTCAGCCCTAAAACTGACCTTTTGCCCCTTTTTTGGACTCCAAAATAAACAGCCAATGGAATGTGGCCATTTGAATGAACATAACATTGACAGACAGCTCTTGCTTATTGCAGGCAGGTGCATTTCGGAGGCGGAGGACATTATAATTAGGACTGCTTTTTAATTTTGCATTCATATGAAGCGCAACGCAGCCTTGTATTGGACAACGGATACTGTGAGCCATGGTGTGCATTTGGTTGGAACAGTTGAAATTTTTCAACATTCAGGTCACCACGTTTGAGAACGTCTGTGGAGGTGTGATGTGTGGAAAAGACTTAATTAAACATTTGTTTGGCTTAGTGAGCATTGCCCATTTTGCATTCTAGCGCACTGACTCCTGTATGTACATTAATTATGTATATAAGTACAATAAATGTCAATTCTCCTACAGAGAATCTCTGGGAATTCTGTTCTTTGCAGTGTTACAAGCAGAAAAGAGGTGGAAGCACTATGTATATGTCAGTGTTTTCACCTTTGTCTACTTTGTTCTTTTTATTGTGTTTAACTTGGTAGTGAAAGATGAAACTTTAAAAGTAGAAGGAAAGTGTATAAAATGTGCTTCAAAATATTTTTTCTAGTTATTCTTAGCAATATTTGTACTAACCTCAGTACTTTTGTTAAATACATTATTGTACTATATTTGTACTATATCAAGTCACTATATTTATACACGACTATATTCCTTGTTGTGCAACAAATTAGCCAGCTGTGGCAGGTTAAACTTATAAATAGCGCAGAGTAATAATATATTAATCAGCCTACTAAACACTAGCAAAGCCTTTCTGGTAGAACTAACGGTACTAAACACAACAAACCGTGTGCCCGGTCGGAACTTTGTGTACGACAGTCCCTCCGCTTTTAGTGTCCGTTTGCTATGGCAGAGTATGTTAACGTACTTCGAAGGGCCGTGAGCCAAATAACTGGGCATGGTGGGGTCAGGGGTTTGTTCCTGCAGTTTTTCAGGTAGGTGTTGAATAGAAATGTGTAGTAACAGCATTTATGGAAAATAGTGGCAGTTGAATGTAAGAAAACAGCGACAAAGCAGAACCTCCCGATGACCTTTCTGAATAGGTGCTAACCCGTTACTAGCTTAGCTAGTTAGCATCTGTGTGAGTGTTTTTGGTTCTACTGTAAATTCTGATTAAATACCGTTAACAGGGTAAATGACATGAAGACAGGAGCATTGGTCGGCATCGACAAATACGGTAACAAGTACTACGAGGACAACCGATATTTCTTTGGTAAGGTCGAAGAAGCTTTATCCTAGCTAACCTAGTCAGGTTTGAATCGGTGATGCTGTCGTTAGTTATTTAACCTAGCTAGGGTAAGCTAACCTAGCTATAATATAAGTCTTATTTTTATCTCAGTACAGTGGTTCTCAAAACCATTTTACGTGTTTTGCAGCGACGCTTTATATGCATAGATGCAAGTGCAAGTCAAACCTATTCCACTTAATAGCTACGTCGGAAGTACAAGCATTTTTGTGCGTTGAAGAAATGCAGTCGGGACAAAATAGTGCACCAAAATAGTATGCTATTGAAGTTACCTGCTATAACTTATATTGATTTGATAGTGTCCAAGATGTGCTCCAGTTGTTTGTTCATGTCCCACAAATGGGAAATTGCAAAACGGTAATGTAGTATGTGGATAAGAGGTGAAACCCAGATATTTAAGTGTCTTTTTAAAGTATGTCATTTCTCCCATGTCCTGTACCACAAATAAACCATTTGTATAAATGAATTCTTGGTCCTATAATTGTCATTATAGAAAGTCAAGTATCTGCATCTTGATTTGGCTGATTTCTCCAGGCCGTCATCGATGGGTTATCTACACCACAGAGATGAATGGCAAAAGGACATTGTGGGATGTTGATGGCAGCATGGTGCCTCCAGAATGGTAAAAGACTTTTTGCACATGTTGTAACATCTGTGCTATATTATCATTCTTCAAAGTACACAGAATGACATCCGTCTTGTGTGAGATGTGCATCCTTTAAAAAAAAAAACTTAGTTGTATTTGGTCTGCTGTTAATGCAAATATCTGACTGTACTATTCTCTCTCTGTCTGTATCTCTTTAGGCATCGCTGGCTGCACTGCATGACTGATGACCCTCCCACCACTCATCCTCCTGAGCCCAAGAAATTCCTAGCAAAGGTTCACCAGATCAACGTGAGCGGGACTAAAGATTGTTATGTTCCATATTCCACAACCCCCAAGAAGATACATGAGTGGGTGCCCAAGGTCGGGCAATAGTGACCCTCACACCTCTCCCTCAAATGGCTTTGGCCCTCCTTTTTGTCCCATATTCTATCTGAGCATTCTGTAAATTATAGCTGACATTTATAATTGTAAATGAATAAAAACTACAAAGTGCCACTATGTCTGTAGAGTTTGTTACATCATCAAAAAAGTATGTGTTGGTGCTTTTATTTGAGTAGAAATGATTTCAGAGCTGAGAGGTGCTAGTTGTTTGTCATATAGTTATCTGACATGGAGAGAAGGTGTTTGTGAGGGTGCATTAACTATACAGGGTTCTCTCAAATCTTACAAATAGCTAGACTTTGCAAAGATAACTGTGACAGGAAGTTGTAGTGGGTGTTGTTCAGTCCTCCCATGTTTTTCAGTATTTCAGTTTTGTGTCGTATTAAAGATGGTTTACCAAAATGAGTGGGACCGGCTCTCCAAACCTCATAGGTCATCAGTGTTGCTGATAGGAAATGAATCTGAATTTTATTAACTCTTGATATATGAATCAAGAGTTACCTGCTAAGAGGACAGTTGAAATAGGGGATATTTAGTAATGGTGATGTGATCTAGTTCTGTTATTGTATGTGTCAGTGGTTTCTTGTAAAAGTCTGTTTTAATGGTACTCTTAAAGAGCTGAGCCTGCAGAAAAGAATTGCTTTCCAGTGGAGGGCACTGCGTTCCATGTTTCAGCATTTTGCTGACTTCATCTTCATATTTCTGAAGGCAAAATGACGACTCTTCTCATCAAAAATTAAATCAAACGTGCATCTATCAACACTTTTACAAACATGTATAATGTATATTTCACATTAAGGATTTATGAGATGAAAAACTGTCATGAACTATCTTTAAGAGTAAAGAAGCTTACGCAAAATCCTGAGTTAACGTTTGGATTGACTGCACCTGCACAGTCTTATGTTCATTACCAGGTTTATGCAAGCATGTGCTTCTGCTTTTTTGCCCACTCTTTCACATACCCTCTGTAATGGCTATCTGAGGTTATTAATTATGGATACACACCCCAGCAGGGTGCAGTCTCACACTGAGAAGGGAGTTTAAATTTTCATGCTCCTTCAAAAGACACCTGTTTGCCAGTGGACCAGCCTAGGACATACCAGTCAGTGGACACTAAATCCTAAAGGCACATTATGGATATGGTCATTGCTGTTTTAATATGTTTGCCAGACATTTTTTAAGGGTTGGACTGATGTTATATTACCTTAGGTAAAAATAGGAACAATATTGGTGTGGTGTTTGATGTAAACTGAAATCAATGTCACTGCTGAGCAAATATACTGGTTTTATGTGAACATTATGTTAAGATAATAATGTATCGTACAAAAGAGACATCTGCCCTCATTCCTACACACCTCATTTGGTAAATATAGCAACGTCCCAGTTAGAACATTATGTGTGTTCTCTCTTTCTCGTTTGCTCATTCACTCACACTTCCTTCCTCTTCATCAGGACACATCACACTTCTTGTAGGTGCAGTACAGATTCCTGGATGTTTTTGAGAGTTACATATTGATATGAATAAAGGGAGGCTTTTACTGGTGAGTAGTAAGCTTGATTTGTTTTAGAAGGCTTTATTTTATTGTTAATTTAATGGACTAATGTAGAACACGTTTTATGCAAGACCTGTCAAAGATGCCACTCTCACATAGTGTGAAGTTTTGCTTATTCCAGTATAACTGGGATTTTTTTGAGGTGTCTCTTTGGCAATGACAGCGATGTCATTCGTGTAGATAAACACATTTTCATGACCAATTGTAATGTTATGAATGCTTGGAGAATTCTCCAAGTTTCTGACCCACAAGGCAGGTCTGTCCACCTTTAAAAAGTTGTATGTGCACACAGACAGCTGTATTCATCTATAATTCACCAGAATGTGAGAGGCAGCAACCTAAATCATTAATAAAGTGGCAGCACGACTCCAAATCAAATCACCGTAGTTAAAGCAAAATATCCACTCATCAGTGTAGCTGAAATAGTGGCTCTAGTACATGTGTGTGTATACATGCTTAATGGCTCATTTTATCTTTTTAATCAGAGGACCAGAAGTTCTAAATAGTCATGTGACATAATGCAGGCGAGTATGGTGGACAAAAGGGAATGGGGTCTGCTGTTCAAACCCCCTGAGTACTCTTTTTATCTGCTCTTTTGCTTTTTATCTGCTCTTTTGCTTTTTATCTGCTCTTTTGCTTTTTATCCGTTCCTTTTGGGTTCACCCCCACCCCCAAGCAGCAATAAAAGAAGTAAGAGTATGTATGTCTATGTAGTTATTTTATTCAAGTTGATGCCATTAATTAATTAAGAGAAGGGGGGGGGGAGTATTGTACACTTAGACCTCTTTATTAGTTTCCATCAACTAATAATATACAGTTATGTGCAAATTAATAGCAGTCTAACATCACTAATGTATTTAATTACTGATTTTGTCAGAAAGACAAAATCTCCTAAATGGGTTTTTGTGCTAACTGGTAAAATAGCGTGTTACAGTCATTAAACCACTGCTAACCTATGCTGGGGCGGGGTGTCAGGAATTATTTTTAGTGAGGGTTAGTTGTGTTTCCTAAAGAGCCACATGATTAAGGGACAGAGACAGGAAGTGCCATAGAAAACATAGGGAAACAAACAAACAAACTTTCAAGGCCTCCACAAACGTGTGTCAGAAAGGATAATACAGCAAGGGAAAAAATTCATGACTAGGTGTAGCCGAGTAATGGGGAACCAACAGAATCAACGGTCATGACATGCACGCTGCTAATTGGGTGTAATTGAATCATTTAATGAAAGGGGCGCATTCAAATTAATAGCAGTGTGGTGTTCAATTAGTGAAGTCATTCATTCTATGAAGAAACAGGTGTGAATTATGGCCATTGTTTAAAGAAGGAGGGCAGCAAATGTTGTACCTGCTGGTTTTAGCCCTGGCTCAGTGAGTAAAATGGGTTGTTACAGACCTTGTACTGAAGGAGAAAGCACTTTGATCAAGAAGTTGATTAGAGAGGGGAAAACTTATAAAGAAGTGCAGAAAATAATTGGCTGCTCAGCTAAAATGATCTCAAATGCTTTAAAATGGCAAACAAAACCCGAAACGTGGTAGGAAAAGAAATATTACCATCCGCGTAGATCATAGAAGAACAAGCATGGCAAAGAAACATCCAATGATCAGCTCCAGGGAAATCAAAGAAGATCTTCAGTTACCTGTGAGCACTGCAACAATCAGAAGACTCCTACATGAAGCCAAACTATTTGCAAGAAACCCTCGTAAAGTACCATTGCTGAAAAAAAGATGTGTTAAAAAAGTTAGTTTGCCAAAGAACACATTGACTGGCCTAAAGAGAAGTAGTGCAACATTCTATGGACAGATGAGAGCAAGATTGTTCTTATTGGGTCTAAAGGCCATACAGTTTGTGAGATGACCCATAAACACTTAATTCAAGCCACAGTATACTGTGAAGACTGTAAAACATGGAGGTGCAAGCATAATGGTTTAGGGATGTTTCTCATACTTTGGAGTCGGACCCATTTATCGCATACCAGGCACCATGGACCAGTTTGAATATATCAAAATACTGGAAAAGGTCATGTTGCCTTATGGTGAAGAAGAAATGCCCTTGAAATGGGTGTTTCAGCAGGACAATGACCCCAAACACACCAGCAAGTGGGCAACATCCAGATTCCAGACTAACAAGATTTATATTATGAAGTGGCCAGCCCAATCCCCAGACCTCAATCTGATTGAGAATTTGTTGAGTGACACCAAAATGCTGTTTTTGATGCAAAACCCGAGAATGCAGAAGAACTGTGGAATGTAGTCCAGTCAGCTTGGGCTGCAATATCTGTTTGCAGGTGTCAGATGTGAGTTGACTCCATGCCACACAGATGTAAAGCAGTTATCAGAAATAAAGGTTATACAACTAAATATTAGTTCAGTGATCAACAGAAAAGCTAAATCTGTAAAAAAAAAAATAAAAAAACCTTTCAGTTTATACTCTATATATTCGAGTTTGTAAATGAAAATGAAGACACCGGTATTTTTTTTGAACAGCCCATTATTCTTTTTTCTTCATTTTCAGTTGAAAAAGTGATATTTCGTTCATGTTTACATTTGGAATTGAATGTGCAGTGCTCCCAATGCCTTTGTGTATATAAGGAAATAAATGCTATTATGAGGATTTAGCTTTTTCTCAGATGTTTTAAACACACTGCTATTATTTTGCACATAACTGTAAGTGAAAGTGTTTGGTCAGTGTGGTCAGCCAGTAGACATACACATTGCATGTCACCTCACTGATGCTCTGGATGGTCCTTATACAATACTACAGTCTCACTAATCCAGAGGAGGGAACCCTTCAAAATCTATCCATTATTCTTGCTGTTTAATAGTTTTGAGAACCATCACAATGGTGTCTGCCTGTCTGCTTTGTAAAGATTTTGTCAGCCACATCTTTATGCATGGGAAGCTTATCCACAGGCTTTTAGGCTGTTAAAAGCTTGATCGAATCTAAATGGCAGTGAAAATGTCCTCTAATGGCAGTAAAGAGCCTAAAAGCTATCTCCTAAATGGGTTTTTGTGCTAACTGGTAAAATAGTGTGTTACAGCCATTAAACCACTGCTAACCTATGCTGGGGCGGGGTGTCAGGAATTATTTTTAGTGAGGGTTAGTTGTGTTTCCTAAAGAGCCACATGATTAAGGGACAGAGACAGGAAGTGCCATAGAAAACATAGGGAAACAAACAAACAAACTTTCAAGGCCTCCACAAACGTGTGTGAGAAAGAAGGGGGCACCTTGAGATTATTTATACTAATTTTGGAATTTAAAAAAAACAACTTCTTGTATAAATATGGCAAATCTCATACAGGTAAAGAGTTAGACAGAAAGAAGTCCAAATGTCTACCATGTCTTTATGCAAATTAGATTTGCCTTAAAATAAGTAGTTTTCTACATTATAATGGTGGAAACTACCACAATGTGGCGGACTGTCAGAGAACGGTGGTGAACAGGGCCGTTCATAATATGTCATGCAAACTACATGATATTGCAGTGCAACCAACAAACTAACAAATTCAGCTTTGTATGCACCGTGTTGAAGAAAATGACAGTGACACTGGAGTGTAAAATGGTGCTGAGATTGACCCAAAGCCCTACACTGGCCCACTGTCCAAGAGTGACTGGCACTGGAATGTTCAGCATGGCAATGTATATGAGGAGAAACACATCAAGCACAGTTATCCAGGCAAAATGTGCACCTAACAAATATTCCACTGTGAACATGATGTTTTCACTAAAAATGCTCCAGTAACTTTGTTAGGGTGGTGTAGTTTTGTACATGAGTGCCCCAGTAACTTTGATAGGGTGGTGTAGTTTTAGTATATGAATGTCCCAGTAACTTTGGTATGGTGGTGTAGTTTTTGTATATGAGTGTCCCAGTAACTTTGGTAGACAGTTGTTTCTATAAGAGGCTTTTTTATGACTGACAGACACATACATTATTCATACAGTTCCATTTTTATGTCTTCATATGTCTCAGATTTAATCTAATAAATTCACATTTCCCATCCCACTCACTCCATTGGACTGCTGTCACTGAGTTAGTGTGTGTGTGTGTGTGTGTTAGAGAGAAAGAGAGAGAGAGTGTTATGAGTGGGGTGACTGAGCAGAGTGAGCAGTAGGAGTACTTGAGTGGATAATGGAATTTGACCTGCTGTCAAACATCTGATTAATCTAGCCACCCGTTGGCACATGCACACACACAATGTGTCATTTTAGGAAAACCGGTTTAACTGGTTGTGTGTGTGTGTGTGTGTGTGTGTGTGTGTGTGTGTGTGTGTGTGCGTGCATGTATGCACATGCATTTAAATCAGATCGTTTAAATTTCATAACTCATTACTCTGTCCTATTCAGTGCCTGTGAGTAGGGCTCTTTGAGAACCCTGTTTCAGTTTGAGGGCAGTTTTAAGACAGTGCTATAAAGACAGTTTGAAGATTCATATATTTTAAGACAGTTTGAAGACTCATATATAAAACAGCAGTTTTCATGTGTGTTCCTCTGTGGTGTGTTTTAAGATTCAAGTGATGCTTTGATCTATTGTCCTTTCGTTACCTTTCACCCCGTAGTCCTGTGTTCAGACAGGATTTCTGTGGTTTAGCGCAAAGGATTTATGAAGGGAGAATTACAATGCAATGCTCGAACTGCACAGGGTAACATTCTGCACGGGAAAAGAGGGTCACTGAACTAATTCACATGCACGAGCCAAATGTTTACTCGTAAAATAGAGCGCCTTAATTAAAATTAATGATCACAGCAAAAACAACCATTAGAACCTACACCATATAGCACACTATGACTACAGATGAGATTCTTAATCCGACCAATATACAACAAATAAAGGACCAACAAACGAATTTGGCTGGGGCATGTCCGTTTGCAGATGCAGAACTGGACAGCTGCCGTTACAAAAATGTAAATGCTCGTAGGGTTCACAATAAATACTTAATTTCTCTAATTATTACTGAAACATAACAAACACGCACTCCACCCCGCGGGCAGTCTGCGGTAGTGAGAAAATCCACCGCGTTTGTCCTTCTTGTGGACTGCATGGAGCAGGAAACCTACACGGACTTATTCCAATAGAGGACTTATTCCAGCATGGCAGGAAATGTTTCAGCTCAAGGTCCAACACCAACGATTTTTGTTCCTATCGCGGCTGTAAAGTGACTCGTTTCGACGGTGCTGCCAGGTAAGTTAGCGAGTCGTTGCCGCCCCGCCTTCATTCGCTCTCCCGTTACACCGGTTACAAGTGGGTGGGTACGCGCGCGGCTCGAAGGGCATATGTTGCGTCCCGGTTGAGCTCTAGCGGATTACCACGCGGGGGACTACCGAGAGCGCTCGCCTCGTAACTCCAGAGACGATGTAACGGAACCGGCGAGCAAAGGACGGCGCACACGCCAATCTGACCGGTACCGGTGGAGGGAACTATGCCTGGCGCCGACACTGCGACGGAGAAAAGTTCACCCGAAGTTACCAGAGACTCCGAGGAAATGGTAAACCCCGTCTCAGTCTTGTCCGGTTGACCACGCTTCTCTTCAGAATGTGGAGTTTGCCGTTTATCTTGTTATTCGCTAATTTGCCGAAGCGAAAGTTGCCTTTTCTTTTCACTAGCCTAACTACAGTTTCGTGGCAACATTACAGCGCTGGCGGAAACTGCACTGTAATATCTGGGGTTGTTTTTGCAAGCTGGCCACCATGTCGCTTGCACTCACATGACCGCCTCTTCCCTCGCAGGATAACCACATATCTTTTAACCTAAGTGACAAGTAGCTAATGCAAAACAACACAGCACGCTTCCAGTATACATTAGAATGAGCTTTGTTATCTCTCTCTCTCTCTCTCTCTCTCTCTCTCTCTCTCTCTCTCTCTCTCTCTCTCATGTGTGAGATAGATCGATCGATCGATAGATAGATAGATCGATCGATAGATAGAAATAGATAGATAGAGCCAAAAAGTGTTCATTGAAAACGTAATGAAAGCAATAAATAAATAAATCCAACAAAATAGTTTGTTTAGTAAAATCTAAATTGTGTTGCAGAGGTTCACTTGACATATTTCTTTGGTAATTTGCCACGAAACCCAAGTTTGACGGGTTAAACTGCTTTTTTCTCCACCTAAACGGAGTCTCAGTTGTGATCAGTTTGTCCGTCTCTGATGGCAAAGCGAAATCTGAGTAGACAGTTTAGTCGACCACTGCACCAGCCGGGTACCACACACACAGGGTAACACACGCACACACAATAGAGTATACTACTCTGTGGCGTGCGACCGAACGGCGCTCGAGCGAGTCGGCCTGTTGTTACAGGAACAAGCGCTCCATTTAGGCTGATTCTTGCAGTGGCCTTTATGCGCCCCCGGTATTGGCACACAGGCATTGCCGGTTTGAATGAAGAGAATCACCAGGGATGTGTTACAAAAGGCTTTTGCTAGAACAAACATGTCAGCCGTGTTATTTTGAGATTTTGTATAGTAGAATATAGTTTCTGGTGGACAGTTAATTTTTAGCATAATCCTTCCAAACGAGTGTGTGTGTGTGTGTGTGTGTGTGTGTGTGTGTGTGTGTGTGTGTGTGTGCGTGCATGCAGGCTCATTAGAGCAATCATTTCCATATTGCAACCCATTGCAGTATCAGTATTGTAAAGGTCAGTACTGCAATAACAATTAACAAATTATATATTGTGCATTCCTGTCTCCCGGGGCCTTGTTTTAACTTATCTCCTGTTTGTTTCTTGCTTATGACTATGATCATGCGGACGTACAGACTGTTGTTCTTGTAAGGACATGGGTCGCTATCAGTGTTATGTATTGTTCTGCGTTCTCACATTGTTGCCAGGGCAACACGTGGAATTCCCCCAGCCCTTGAGCTCTCCAGAATGGACTGCGGCAGTCTGCCCATTGCCCTGCAGTCAGAGGTTTAGTCTGTTTCTTCACACATACACACACTCGAATTACTTCAAAGGCCAAAGAAACAAACCAAACCAAACCTAGGCTAACTGGATTAGGGTAGCTTGCATACCTAATAGAATAAAATGAAAGAGCAGTCGGCTTCCATATTTTTTTAATACCAGGGAAAAGGCATTCAAGGAAAATGGCATCCAGATTCTCAAGAATCCAACAGATTCTCAATAATTATGGCAAGAAGTGACCAGCGTGAATTTAGACAACAGTATCAAAGTGCTTTAAGCTCGTATGACAGACTTCAGCAATTTTTACACAACTGCTTATCTGCAACAAAGTACATGGTTAGTGTATTAAAACATTAACAAACATCCATGCACTCATTCTGTGTGCCACTCAGCCACAAAATACACACACAGCCCCAAGTGACATTTCAAATTAAGTTGTTTGTCTTTCTCGTTCATTGTCCCTCTGTCTCCCTCTCTCCTTCGCTATCTCCATCACTAAATTATTCGTGTTTATGTCCTCATGGTGACCCTGTGGTCTTCTATAACTTACAGCTCATCTATATTTTATGTGTCTGTGTGTTTGTGATCTCATGCATGAGACCAGATGAGACACTGGTACTGGCAGTATCCCAGGGTCCTCTGGGAAGGCAGATTTGTGGGTGTCTTGGGGGAGGGGCGCCTTTGTCAGTGCCTGTGTTCTCTCTGTCCCCACCTCTGGCCCTTTCTTGCCCTCCATGCTATAGCTTTTAGTTATTAGGTCATTATAGCTGTGGTTAATAGTCCAGCTGTTCCAGTTTGACATCACAGGTGTGAACACATCTGCACTGGAAACTCTGGGTGCTCCTTTAAAGGTTTCACATTTAAGTACAACAATAGTAGCTGCAGTAACAACCCTGTGACCCTTTGATATCTGTTCATTAGAGCTGGTTTAGTCAGATGAGAGTGAGTATGTGTGTGTGTATGTGTGTATGTGTGTATGTGTGCGTGTGTGCGTGTGTGCGTGCGTGTGTGCGTGCGTGTGTGCGTGTGTGCGTGCGTGTGTGCGTGCGTGTGTGCGTGCGTGCGTGTGTGCGTGTGTGCGTGTGCGTGTGCGTGTGTGTGTGCATGTGTGTGTGCACATGTGTGCGCGAGAAAGAGAGAGTGAGGCAGGCCGGAAGGATAAGACCATGATGTTCAGTTTTGCATGAGCACAGATTTTCTTAACCTCCTCCTGACACATACACGCAAGGACACATACCCTGTTCCTTGCTGCATTTTTTTGATTTACAAATTTAGGAAGACAGAAGGCAATCTCCAATGCTGCATGCCCTCAGGTGTGTGCATGTGTGTGACGCAGAAAAGTATGAAAGGCATGTGTTTGTTCTGTTGATCGTTATCCAACGGCAGCAGACGAAAGAAACTATGTACATGTGTGTGTTTATGTGTGTCGTGCATGTATGCATGTGTGAGATTTAAAATGACAGGTGTTATTTTTGTGGGGTCTCAGGCTACACTAACAAATCAGAAGTTCCACTCAGTCCCATTTCAGATTGTAATTAATGAAACAGGATATCAAAGTATGGAGCAAGTGTTTACCAGCAAAGAAATACAGAAGTTAGAAACCAAAATCCAATATAGCCAGCAAAAGTCAATTATTAAATCAATAAATAGAAAATCACTCCAAATGTAACAAGGTGGGCAGAATGGAGACATCAGAATGGAACACCAAGTTCCTATTGCAATGCATAAATACTCAGTCCTCCCAAAAGGCATGACAGAATCTTACACACACACACACACACACACACACACACACACACACACACACACACACACACACACACACACATATATATATATAAACACATATATTTACACAAAACAGTATCATCACATTCTAGAGAATCACAGAATCAATGGAAATAATTAAGAAACATTGATAATTTCACACTGATTACAGGCTGTCAAAACTACAATTGTGTGATATTTTTCCACTGGTTGGATTGTTCTTCTATACCCCTTACCATTAAATCATAGAAGAGTGTTTTCCATTTGAACCAGGTATCTTTACAAGCCTTATTGGAGTCAGTAGTTAATATATACATCCTTTAAATGTAGTGTCTGGGTTAGAATATGGAAATCTGTTTCATTATTTCTTATGCACTCACAGATGAAGCACCAGTTTTATTCTTGTATACTGGTCTACAGTCCTTCAGATCGTCTGGCAGCTGTGAGTGTGAAGTCAATGTGTGATTGTATTTCATGGAAATCCATTTTGTGTATGTGTGTTGACTGTTCCTGTTGTTTTCATCACATTACCTCTAACATGGTGCTTCTCTGATGTTATTATGATCTGAGTGTGTTGACACAAACACACACACACACACACACACACACACACACACACACACACACACACACACACACACATACCAAAACTGTGCTGTCAAACCAGATGGTGTATGCGCCATTCCCACCCCCCTAATCTGCCCAGTTGGGTTATGGAGAAGAGACTGCTAATCTATGTTCTGGAAAGAAGGGATTAAACATATGCGAAAAAGATGGTGAGTAGGGAGCGTACGTTAAGATGGGGGTTGGGGGCTGTTTCAGATTTCGCTTGAGGCTAATTTACATATCCTCTTGCATAGTCCTAATCCTGTATCAGAGTTCTGCTGGAAAACAGTTATCTTTGTGGATTAGTCTAACCTGCCTGTAGCGTTTTCATATCAGGAGAGATGAGTTATAGGAAAGAGCTGCTGCCGTCACCTGTGTCTATGTTGCATTGTCCCGTTAGAAAAGACTGACATCTGGGTCTTTTTTTAACTCCTGCTGTCATTGCACACCCACTGCAGTTGGTGATATTTGTTGGCCTATCAGATAATCTTTCTCATGCCCAAACAGCATTTCAGTAGGTTAAAAATGTAGGTGTCCGGTATCTGTAGGTCAAGAGTACATTACTAAGCATGTAATATAATCTTCTTATTGCTTTTTTGAGTTGAGAGAGAAATGTATTGTAATTGGATTAAATTCCACTCAGGTTAATTTACATCTATCTTTATATATGGCAATTAGCAGATACTCTTTTCCAGAGTGACTTCTAAGTTGTCTTCTCAAAGTATCTTTGGTTAGCACAAATTAGTAAGAGTACAAATCTACCCTTAATTGAGACTGCCAGAGCCAAGTGTCTGTGTTGAAATCTAGAAAGAGAGCTACATTACAAAGCAATTCAATGCTATAGACTACAGCACAATTCAAGAGCAATTGCTAAACAAATCAGTTCAGCATTTGAAGACAGCGAGCGACTCCATTGTTCAGACCACAAGCAGGAGTTTATTCCACCAACTGGGTGCTAGGACAGAAGAATCTTGATGCTTTTCTTCCATGGAGCTTGAAGGATGGTGGGTCAAGTCAGATGGTACTTGATGCTCGAAAGGCTCAAGGTACAGATCAGGTTTTGACCATTCCCATCAAGTAGGTGGGAGCAGGTCCATTTTTGACCATGTAGACAAGCGTTAGAGTTTTCAACCGTGTATGAGCTGCCACAGGGAGCCAGTGAAGTGGACAGATTAGTGGAGTGACATAAGCATTGAAGACTAGTTGAGCTGCAGCGTTCTGGATCAGTTGCAAGGGTCTGATTTTTGCATAGAAAGCAATAGTTAAGCCGGGATCTGACGAAAGACTGAACAGGTGCCTGTGTGGAGAACAGAGCAAATTCTCCAACTGTTGAAGAGGAGAAACATGCAAGACAGAGTGAAGTTTGTGACATGACCTGAGAAAGATGGCCATGCACAATTACTTCAGTGTTTCTTGCACTTCAGCGTTCCTTGCACTGGAGTGATCAGTGAGTTCTCAAAAGAGATGGCAAGATCCCCGTGATGACCAGTTGCTCCACTGATGTGTAGCATCTTGGTCTTGCTGGGATTCAGTTTTGGTGGTAAGATGCCATTCATGGGGAGATGTTGGTTAAACATACTGAGATTTATCTAGACTCCTACATGTTAGAATGTGGACAGGACACGATTAGTTTGGCATCAGGATTAGTTAGTCAACATAACAATGGTAGGAGAATGCATGGAAGGAGTTATATATCACCAAGAGAGTGACTGTAGAGAGAACTGTAGAAGAGCCTGAACCCTTATGGGACTCCAGTGGAGAGTCTACATGGAGTGGATGTGGAACCCCTCCATGTTACCTGATACAAGCATCTTTCTAAGGTAGGACATGAACCATTTACATAATAAGCCTGTGATTCAGACTGATATGAGAATCATGTCAGTTGGCCGATCTAGCTGCTTTGAGCTTCTCCATCACTGCAAGTAAGGCATTTTCAGCAGTGTGTGCCAGTTTGAAGCCAGGTAGATTAGGCTCCTGGATCTTAATCTGGCTGGTGTTCCTGGTCTGTGGAGAAGGAGAAAAGTTCAGAAGAGTGACAAGTTACAGACCTTTGTGGTTAAGGCAGGTTCAGAGGTCATTGCTTTTGTTATAACTTTAGTCAAGTGAAATCCAGCAAAATGGCCAAGTTATTTCCAGTATTCATTGACTTTTGGAAAGAACAGCAATAACTGCATTCACATGAAGTCATTAGGACATGTGTGAAGACTGTGACCATTGTCATGTGCATTGGTATTTAGATTTCCAGTAGCCTGGCATGGTCCTTCAGCTCACTCCATCAGCATAAAAGCCCAGCAGTGTCTCCATGCTTTATGCATGGTGAACTGCAAATTTGAACTGCAGTCTTCCACGCTAAGCTTCTATTCCAGCAACATTTAAAGCAGTAATTCTTAGCTCCAGTCCTGGGGATCCACTGCCCTGTTTATTTTCAAGTTTTCATTACTCCTGATCATCAGTTAATTAGCAAGCCTTTCAAGAATTGGATCAGGTGTGCTAGAAAAGGGAAATTCTGAAACTGTGCAGGGCAGGGAGCCCCAGCATAGGAGCTGAAAGCCTCCAGGATGTACACTGGCATGAGTGTGTCAGGTACTTCTCCAATGCTTGAAACTGTCAAGCCTTGATGCTAGCTCACATATCCAGATCTCCCATTCACTGAAGACATGGACATTAGTTTGTGACTGTTTCCCCCAGCTTCAGTCAGCATCCAAGGTGGTCCCAGATGGTCCTTTCCAGAGGTGGGAAGAGTAGCCAAAAACTGTACTCAAATAAAATTACTGTTACTTTAAAATAATAATTACTCAAGTAAAATAAAAGTAGTCATTATAATTATTGCTTATGTAAGGAAGTATCTGTTGCAAAGACTACTAAAGTAGCGATTTACCTCATTGGAAAACATTTAATGTGTCCCACAAACTAAAATATGAGTTCTCATAGTTCTTTTTATGCTGAATTCAAATCTGTTAAAGATGTTTCTCTCAGGCATGGTTTTTAAGTAAATTTTACATGAAGTGTATGTTACTTATTCATATATTAGGCTGTTATTACATTTAAAATATGTACAATCTTGAACATCCCTCTTAAGTGTCCAGTAATAGTTTGCCAACATAGAGGGGCACCACTTTCCTTGGTGCAGATTTTCCATATACTATACATAACGATATGTGAGTACAATCAGTTGTGAACTATTTTGTCCAAAGTAGCATGGTAAAAGCACTTTGGAAGGTGTCTGCTAAATGCTATACATGCAGATGCAAATATAATGGAACAAAAAACCTATTGTTGATGAATTCTGAAAACTTATTTGGATTCAGCATGCAAAAATACATAATAAACAGCTGTTTTTCTTTGTTCTGGGTCTTTGTCCTACTTAGTTCATGTGTAATTGTAATGGCCCAAGTGGCAGGGAACAG
>NC_137507.1:16660000-16715000 GCF_041902795.1 Electrophorus electricus
GATCTGAGTGACTTTGACCGTGTCGTGGTTGGTTGTGCCAGAGGGGATGATTTGAGTATTCCATTAATCCCAGGACCAAAGCCTTGTGTCATCAGTTCAAGCTGCTTCTAGTAAGATAATGGTGCAGGCAAAGTTTTCCTGGCTCATGCTGGAGCCCACCCATTATCAGTGGAGCCACGTCAGAAGGCCGGAATCATCTCCGCCTGGTCCATGACCGTGAATGTGAGTCCGGTGTCCTTTAGTGGCTTTCAGCAAATCTGAGTCCAGCAGTGATCCTTTAGGATGTGGGAGAACAGGAGAAGCGCAGTAGGAACACGCAGATGACAGATCTGCTGCAGTTGCATGATCTAGTCATGTAAACCGAATCCTTGAAGAAACACGCACGCACACACGCACGCACACACACACACACACACACACACACACACACACACAGTGTGTGTTCGTCTGCTTTGGCAGGTGTGAGCGGCTGGAAGATCAGCTGAACGACCTGACCGAGCTACACCAGAACGAGATGGCGAACCTGAAACAGGAGCTGGCCAGCATTGAGGAGAAAGTAGCCTATCAGGCCTATGAGCGAGCCCGGGACATACAGGTATGTATATCAGAAACAGCAGTCTTAACAACAGACTCGGTCCAGAACTTTCATATCTGTTCATTTATTCAATCTTCCTTCTCACCCTCTCTCTCATTTTCTGTTTCTGTGTATGACTTTATCTGTTTTTGTCACCCCTTTTGCCTCACTCTCACACCGGTCTCTTTGTTCCTTATTTCTCCATCTGCTGCTGTCTCTCTCTCTTTTATTGGCCTTTTCTATTTTTCTGAATCTCTCTTTCCCCTCTCCGTTTTGCTCCTCTTTCCTCTCGGGGCCCCTGCCGTCCCTCCCCTGGCCTACAGGAGGCGCTGGAGGTCTGCCAGACGCGCGTCAGCAAGCTGGAGCTTCAGCAGCAGCACCAGCAGCTCGTGCAGTTGGAGAGCGCCGATGCCAGGGTGCTGCTGGGCAAGTGCATCAACGTCATGCTGGCCATCGTCACGGTGATCCTCGTGTGTGTCTCCACAGCAGCCAAGTTCACAGCGCCGTTGCTGCGCAGCCGGCTGCACGTGCTCGGCACTTTCGTATGCATATGCTTGCTCGCGCTTGGTTGGAGCCACTGGGAGCAGGTGCAGTGCGCTGCTGAGCGCATGCTCCTGGCCAGCTAAAGCGTGCGAACGTGTGTGTGTGCGTGTGTGTGTGTGTGTGCGTGTGTGTGCGTGCGTGTGTGTGCGTGTGTGCGTGTGCGTGTGCGTGCGTGTGGGCCGGGTGTTGGCAGGTGGGGAGTGATCAGACCCTGATTGACAAAATGACACTGGATATCCGGATCTGTCCGGCAGTCTTCACTACAGCCAGACATTTGAAGGATTAAATGCTCCCAGTACTGTGGGTTTAAATAAACTAGCATGTTTGTGTAGGCGCGCGTGGGTGTGTGTGTATTTATCTGCTTGTCCGAACAAACGGGTCGATTTTTTAAAAACTGTACTGTGTTAGCTGTTCTGAACCGAGTCCCTGTGTAGTTGTTTCAGAACATCACTAATAATGCTCTAACGTCGAGTTCTGGTCACCAGAGTAAACATGTTTAACTGTGCCTTCTGAGCACAGGCATGCAGGGTGTGTTTGGGAGTGGGCGGAGTCAAAAGCTGAGCTCATTAGGCTCAGGACGCACATGGCCTCACCCACTGCCCCCCTGAGGGCTGCGCTGATCATGGAGTTTAAGCTTCTGAGCAAATGGAGCTGATTCTACTGTGCACAAAAAAGAAAATATGCTTTGTGTTGTTCTTATTTGTTTATTTGTTTTTGTTTATTTATGTGTGATGAGGATGCCTTTATTAAATAAGAGCACCAGAAGGATGCTAAGCTAAATGGACTTTAGGACTATTTTACATGACAATTTTAGTAAATATTTTTATAACTATTTTTTTCCTTTTTCTGTTTCTTCAATTCAGAAACCTTTTTGAGAAGACTGAGTAATGTCCACTGCTCTGCAGGGCGTGTGTTGGTTTTTATCAACAAAATCGTAAACTGTCACTGTCACAGAATGTCTCCCACACAGATGTTTGTTTGTTTGTTTTTTTTAAGTGTAGATGCTTACTGCAGAGCTAAAGGGAGAATAACGAAAGAGAAAGCTGGTACATCAGCCACCTCCCACTCCTAAGCAAAATATCTGCTTGAGAGCAGTCCAGCACCAAAGGACCAAATTAGTGGTGGCAGGTGCCTTCCTGCAACCCCAAACCATTACACCTGGTTCAACCATTCCTGTTTGGGGTCGAGACTTATCCATAAGGACAGGGGAGAGCCGATGACCACTGGGCTACAACCTACAGCAGTACCAGCTTGTGTAGCACATGGAAACTAGTTATCTAATACCCTTGAATTGACTGTTTCTGTCTATTCCTGGTAGTTTCTGTACAAATACTTTAAATATATCAGGAGCACTACAGCCTCCCTGCATTCTCCAGTCTGAAAGGATTATTAAAGGTATTTACCTAATCATGTATTCGTGCTGCAGTGTTGTATATTGAGTCTCGAAAAGAATGTCGTTTTCCCAAATAAATGATGCTCTTTTACAGCAAATATTGTTCTGTCTCTGTCATTAAGAGTCTTTGTTTACAAAATGTACACATAAGCATTTGCCGTTGAAGAATCCTTGAAAGCCCGGCACCTGCCACATGAATTGGCACATTAACCAATGGTGCGCCTGATGTGTGTGTGTGTGTGTGTGTGTGTGTGTGTGTGTGTGTGTGTGTGTGTGTGTGTGTGTGTGTGTGTGTGTGTGTGTGTGTGTGTGTGTGTGTGAGAGAGAGAATTTGGGAAGCACTCTATTGCCCACTTGTGCCCACTGAAAGTATTGCAAGCATCTATGAGGAACACAGCAGGTATTTTAGTTCCCACCCTAATGTAACATCCTAATAGCCATCACTAAAACAGTTGCTCTGAAGGAAAAGGTCTCTGCAATTGTCCTGGGTTCTCTAATTAGCAACTAAAATTTTCAATGCAGTCTGAAAACATGCCCATAGGAAGTTTTATGCCTTTGTTGTAATAGTAGATATCACTTGTCATTTTTGGTTTATGATCCAAACTTGACTTGGTCCTGAAGGTTTCTCCTCTACAACAATGAGAATTCGACTGTTTCTCTCCAAAAGGTGCTCGTCCAGTTCCTTGCCATCTCGAGACTGAACAAATACAGCTCCTCCCTGGCTGGCCTCCCTACACGTGTCATCAGAACTGAGCTGATCCAGAATACAGCAGAATGTCTTGTCTTCATCCTCCCAAAGTTCACCTGTGTCACCCAAACACACCATTGCTGGCTTCTTGTAGATGCGCACATTATATTAAAAACCCTGATGCTTGACTACAGTGTCAAAAGTGGACCAGTCCATCCTTACCTGCTGCCAGTGGTCAAGTTCCAGTCCGCGCCTAGATCCCTTCAAGCTTCGAGTACGACTCTGCTACCCCTGCCGTCTTTCAAGATGCATGGAAGACAAGTACCATGACTCTTCTCTGTTCTTGCACTCACATAATGGAATGGATGCTCCCTGGCTGTCAGAGCAACACAGTCCCTCACTTATGAAATGTTTTATCTCTGTGTTGAGTATTAGCACAGACTCTTGATTCTGGCAGACTGTGGCATTAGTAAAACATCACTGTTTGTGTGCTATCTAAGCCAGCTAACTTTGAATGGTAACTACAAGCGAGGCACACGTTGTGGCGTATCTAACTGTAAAGCCTTTTTCAAGGCTACCCTTCAATTAAAATCTCACAATAATTCAATGAAGTCAGCCAAATCCATCTACACATTTTAGGCAGATGTGAAAAAGATGTACTTTGAGAGGTATGCCTGGATGACAACTAGCCTGCAGCAAACATGCCACTTCTGTCAACTGTAGTTGTGTTCTGAGGAATGCTATGCTGCTGAGAGCATGTATAATGTGTGTGGGTGAGGGACGGATATGTAGAAGTCTGGAAGAATGGAACATGATGGGGGTGAAAAGAGACGAGGCATTGTTTTGAGGAAAATTAGTAATAACAGTAATGTAATTCACAGCACCTTTAATTACAATTTTGACTGGAATGCCTAGACGAGCCCAAAATTTCAATATGACAGTGCTATTTTATTTCTCTTTCGTGGCTATATAATAATATTTAAATGTGGCAGATATTGTTTGGTATAGATATTTCAAAATACAACTTTTTGGCTAAAGACTAGATAAACAAGTGAAATGGTAGGTTTTGTAAGTAGCTTTTCCTGTACATACGCTGAAGTTGACTTAGTGGCTAGCAACAGTGCTTCGTGCTCCGGGTCCTGCAGTGAAACTGCACTTCCTTGCCAATTTTTAACTCGCTAATTAGCTGATGAGTTGAGTCAAGTCCCTGTTGAACCCTTTAAACAATTAATTTTTAACCCTGACTGAATGGAGAGATTTATATGTCTCTCATATATATCTTGTGTGCTTATATATCATGTAAATGTAGGTGGGCCTATTACATGGCTAACGTTATTTGCTTGCTAGCACCCAACATGGTTAATCACAGGCTATGGGTTATGTTGCTAGCGTTCTAGCTTTATGTCGACATTACATCAGTTGTGGTCAGATTACATTACGTCTGAATAAAACAAAGAAACCTACCTTGGAAAACAAATAGTCACATGTTTGGTGTAAAGAGGAACAAATGTGGATCGGTGCTACCCATGGGATTAGGTGCAGGGTAGAGGAGTACTCAAGAACCAGGACTGGGAGGCACTGGCTTAACTCAAGGGGAACCATTTGGGAACGGGATCTTAGGGAATGTGCAGCTACTAATGCGCATCTCTGGCTGACACAGAAAAAAGTCTGGGTTCTTCACGGGACTGTGGCCGCCATCACAGGCACGTGCTGTACAGTGCAGCCTTGTGACTGAGCTCCTGCAGCACACCCTGGGCCGTCTTCTCTAAATCCTTCAGCTCCTCCGCTCTCTCTTCCAGAGTCTGCTGGTTCGAGGAGAACGTCTTCTCCAGCTCTGAGGGAGAGGGGGACAGAGAGGCAAAGTCGGTCATGCTTGGTCCATCTGTGGCAGCACAGCCTTATTTAGGCTGTTCATGGCATCTACCTGTGTGTGTTTACCTGTTAGTCTCTTTAATTTGTTGACAGAGTCATCCAGAAAGTCTTTTGCCTCCTGCCGCAGTCGCTCCACCCTCTGGCGTGCGTCAGACACACCCAGCGCTTTGTGCTCCATCAGGTGGCTGACTAACCGGAAACTATCCTTCACCTCCGAATCCAATTCCTGACAGATATACACATAATACATGTAGTTGTAATAATTCTCATTGGGTGATAGCCAGTTCGATCCCCTGGTAATTCCGTGAAGCCAGTCCTGGCCAGGAGCCCAAGAGGGCATAATTGGCCTTGCTCTCTGAGTGGGTTGGGCGGCACCTCCCTCACCCCATTCCTCAACACAGTGCCAGCCAATCTGGGCATCTGCTGGCTGATGTGGGCATAGCTAGTGATTGATGCTCTCTTCCAAGGGTGTGGAACTGGAAACGACTAACATTGTGAGAAAATGGTTAAAAGAAATTCTTATTGCTGTCACACTATTGTAAGTTTTATCAGCCTGACAGTGTAAATGCAGCTATTCCTCAAAGCTAAAATTAACACTGGACAGCCAGTTACCCGTTTGGTTTGTTCCATAACCTCAGAGACGTAGTCAGCCACTCTGTTAGTGTTTTCTGCACTGCTGGAGGCCTCCAGAATTTTCTGTTTGGCCTCGCCAACCCCTGCCTCTGCATCCAGCATCCTTTGCGTGATGTTACTCAGTTTAAGCTCAGACGCAGCCGTCTCTGACTCCACCTGTAACACGCGCACACACACACACACACAAACAAATGCATACAACCATACACACCTGAACATACTGTACACACGGGCGTACATAGCATTAGGCAGTATTACCTAATATTACCTGAACACACACACTGTACACATGTGCAGGTGTTCACACATACTTTCATAAGATGGGTTACTACATAAACAGAGACACTCTCACCGAGGCCATGTGTTGTTGTGTGTAGTCGAGGTTGTCCTTGGCCCCTGTCAGGCTGACATGTGCTGCAGACTGAGCATACTCAGATTCATTTAACGCTGACATCACTTCCTCTGCTTCCTCCTTCAGCTGCATAGCCTTCTCACTGCAGAACACACACAATGTATCAGGATACTCCATGTACTGTTGTGCCTGTGATGGTACAATAATGTGTGTAAAGTGGTAACACTGAGCATAGACCTTATGTATTTTGCAATTCTAGGTATAAGCATCCATTCCTGTATTCTACAGTATTCTAGTTCATTGGTATGTTTGATTCTAACCTACTGTACTGTACTTGGATATATTCTATGAGTAAATGACAAAGCACTTTTGTAAGTCACTCTGGATAAGATCGTCTGCTAAATGCTGTAAATGTAAATGTAAACACAAGACTGTGTTTACGTATGTGTGTGTGTGTGTGTGTGTGTGTGTTTGTATGTGTGTGCATGTTTGTGTGTGTGCGTATGTGTGTTTGGGTTTACCTGACTGTGCGTGTCTGGTGCAGCAGCATCTCTGCCATGTGGGCCTGGTCAGCACTTTCAGCCAGAATGTCATCCACACTTGTCAGGCTCGCGACATGCTGGCGAATCTCCATAGTAACGTTCTTTAGCTCGCCTGCGGCCACGGGCATCTTTAGCTTCAGCACCTTGTCAGCTAGTGCCTCAATTCGCTGCAGATCCGCTCCACCTAAACACACACAGAGTCAGACTGTTAATTTCTGTAAATTAATTTGTAAATTGGATGCTTATGTTGGATGTGGGGTGTGTTGCTTACGTGTAAGAAAGTCTCTTATTTCCTGAACGAGCTGTCGTAGCTCCTGATTGGTCTGCTCAACTCTAGATTTGCTCTGATTGGCCTTTGACAGGACATCCTGAGCACTGAGTTTAGCCTCGTCAGCCTGCCCGCGAGCATCTGACACCTTATAACACAAACATACAAACACACACCAATACAAACACATGCTGAGTGGGTCACGTAGAGAGATACACATGAGAGATATGCACTCATGTGCTATGGAATAATATCAACCACTCTCAGTTAAATTCTGGCTTAATTTTTAAAATAAATGCAAGATAAAGGATTGAAGTTTAGAGTCTAAGAGAGAGTGTGTGACACATTATAAGTGTATAAACCATGTAGAGAAATCCATTTAGCAATTAGTCAGCCAAGATAGCTGTGTGACTCTACACTTGCTCACAGTCCCTAACAGGCAATAAGAGCACTGCTAGAAGGCCAATGAGATATGTACTGCAGCAAAGACAAACCATCCTGTGGAGCTTCTCCACTTCCTTCAGAGAGTCCAGGATGTCATGGTCCAGCTCCTTGGCTTTGTTCAGGGCTTTGTTGCTTTCTGTGATGAGTCCTGCACACCCCGCCGCACCGCACTGCAACGCCCCAGCCTCGCCCGCGCACCCCAGACCCTCGCAGCCTCCGCAGCTGTCTGGGCCAGACGCTCCACCACACACCTACAGGGGCGTAAAGATCAAGGAATGCTCAGGTCAGTGCTCCACAAACCTGTTCATCGCTGGCAGTGTTAAGATGTCCCTAAAACACAAATACTTAGACAACTTTATGTTTTCCAACTCGGTCTTTAGGGATTGCCAGACAGTCCAACTTCAGACACGCTCGAAGCAGCAGGTGAATTTTTGTTCAGTTGCACTGGAAGCTTTGACAGAACAAAAATGTGTCTTGTTTGTGGATCCCCGTGGCCCGGACTGAACATGACGCCAGGTGATTATCGTCATTCTGTATTTCACCCGCCCTAGATTGACATAGTATTTTTACTGGATACTCATTGGCTGATGCACCTGGTGGCTGAGTTGCGATAGGTCATCCTGGTCCAAGTCCCGGTTCATCTTGTCTAGTCTCTCAGCCTGCAGCTGCAGTCTGAGTTCGTACCCGCCCTGGATGGCATTCAGCATGGCCTCGCTGGCTTGTCGCAGGCCTGCTGACTGCTCCATGGGGCTTTGCGGGTCACTGGTGGCCTGGTTGACCTGACCCTCTGCCTCCAACGACTGCTGGTGATACTGCCAAATGCTGTCTGCTGCACCTGCACAGTGGTGATATTCATGCAAAATACTGCAAATGGTAGTCATGTACAGCAGCCTTTTGTGTGAATGAATGAGAGCCTACTTTACTATTTCTACTACTACTAGCATATGTGTATGCAAATTAGGGTAATTAAGCAGGCTAAATTATACCTAATAATAATAATAATAATAATATAATGATTCTAAAAATGATAAAGTATGCATGTTCTTCTGCTTGTCCAAAATGAAGTGCATGTGCACATGGTTCGTACCCCTGATGTTGGCATGTTTGATGAGCAGCGCCTGCTGCTGCTTCTCCTCCATGCTCTCCTGCAGCTTGTGGGACTCCTCGCTGAGGGAGTGCAGCTCCTCCGCAGCCCTGCCGTGCTCTGCAGAGACCTGTGCCACCAGATCCTCTGAGTGGTTCAGCGAGCGGCCCAGGACCAACATGAGCTGACTGAGAACATATGTGGTCAGAAAAAGAGAAAGAAGAAAATGGTGAGAAAGAAACGGGTGGAAGCTTAGTGGAAGTGCACATCTGCCTTTGTCAAGCTGTCAAAGATAAAAAAAAAAATCTGAATTAACACCTAGATTATTTTTTCCCCAAAAGGTTTTGAAAACTGTATCTTATCACTTGTGCAACTGGCACAAGTAGGTTAAAAGCAATGTACAGTAACAGCGTATTACATTTCCTAACCTTATCAACTGCTAAAGTAGTATAATAAGATGTAAACTCAAAAGTGGTTGTAACAGAGCTACTCCTCTGTTTGCGTGTGTGTGTGTGTGTGCGCGCGCGTGCACATACTTTGTTTGCTGCAGTAGAGCTTTATTGTGTACGAGAGTTTTCTGAGCCTCGTTGTCCTCTAGTATTTGAATGAGCTGCCTGGCTCCGCTCTCCAGACTAGATATCGTGTCATGATAGGCTGCCGGCACACTTGTTACTTTCGCCTCATCCACAGTGCCTATCATCCGCTCCGTCTGATTGGTTAGCTCGCTGACTGTAACATCCCAATCACTGAAGCACTGATGACATTGCTGGCATTCAGGGAATTTTCCCACATAGCCCCGCCTACAGGAGTCACAGCGTTGGCCAGCCACACCCTCCACACACATACATTTGCCTGTTGACTTATTGCACTGTAGTGTGGAGATGCCTCGTGGATCACAGTCACATGCTGGAACACATACACACACATAAGCAATACAAATACTGTCGCTGGATGGGCCAGTGGCATTATAAAAAAATGTGAAACTGAGAAAATGTATATGTGTGTGTGTGTGTGTGTGTGTGTGTGTGTGTGTGTGTGTGTGTGTGTGTGTGTGTGTGTGTGTGTGGTAGGGAGAGGTTGGTGCAAATATGAGTTATAGTTGGGTCTGGGTCTGTTTGCTGGAATTTATGAGATAGCTTCTGCATCTGCGGTTAACACACATAATGTACGTGGTTAGTAGAAAGGGTGTGTGCATGTATTTGTGTGAGAGGGTGTGTGTGTGTGTGTGTGTGTGTGTGTGTGTGTGTGTGTGTGTGTGTGTGTGTGTGTGTGTGTGTGTATTCAGATGCAGCTGTGCTTTGGGATCAAGAATTATGGTGGGAATATATGACCTGGTGGAATCTCTTGAGCTGAATTCTTATGGTTTTCAGCCGGGTCTGCCCTGGAATTTTTTTGTCTATGTGTGTGTGTGTGTGTGTTTGTGAAGAAATACAAAAACAAGCAAATCTAAAGAAGGAGTTACAGTGGGAAAGTAACTACTTAAAATAACAAACTCATCCATGTTCAGAATACAATTTTTTAGAATACAAAGTTTTAGGTACTACACCCACAAGCATTAACCATGAATGTGTTTAGTAGTGTTTTTAGTAGTGTTTTTGTGTGTGTTACGTATATGTCCAGACCCACCATTACATTTTACTTCAGGATCACCCCAGAAAAGTGCCCTACACTCTTCACAAGTCCTGCCACCAAACCCAGGCTTACAGGAGCACTGACCCGACAGCTGGGAAGCACACACACACACACACACACACACACACATGGACACAGAGTTCACAAAGGTCAACCTAAAATTCAATGGCAGATGAATGTGTGTGTCCATCTGTGTGTGAATCTGTTTCTACTACTCTTGCAGGAAAACTGCTGCAGTTTTAAGAAATCTCTCATCTGTCTGTACATGATATTGTCTTTTTCATCCAAGCTTTTTCCACACTTGTCTATTGGATGCCGGCCAGCCACATGATTCCTCTGAAACTAGGACCTAGGACCAGTCTATTGCCTGCATTCACCAGTTTTGGTGTATTTATGTATCATTTCCAAGGGGTGTGTGCGTGTGCTCACTGCATCGCAGGAGGGGCTGAAGGAGTGGGTGGGGTGACACTGGCACAGCTGGCAACCCTCTCTGCTGTTGATATTCCAGGTGTTGGGGGCACAGTGGTCACAGTTCAGACCCTCCACACCAGGCAGACAGGGACACTGCCCACTGACCCTGTCACACTCACACTTCCCATCTACACAGCTCTGTTCAACACTGCCCAAAGCCTGGCACATACACTCTACACACACACGCACGCACACATAAGACATACACATTTGTTTTTATAATGTGAGACATGGAATCATACCGTTATTTAACCTCCCAACATTAATTAACCAATTCCTTAATTAAGCATTAGCATGAGAACATGAGAACATGATATCTTCGATACCCTTATGTCTAAATTTCCTAATTGTCTTTCATTTTAAAAAGTCCATAAAGGTTTCAGTTTCTCTTCTCTCTTCTTCCTTTTCTTCTTCTTCAATAAAGGAGTGCACATTCAGAGTTTTTACTATGTTTTTACTGTGTATTCTCAAGTGACTTTTATTATGAATATAAATATTTGGTTTTAAAAATTTGATTCTGGTTTCTCTTTTAGAATCAACTTCACATGTATTTATTCATGCACTTTTGTAACCTTTAGAAGTTCTAGAATAATGAAGGCTATGTTTCTTCAAATATTCTTGCCTTTTTGTTTTGAAAAATCAAAATAAAACATGTATCTTTTGTAAAAGGCACACACACACACACACACACACACACACACACACACACACACACACACACACACACACACACACACACACACACACACACTCCCACATACCAGAGCACTGAGTATTTATAACTTTATATTTATAAACTTTATATTTATCGTCCTCCATTTTTGTCTCTCAGCTCAGATGTAAACTTTTCCTACTACAGTTACATCCTTCTCTTTTCCCACAACCTTACCAGGCAGATCAAAGGTCAGCCCATGCCTTATTCTGTGTGTAGGAAGTCACCACATCCTTATAAACACTGTCTTTGGCACAGAGGAGAGACTCTTTGACTCTTCTGTGCAATCAGAACAGAGACAGTAGTTTAGCGGGTCTCTGCTGCCCTTCCTTCTCTCAGCCAGAGGTGTGCTAATGAGCCGCCCTTGTCACAGACTTTGCATGGTACAGTGGGGGCTGGAACCATAACCCCAGACAGAGACCTCTCAGAGTGGGAACTGTGGGTTTTAAGATAACATGTTTGGGAAAAAAAGTGCATACCACACACACACACACACACACACACACACACACAAAGCATGGGCGAAGAGCAAGGACTTCAGACATATGCACACACACACACACACACACACACACAAAGCATGGGCGAAGAGCAAGGACTTCAGACATATGCACACACACACACACACACACACACACACACACACACACACACACACACACACACACACACACACACACACACACAAAGCATGGGCGAAGAGCAAGGACTTCAGACATATGCACACACACACACACACACACACTTACTCTGGCAGTTCTGAGTGGTAGCATCTCCGTAGTAACCATGGCTACAGTACTGGCACCTAGGGCCCTCAGTGTAATACAGGCATTTGAGGCAGATCCCCGTGTGGGTGTCACATGACCCTGGATCGTGCATGTCGATGTTCCTGTTACAGTGACATGGGTGGCACCGACCACCTGCCACCTGGGGGTTGCCATAGTAACCAGGAGCACATTCCTCGCACCGGGGTCCTTTAGAGAAAAAAAGTAGTGCTGGTATTTGTGTGTAATTGGTCATGATGAACTGATGTGACCGCTTGGTTTGGAATGTACATAAAGCATGTACATAACGATCTATGTGGCAATTACAGATCTACTGTAAAACATCAGCATGTCAAACATCTCAGTGAAAGTAAATATTCCTGCAGCAAGTGCTGGAAACTATTACCACCAGGTAGTGTTTCTACTCCATCTGCTGTCACACATGCCAGATTCCCAGCGATGTTTCTTAGTTGCTTAGGATGTTTCTTAGGATTATGCAAAGCGACCTACCCAAGACAGGGACTGTAACTTTTGAATCATGGTTTTAAAAAGATCCTCTTGTAACTTATGTATATATATCCTTTAACTAAGTGTCCACCGCATGTGTTTAGAGGGCTTTGGAAAAGGGTTGCACAGAGGATGTGGGACTGAAGGGAGGCAGAGGTCTCCTTCGGTAGCTAAATCTGGTCGACGTTAACTAGCAATAAATCTACTACAGCAGCTTTAATTATTTGCAGTTTGGTTTGTATTGTAAATCGCGGCTGACACGTTGAAGTTTTGTCATTCCAGAAAAGCCAGGGCTGCTGCAATGAGTCTGCATTGAAATGCAGTAGCATTGCTATGCTAGAATGTTGGCATGTCTCTACCTTTGTATCCTGAGCTGCACAGGCAGTGGAGCTGGAGAGAGTTGGGGTTCTCGTAGCAGGTGTCGGCAAACTGCCTGCCGCTCCCTGGGCCATCGGGACACATGCAAGGCCGACAATGCTCCCCACTGCCAAGCAACACGTTGCCATGGTAGCCGTTCTCACACCTGGGGAAGATGTTTTAAGATGATCTAGTTCTGCAGGAATATACTTCTCTGCATAATCCTGTGCATGTAATACAGTGCAGTCACAACAGGACAGAAATGGTACATTATGAGACAGTTCTGATTTATGTTTGATGAACATCTGAATTGATGAATGCCATTTATTTAATGTCAGCATAAGTTGAGTGCAGACAATGCCTTCTGATTGTGGTTTGATTACAGAATGAATGCACAACTTTGGAACCCAAAGGAATAAATGGTTCTGTGGTGGAGCTCTGAGTCATCACAGAGAATGGTAATGGAGAATAATGATTATAAAATGGATAGTTACAGTCCTAAAATCTGATTGGCTGAGCTTTGATGGATGCCGTTGTTAAATCCTATGATATACACTCACCTTGCAATGACTGGATTCTGTATTAACGTGCCTGGTTTTTTAACCCATAAAACCATTACAATATTAATTATGTCATAGTGTGAATATTAATAAAATGTTAATACTCACATAACAGTCATAAAATCACTGTAACATGTGGCCTTTTTTTGCTCATTGCTTTAATATATCAACTGAGAGCGAGGAGTTTCTGGTCATTCTTCCAGACACCAGTAATAGCGTAACGATGTTATTACGACAGCTTTTCCCTCATATAAACCCATAACTAAATAAGTTAAGACTGGTATAGATGCACTGGGTTCACGCACCTCTCACAGTGGTGACCTGTAGTGTGCTCCCTGCACGCCAAACACTGACCCGTGTTGGTCTGGCATCGATCGCTGTGGCCATTACAGAAGCAGGCATGGCAGTGGGGGAAACCCCAGTGCCCAGGCAGGCAGTGGGCACACTGGCGCCCGTAAGCGCCTGGCACACATGGGCACTGCCCTGTGGTCACATTACAGAAGGGAGTCCGTGAGCCTAGTTTGTCACACTCACACGCTGTGGAGACCAGAGGCAGGCATAACACACATTTGACCAATAGAACAACAGTGTGGATCTGTGTGTGATATTTGTAAGAGGTGTGTGTATGTGTATGTGTGTGTGTAATATTTAGGTATGCACTTACACCTGCAGCCAGAGGGTCCGAGATGGAAGGTGCCCGGGGAGCAGGTGTCACACTTTCTGCCCACCACGTTTGGCCGACATGGGCACTGCCCACCAATTGAGTTGCATATTAAACTCAGCGAGCCTTGTGGATGGCACTCACATTCTAAGTGTGTGCATATGTGGGAATAAGAGAGTGAGTGTAAAAGGAAAAGAGAGAGAAAACATATTCATATGTAAACATATTCATATGTATCATATATAAGCATATATTCCTGTAACCATCAATATTACCACAGTATAATCAATATTAGAATATGTAAAGTCTTGTTTCAATCCTGCAAATTGCTTATTACTATAATTATAAATAATTATAATTGGAAGCATGTGATATACATGCACCAGTGGTGAGTATAAACAAAGAAATAAGAGAGGAAAACACAAGGTTACATATTTTATTATAACACACTATGGTATTTGACCATGCATAAAAACAGTGTGTATGTGTGTGCACTCTCATGTGTGTGTTCTGACCCATAACACCCTGGTGTAGCAGTGCAGAGGCACTGAAGATGTATTCCTTGCAGATGTCGGTCATAGGGCTCTTCTGGATGGTGTGGCTAAGCTCCAGGCAGCGGTACTTCTGGAACATCTCCCACGCCTCCTCACTGTCCGCCGTACCTGAGAAGAGCTCCAGGTCGCGCACGACGGGCAGCAGCACGATCTGTGCAGCACACATCAGAGGCCAGAGGGCATGGGTCAGACTGTAGAGGTCATGCTTCAATTACAGTTAGAGGGTGAGATGTTTATATGTATTCCTAGAAGTATGTGTGGCATGTAGTTTAGTGGGCTTTAGACTGCAAATGGTTTGCAATGAATAATTAAGATAATTAACACTGTTAATTAGCACTAAATGTAAACAACATGTAGTGGAATTTAGTAGGATTTAGTTCAAGATTGTGGTTCATGAGTGGGGTAATTATTTTAAGTGTGGTTCTGATTATGATTGGGGTCTAATGCATTGAGAAGTGGTGTGAAATAATAAAAGTATGAATGTGTTTGAGAGAAGAACACTCACGGAGTCAATGAGCATGTTCGGAAGGTGATGATGGTCATCTGAAGAATAGTGGGCCAGTAACATACTGAGGTTATATTTTTTATCTTTTTCCAAACACAATGGTCTGGACAGTAGCACATATCTGCAACCACACACACACACACAGTTCAAAGTCCATACTTGCTTAGGCAGACACCATGCACACTGTTCACATGTTTAATGTAGAAATAATCCTAGAGGCTCTGCTAAACATGGTTGAGATGGTCTCATGCATACACACACATTATACATGCACAAACATACACACACACTCATTTTAACCTGGAGCCTGGAGACAGTGAGACCCTCTGCTGGTCAGCATAAGGAAGAGAGCAATGTGCAGATGGTGAAGGGTTACGAGTACGCATCACAACTACTAGCACATCCTCCCACATGTCTGGCAACTATGCGTACACACACACACACACACACACAAAAAACAACAAATTAATCATAACCTGTGTGTAGGCTTAAGCATGTGTAAGTGTGTGTGTGTGTGTGTGTGTGTGTTTGTGTGAGCACACTACCTGTGGTTCATAACGGATCAGCAGGTTGTACTCCATGGACTGTGGGACATTGTCAACTGTGAACTGAAGTGCTTTTCCTTCAGGTACGTTGGCAAATCCAATACCGGTCCAGGTAGCATGATGATCTACAGGCAGTGACCTTGGTACCATGGTCACCCCCTGTACACAGTCATCGCAAAGAAATTCAACTATCCTCTCATTCTATAGCTCACACAATGAAGCTGCTGCTTTAAAAAAAACTGCACTGAACTTATGAGATCTGGGTTGTCAAACTGGTCTCACAGCATAAAATTTGCACCAGTGCATTTAATGCATGTAGAAAATATCATGTCCAGTTTTCATTTGTGACCACATACACACAAGACACTTCATCACTTGAGGGTTTATAGTTGGAGCTTATATCTCACACAGAATGTGGTATGTTGCCCTTCTGCAGTGGTCAGTCCCTAACTACAAGACTACAACTGGCCAGATATTTTGGAATGGTGGACCATGACCAATGAACTGTCCATGCCAGCAGCTGTAACTTTAACAGTGTGTAACTGCACACCTGTAAAATGGATCTGAAAGAGAGGCATGTCTAATAAAAGTCAAGAGGCCATTTAAGATATGTACAAGAACAGATTTTAACATCAAGTGTGTGATATATGTGTGGTACATGGTTGAAAGAGGTGAGAACTCCAGCACCCATAATGCCCTGGGTGGCACTTACTGATTCAAACTCTGCATCCTCAGCCTCATAGGTGTAGTGGTCAAGCGTGGCGAAATAATAACCGTTCTTCACTTGGTCACAGCGCCTGCCAAACATGTGCTCTCTGCACACACACTGTCCTGTCTCTGGAGAGCAACTAGAGAGGAAGAGAGAGCAAAATGTGAGGATGTTGTTGATACTTATATATAATGCTAATGAAATGTATTAATCTTCTGGCCTAATAATTATGGATTTGAGAGTCAATTAGTTCTTACTCATTATTCAAAGCCCCGCCCAGATTGCAGTCACATGGTCGACAGCCATCCATGTCATTACGAAGGCCCCAGTGTTGAGGCTGAGAGAGTAAGGAAAAAGAAGATTTTTCAGAAGCACACACACAAACATACATGTACAAACACACACACACACACACACGCAGACACACACACACACTCACCAGACACTGATTGCAGCTTCGGCTGGTGACGAGGCGTTTGCAGTGGCATTCTCCAGTGTTTCTCTCACAGGCCCTTCCAGGGAGCGTACCAAGAGGATTACATCTGCATGCTGCATTATGCAACAAACCACACACACACACACACACACACACACACACACACACACACACACACACACACACACACACACACACACACACACACACACACAAATAAACAGACAGTACACTATGAAGCTGTTTTATGAGTTTGGGTGTGTGTGTGTGTGTGTGTGTGTTTCCTCACGCAGGCAGCCGAGTGGGTCTTGTCCCAGGCCGTAGTGCCCTTGCTTGCAGCTGTCACATCGTTTTCCCTCCACACTGGCCTTACAGTGGCACTGACCTGCGATCAGTCTCCTCGCCACATCTGTTACACTGTCACACACACCGCCATTCAGTGAGCCCTGGGGATCACAGTCACATGCTACCAGTGCACACACACGCACACACACAGATGTCTGCGTATAAACACACAGCCCAACGCGCACAAACACATATCTTACAATGAAAATAGCAGTGGATACAGTCGGCAATCACAATAATCTCTTTGACATACACACAAGCACACACACACATACACACACACACACACACACACACACAAACTTACGTGTGCAGATGTCAGGGTGTCGTTTGTGCAAATCTGGGCGCTGGTAATAGAAGGGCTTGCAGCCCTCGCAGTGCTGGCCTTGTGTGTTGTGCAGACAGTTGTCACATACTCCCCCGCTAACGTTCCCTGATGCGATGTACGCAGCCATGTCAAAGTGACATATGGTGGAGTGGTGATTACACTCACACTCTGGGACAGATGCAGAATGAGTCAGAGAGCCACACAGAGACAAATACATAAATACACATCAAAACTTCACACAGATAATCCAAAATGTATGTGTAGGCATATGTGTGATGGGTGTATGTGTGATGGGTGTATGCATGTGCTTGTATGTACATGTGCGTGTGCATGTGCGTGTGTGGGTGTGTGTGTGTCTCTTACTTTTGCATGCATTGGTGTTTCTACCCTCTGCTGGTCTCCATGGCACATCGTGGTAAAAGTTCTCACACAGCTCACAGTTCAGTCCAGCAGTGTGGTGCTTACACACACAGTGCCCATGAACCTGTGTGAGGATATCCGTGCACACGCAGGCACATACGTACACACACAATTAACTGACTGTAATTGACAAGCAGAAGAAAGAATGAAAGAGTAGCAAAGACGATGCGATGAGAGAAAGATACTGAGGCAAAAATGTCAAGAAGACAAACACAGACCCACGTTGGACAGGAATTAAACACAGAAAAGTGCACACGATACACACACTGGCACTCAAAAATGCACACAAAAAAGCAAACACACATGTCAAAGACATTTCAGCACATGCACACAGACACACACACACACAAACACACACAGAGGGATATAAAGTGGGCTTTGGTAGCAATGCTGCCTGTGGTACTAATTTAGTTCTTTCTGACTGTTCCTCACCATTCCTTCAACTCTCGCCTCACCACCTGTGATTGGTGCACACTGAGAGGCATGGCCATAACAGAAGCAGTTGCCACGGACAACCATGTCAAAGATGGCGTAGTAGTACTTCTGCATCACATCCTCCAGGTCATTCATGAGGTCATCACCAAGAGTGTGTAACTTTACCATCCGCACACGCAGGTTAGTGATCCTGAGAAGGTCTACAAAGACACACAAACACATATGCAAGCTTGCACACACATGCAAGCATGTAATACACATACGCACACGCTCATATGCATACACACACACTGAGTAACAGGATGTTTTAGTGAGGAAAAATCAACAATCATCACACACAGATTCAATTTCAGTAACAAACATGAAAGAATTTTACATGCTGCTATTTTTCATGATTTAAGATTTCACAGGCACATAAATACACACAAGCATGAAAAGGGCTAAATACAATTTTATTCAGGGTATTTCTTGTTTTATGTGTCTTTTACACACAGAGACAACAAAAATGGGATAAAAGGATGTCAATGGCAAAAACGTTGGTTACTTACTTTGGATATGTTCACTGAAAGGATCACGAATCTTAAAAACAGGGTCAAGGACTCTAAAAATCACCTACGCGCGCATACACACACACACACACACACACACACACACACACATACACACACACAATGATAAACATGCACAGATAGACAATGGAATGCTATAGTATATAAAATACTATATACTGTACAGAATAGTACAGAATACTAGAGATATACATAGACTGTATAATATCATCCATGTATAAATGGATCACAAATAATGTTCACAAAAAATTAATAATAAGTAGTTATTGTATCTACTAAGCTGGCCATTGACAGAATTTTGTTTTTGGTGTTTTAGTTCATGAATTCAGTTTCACTGTGATTGATTGCAAAATATTATGTTATAGCAGTTATGAGCTAACCAGTTGGCACAGAGGTTTTTGTTTGTTGTTTTAATGTTTTTTTTATATTGTGTAAGAGTGAATTTAATCTTTACAACCTGAATTCATATTACATGAGAACATCTTTGTCACTGTCCAAACAAAGAGGTAAGAGAACACTTAAGTGTGCTTGTGAGTTTGTGTGAGTGTGTGTGTTAAACAAACCTCTCCTTCTGTTGAAGGCTCTGTGTCAGAGTAGCGTGAATCACATATGATATCATCGACTCTAATGACTGGTCCCTTTGATATGTATGGAAAGGTGGTGGAGCAGTCATATGCAAAGTAACGGTACACCTGCCAACTCTGCCCATAGTCTGATGAACGCTCAATCACCATAGCCGCAGGACGGAATGTCTGTGGGCAAAGCACATCACGCAAACATGAGAGCATGCACGCACACACACACACACACACACACACACACACACACACATACACACACATACACACACATATATGCACACGCACTTGCTTTATGTAAAATATCACTGACCCTCTGGAACTGACTCTAAAATGTTCAAACACACTTACATGTATGTTCTAAATTCCTCAGAAGCAGTAGACTCCTTGAGTGGAGTGCAGTGTCTGTGCAATGTGTATGGGTTAGGTGTTTGTGCATGTATTGTGTGTGGCAGTACCTTAAAGGTCATGATGAGATGTGTGAAGTGGAATTCAGCTTCTAAGTCGAGCTGAATGGTCACATTCTCCACTCCTGACAGAGACAGAAACAAAGAGTCGTGTGTGTGTCCACGAATGAGATTTTCCAGTTTCTCATATGGACAGATAATGCTTGAATAACAGATGGAGTGAATAAAGTTATTCAGTCCTCTCCACTCCTTGTGCCACAGTCAACAGAACACTAGCACAGGGCGTCAAAAGGCCAGTTGAAGATTTCTAGTGTGAGTTAAGTGGAATGAAGCAAAAACCAGCTCCAACTGTTCCAAACACAGCATAAACATGTAATTCGCTGAATTCATGAAGGTGCGCCACACCCACGAACCTAATCAGTTAGCATGGTAGTGGTGAAAACCAGTCTCTGGGGAACAAAATGGATGCTGGTTCCCAGGCCCAGCTGTGGTGCTCAACTCTCACTTGCTCTCGGTTTCTCTCCCACCATTTCCTTCTTCTTTTTGGCTGAACTCTCTCTCTCTTTCTGTGGCCAGGACCGCTGCCCCTGGGAGACTGAGCAAGTCCGCAGGAAGTGCACTCTGATCAAACGCAGCCAGTACTGACGTGCACTGTTTTACATCTACCATTTATTATTAGTGCATGTTACGAAACTCACTTCATACACTGTGAAGTGATGTTTCATGTGATTTAGACCCCCCCCCCCCAAAAAAAAGAAACATGAAACACAAAACAGAGATAAATGGGCAATGTCAGAAGCTTTCTCACCATTCTGGGATTGCCACCATGTTTTGAGCCTGTTGGGGGCAAAGGTTGTGACTATGTTCTCAATGGTGTGGCTGTTGGGGTGAGTGACTTCATTGTACATCTCCCGGGAGTCACATTCAAAGCACTTATCAGCCTAAGGAAGGACAGATGAGTACAGACATTTAGGAAACATGAGAATCATGTTACCTCTTACTCTCTCTCTCTCACCCATAATCACATTCTCTCTTTCTCACACATATATACACACACACACACTAAAAAAAACCAAAATAATGCACATAGCAATTAGAAAGCTGGTTTAGACTGTTACTATAACACCACATACTCTGTACATTTGAAGGGGAGATGGATAGCTGTTGTGTGGATTCATCAGAAATGTATAAAATGTGTGTGTGTGTGTGTGTGTGTGTGTGTGTGTGTGTGTGTGTGTGTGTGTGTGTGTGTGTGTGTGGGAGAGAGAGAGAGAGAGAGAGACACAGAGAGAAAGAGAGTTGTATAGTTGTATGCATTCCAGCTCAGATCAGAGCAGTCTACCCACTCTCTGATTACAAGCCAATCGGACACTGACACATTCATAGCCACACAGCCGTCTGGGTTTCTCTCTCTGCTGTTCTCTGCTCCCTCAGCATGTTAAAGTACAGAGCGGGTGAAAATTCTGGGCTGTGTGGGCTGCACAGACGCACCAAAGAACTCTGAAAGAGGCCTGAGGGAGTTTGGAACATTCAGATAGACAGAAAGATCGTCCTCTCCATCTCCTCCCATTACACACACTGCACAAAAGGGTGATTGTTGGACAGAAAGTGAATTTTGCAGTGGACACAAAAAACACATTCTGTTGCCATGTACAACATAATACAGAGGAGCAATCAAAGACAGATTGCTGGAGTAAATCATACATTATGACAGATGAGAGATGTAATGTCTCACATCTTGGTCAAGATGACAACTAGATTTTGCCAGACAACTCTGATATCACTTCCCCTAGATATCAATAAAAGTACTGGAAATGTCACAGAGTCTGTTAAAGTCCCTGGGCCTACCATCTGAGCTGGGACACAAGCTTCTCTGTTGTGTAGAAAGCACAGCAAGGCTGAGGGTTTGCAGACTCTAAAACAACTCAATGTGGACCAGGAACAGGCAAAACTGGAGGTGCAGAATCAATCCTCCCTGATCTCAAGGATGAAACTATTTGGCCCTCTGATATCATCTGTGTTATTGGTATCGCACATTGGCTGTTCCCCCACTCCCGAGCAGATGACTGGGTGTGAGAACCATTGATAGAATCTTATAACATGTAATTCCAAAATCTTAAGTTATCAAGCTGTTTAGTTTATAATAACTTGCTTTTTATGCAGCAGATGACATTTAACTGACACTTTTATCCAAAGCAGCTTACAATTACAACTGAAGACTACTTGAGGGTTCCCCACTCAGGGGCCCAACAGTGGCAATTTGGCAGCAATGGTATTTGAACAGGCAAGCTTCTGATTTCTAGTCAAGTAGCTTAACCACTAAGCTACAACTTATTATACATTATAGTTATTACCTGCAGGTTACTGACAATACAGAAGGTTTCGGGACCGCTAAGTCCGCACGTGGAGGAGGCTTTGAGCCGGCGCGCTCTACCAATCAGGAGGTCGCCGGTTGCGGGGTAGCAGCTGCCTTCTGCGCACCTGTCAGTGTACGAGGGCAGATCTTGTGCCAGGACCCCGAAAGCCACGACTATACGAAGGGAAGAAGAAGCCCGAAAAGATGTTAGATAATCGAGGTTATCGGACTGACTATGATCAATAATTCAAGGCGAGTGGATTTGCCGGTATAATCTCCAAGACACTCGAGAAGATCGTTAAAATGCCGTGCGGGCGGAACGGAGTACGCTTGCTCATGGTGTTTGCACAAACACAAACACCTGGCAGATACTAATGTGTATATACACGACATCTGTATATATACTGCTTGAATTGCTTAAGGTCAGAATGAAGTGCCAACATATTACGGATATTCGATTGTAACCAATTTGATCAGTTTACTTTATATGACAAATAAAGTGACTTAATTTAAAATTAGAATGATACTTAAATTACGGTCTATTTTCATGATTACAGTGACAAAACCAGGGCGCGTGTTTTGAGAGAATTGAAAAAGCTTTATGGAGACACACGCACTTCTCTGCACACTAACTCAAAACACTGCAATACTTAAAACAACAAGCATCAAATTACTTTTTATGTTCGGTGTCAGCCAGTAAGACTGTTTTAAATAATAACATATACAGAGTAATAAATGAATAATTTATGTTACAGAGTAATAAATTGCATTTTCATAAAACACAAACATTTACAATTTTCTCGGCAAACGAAGAGTTCTAAAGCTAATGTTACTTCAACTTACTTAAAACTGTAGCAGTCTGTAATATCCACATTGCTGAGTTACAGAAATGAACTGCGCTGTCAGATTCTGCGCACCCGACATTAACTTATTCTTGCCCGGGCAGCCCAGAGAAACCGCTATGAGTAAGAATAAAAAGAAGAGAGTCTCAAGCCAAAGCTCCCGCCCAGTAGTACACACCAAAGCCTCGTCCTCTAACTGCGTACGTCATGGGGACCTCGAACAGAAAAAAACAGCAAAAACTCTTAAACCTTTGAAACATTGCACGAAGCACTGAGGATATTTACGGAGTTCACTTTACTAAGAGCTATGTTTGTTTATAGTTCAAAAGTGGCCGAACCTCACTTTTAGTTGTTTTGTTTTCAGAACCATACAAACACTTCTAGAAGAAAGATCCTGTGAGATGTCCTTAGAGCTCAGCTGTCCCAGTTTGTATACGACGACAAGTAAACAGAATAGATACAAACAATCGCAAATGTCGGAAGTATAAAAGAACAGGATATTTCCACACACTACGAAAAAGCAAGTGACGTGACTTGTTCTAAAACCATGAAATGTACATTTAATACCACTTTTTATCAGTAATGGGAAAAACGAAAACACATTTCCCCAACTGCTTGTTTTCTTTCTTTCTTTCTTTCTTTCTTTCTTTCTTTCTTTCTTTCTTTCTTTCTTTCTTTCTTTCTTTCTTTCTAGAGAGAGAGAGAGAGCAATAATTATATAAAAAGAGAGAGCAATAATTATATTGAGAAAGAGAGAGCATCTCTACGAATGACACTGTGCACTTCAGAATGTCTGTACAAGACCAGCTGTGGTGTGACTAAGTAGTGAGGCTAAGTCACTTTCCATGAAAACAGAACCCACACACAATCAACCCCCCCCCCCCCCACACACACAGGTTGACTAATGTGTGTTTGCTATTTGGGGAGGGTAGGCCATCTGGTGAGAATTATAATTTGAATATAAAAACAAATCATCTTCATCACTCATGTTTCAGCCCAGAGCAGAGAATTTCAGAATTATGTCAGCATTTTTTCACGGGGAAACATTCATGCAACTATTTCTATATAAGACTCAGGACTTCACAAAAGCTCTTTAACAATAATAAATCATTCATGCCACCTACAAGTTAAATACACAATGCAAAATGTCTCCTGAAAATAAAATATTTAGTGAAACAGGTTGGGTCTAAATAAATTCATATGTTTGATATGGAAAAAGACAAAACAAATCTAACACATTTAAAAATTCTAAAATAATGATACAAAAATATAAACAATGCCAGGACATTACTGGCACATTTGTTCAGTTTTAAAGAAGCGAAAATTCTAATCTGTGATTAATTAGACTTACTGTGTCAGTAGTCACAAGACTTCAATTAACTTATGAATGAATTAATTGAATTAACATATGAATGAATGAAATGTGGAAAAGAAACCATGAAAAACAAATATAGAATTGCTTAATGTCACAGTTACAGTCTGCAAAAACCTGTAAGTTTGTGAAAACTGCTGTACCTTTTCCAACCCGTGTCAGTAAAATGCAGGACTAGCAACTAAACTTTTATTAAACAAGGGATCATTACTAACTCTCCACAGCACAATTGCACATAAGGGAAATGTAAGAATATAAATGTATGCTAATTTGTGTGTTTCATTGGCCATTTAGCACTAGATAACGCTAATGGCTCAAATAATGACTAGTATTATTTGCTGCAGGATGCACAATAATGTTCATGTTATTAGTTTGTTAGTTGAATGTAAGAGGAACTTCATTTTAACATGTGAATAACATGAGAGCAAATGTGTGGTGGGAGATGTGTGGCATTGTTCTTGTAGAATACCAAGCATTCACTGGGAATAGGGGTGGTTTCTGTTTGGGGACTCTTGATAGATGTGGATTGTATAGATATGTAAATGGATCTTAAATAGTCCTTAAAACAGTAGGGTGACCGGGAGTTAATTTCTAGAGTGCATCAAGAGATGGGGTTGTGGCGTTGGAGCCAAGGGAGACCTAACACTAGATGATAGTCGGCGGAGTTGATAACAAAAAAGAAGATTGAGATTAAAGTGGAGCACGCTGACATGCATTCGCACAGGTTTAGTGAGAGAAGATACGGTGCCCTCTACTATTGGTTTACCATCTAATGTTGAGAGTTTCATGAGGGTACCGAGGTTGTCCATGGTGATGCCTAGCTGGAGGGCGAGCTTGGCATGAATGGTTTCCTTTGCCCCCCAAGTCGATCAGTGCTGGAATGGACACAGGAGTAGGGCAATACAAGGTGACTGATAGGATGAAAGACCTTGAAACCAGTCCATTAACAGAACAGTTCACCTCATTAGTGTGTGTAACTTGCCCTGGGACTGACCAGAGGCAGAGGTGGCATAAAACTTGTGCTTGACTAGGCAGTCTTGTAGTATGCGACCTGGTTCCCCACAGTACAGAAAGAGGTTATTATGTAGCTGGTGGAGACTTTCTTTAGTATACAGATGAGTTGTGTCACAAACTATGGCTTCAGGCTGGGTATCAGATACCACTAGGTCCCGGGAATAGGCAGAAATATGATGTGTCTTGAAATGAATGGTACCTTCATCTCCCTTTTACATTTGGATGTCAGCATGTGGTCGAGGCAAACCGTGAAGGTGACGACGTCCTACAAATCCAAACCTTTTCTGTGAGAAAAGCCATTTCTGTGAGAATGTCTGAACTTAGGCTATTGCGAAAAGCTGTCAACAGACCTGGGTCATTCCAACCACTGCCTGCTACCAGAGTGCGAAACTCCCCATTACTGTCACTTATCATGATGATGATGTGGTTTAGAATGCATCTGCAGGGGCTGATTGAGTGGCTAGAGATAGTGGTTTGGTGGTACATCTACAAAGTGAGAAATTGGAAGGGCCCAGGTCACTTATCTTGGCCATCAGGTTGAGCAGGGAGCAATAAGACTTAGGACCTCTCCAGACTATACCACAGCTAATGTGTATACTAGAGTTATGTGGGATTTACCTCAGTTTAGTAACCAATGTCAGCACAGGTGGCCTCTCCTCTAATCTATTGAAGAAGATTATGTGCAGACTTTTCAAAGTGCACTGGTCCAGATGAATGCCATTTTCTCATGTGAGCTGGTTATGAAGGCTCCAGATTTTTGTGCTCTGTTGAAGCTAGCGGTGTACAGTTGTGATGTTGGGGTTGGAGCTGTCCTGCAAAAAGGAGTTGTGCTGCAGTCAGGGATAAATAAACCTGTAGATTATTTTTCCAAAAAACTCAATTGTCTTCACTGAGCATATTTTCTATCAAGGAGGAAGCACTAACATTAATTTATGGCAGTACAACATTTTGTGTTTTACTTGGCTAGTTCAAGTGGTGAGGTCTCTCTTTATTCATTTACATTTTATACATTTGGCAGATGCTCTTATCCAATTTCAATTACAATTACAAGTACGTTATAGAGGTAGGTGAATGTGGTGTTAGGAGTCTTGCCCAAGGGCTCCCTACCAATCATATACTGTACCAACCTGAATGGATTCTTTAGCGCATAATCCATTGACCTTTCTAGCAGAATTCAGAACATTGAATCAAAGAGTGTTTAGATGGAGTTTTAACACTACACTACTGCGCTAAAATCTAAGCACCGTGCATGTCCCATAGAAAGTCATCATACTTGCTGATATGCTATCATGTAGTTGAGCAGGTAGCTTTAGGATACAAATGTTACAGGATGCTCATACTACAGTAAGGAAAATATATACACTGCACTATCATAACCATTCTAGCCACTGGAGGGCAGTAGCTGGCTTCTTGCGACTTGTTATTATGATTAAAAAAAAAGAAAAGAGTGGAAAAGACATCAAAGGAGGCCTTAGGAATCTTGGATGGTGATTGGTGGGAATTTTTTATTTTTTTGTCAATCTATCACTGTAAATAACCTGCCTGGGTTCTATATCAAAATGAGTAATTCATTCACATATCCAGTAACTTTGAAACATTAGAACATTAATTATTTTGATATATTGCATTAATAGTGGTGTATTTACATTTGGCAGCTGATCTGTTATTGCAGGCCATAAATAAAATTAAATATAGCCTATCCTACATTTCTGCCGTCTTTTTGCCAGTCAGTGTAGTGTTAAGGCTTGATTATTTCAATTTTGCAGCTCATCCATCAAAGCTGGTAACAACCACATGCAATCTTTCCTTGACTGACAGGAAGTACCTGACCACAGAGTCCTCTGAGTCCAAGCACTCAGGCAGCATCAGTTCCACCACAGCAGGTGAAACAAGCCCTTCTGTCCTTTTGCCATTCAGCCTGAAGTACAGGAAAACTAACAGTGACCTAACTCATTATTAATTTAATGATAATTCATGGGATTGGTTGAAAATTCAACATGACTCATATCCCACTTTCACAAGTAATGTGAGTGTAGGATCCCAGTAAGGTGATTTCTTTTTTAATCTCTTTTCCTCATATAGTAACTGTATGAGTAGGGCTAAAGTAGAAAGTATGTATTCATGATTTTAGGATGATAGTGTGTGTGTGTGTGTGTGTGTGTGTGTGTGTGTGTGTGTGTGTGTGTGTGTGTGTGTGCATGCACATGCGTACACGTGCATGCAGTATGTGTTTTTTAAAATTAATTCTATTAAGTGTTCATTTACCAAAAATATTTTCCACATTAATCCACTTTTATCCACTGATTATGGCGGATAGATAACACGTTATGTTGGTGCTGTTGGAGGAGCTATAGATACAGTACATGAAACTCACTTGTTAAGGCTTATGGCAATTCAGCCAATTGCAGAAAAATGTGAAATTAAAATTTTGCTTCACTTAGTTTGACGATATAATAGGATATAGAAATGGGTAAGATTATGTACTACGTTATCTTCTTAAATATTCAAAACGAATGGCACTGATATTGGGAGTGTATTCTAAAAAAATGAGATCTACGTTCTGAATATTTACTCACATACTGTTGGCTGAATTGGAGAAGCGAACGTGTAGCCCATTGCTGCCAGCATCTAACAGCCTACATAGCGTGTAATATTATCATTTCTAATTCGATCAATTAACTGGAACGTTTGAAGCTAAACTATCGGAACATAGTTCCGATTTTTCTTTTATAGACCTCTCTTCACCTTATACTGATGAGCATGCGGTATAGACGTGAAATATCTGTTACAATGAAATTACTTCAGAATGTTATTGCAAAGAGGAGAGGCGCTGTTTCTCCTTTAACATTTGAATTTAGCCATCTTTCTAGCATGGTATTTTGAAAATCGCATTTAAAATGCATTGTCCTTGAGTGCAAATGCATATTAGGCGAATAACATTTTAATGATCATTTTAACACATTTGTCGCATGATCATATGAAACATGTTAATTCTAATTGGGAAATACATTCAATTTTAATAAAGCTGAATGAAATATCAAAAGAGGTCCACCAAATTGCAAATGTAAATAGAATTTGGAATTTTAATTTTGTGCTCAAACTTAAATGTATGAGTGGAATATTTAGATTCAATTTTAGGATTAAATTGCCATTTTGCGTGTTACATTTTCATTTTGGTACTGATATGCTTCCATATTCTCGAACTTCAACATTAAGTTGTAAAGTATAGCTAACTTCACCCAGCAGGTCATAGTTTGCAATGGTCTCATGCTCGGACATTGTACCCACAGCACTATTCTAAGGAAAGCCAAAGTAGTCAAATACTCCTCAAACGAAACTCGTTTTATTTGTAAAACATTTGTAAAGCGTTTAGGACGCTTTTATGATGCAAAATACGGCGTTATCTTTCTCTACGCCATAAAATATGCTGCAAAAACCATCAAAACGCCATATTATTTATACTGAAACGTTTAAAATGCCATTTGATAGTATGATAATGAGCTCCACCTATTGGGTTTGATAGACAATAGACGTGAACTTTCTTCACCCAATCACTCAAGAACAAGGTCAGACCAGACCAGTTCACTACAGATCTTAATCGTCTGAAGAACCCTTGCTCAAATTTGTTTACTTTTGGGATTTAAATGTGTTCATTCACTCAAGAATTTATTTAGTCATACACTTATTAGCTAGTTAGGTTAGCTAGCTGGCGAGAAGTTTAGTAGACCATGGTCACTACTGCTATGTCTACTAAACTTCTAGCTATCTAGTTAGCTAGTTAACTAAACTAGTTAGCCAACTGCCTATTTAAAGTACTTGCCCATTTAAATTGCCCATTTAAAGTACGATGTCCGAAGTATCTATCCATTGTCACTACTGCCAGGTCTACTAAACTTCTAGCCAAAACTTCTTTTTACGGCGTTTCAACTGACATATTAACGGCGTAAAATATGGCGTTTTTAATGTTTTTTGCAGTCTATTTTACGGCGTAGTGAAAAATAAGGCCGCATTTTGTGTCGTAAAAACATCCAAAACGCCGCTTTTTTCGGCGTTTTACAAATAAAACGCTTTTCGTTTGAAGCGAATTTTGATCACTTTGGCTTTCCATACTATGCAATTTGTCTCAGTGGGATCACTCGCGTTAGGAAGGAGGCACGGGTGGAACTGCCACATATGAAAATGTTGTCTGCAAAGAGGTATGAGTAGAAGTTCTTCATTTTCCTGAGCGCACTTCATGTGTATACAGCTGCACACCGCGCATACATGGTTGTCTAGACCTTTTGTGATTCTGGTAGATTGGTGAATTGTTTTTGGAAGTAGCTGGCTGTACAGAAACATGACCTAAGAAACAAATTCCCAGAACGTCTCGCTTTTCTCTTCTAAGGTTGTTGAGCAACGTGGTCCCAGCATGTCCACTGCTTTCGATTAAGCCGAAGCGAGGACTTGTAGACGAGAAGCTTGAGATCGTCGTGAGGTATTTAAGACCAAAACATGACGTAACACTTCACTCTGTGCATCAGTCAGAGGATAAAGATTTTTGGGAAGCCTTCGGACATTATGTCAGCGACGACAACGGCACCGTGACCGGTGAATATTTACACTTTAGTAGTAAACATTTTCGCTACATATAGTGACAATAAATGACATACTTGGCTATATAGCCAGCTAAACACGTCTTTTAGTTTGTAAAAAAAACAGCTGGTTTAAATTGTCTAAAAATGAAGAAAACGGATATAAACGTTAAGTTGTTTTGGGGCATTGATATATAGCGGTTGTCAGAAATAACTGGATGAATGACTGCTGCGTGTGAATTACGTTTATGATTAGGATTGAGTACATTTCTGACTTTTTGTATGACGCATGTGTGCACGCAGTGGCAAAGGACGCCAGTCTGAGCGGCACCTATGTAGGTGTGGAGGCCATGGGACTGATGTGGAGTCTTCGGCCAGTGCCAGGGAGTCGAGCAGGACTGAGGTCTTCTACACTGCACTACACCTACAATACCAGTCAAACGTTTGAACACACTTTTTAATATTTTCGATATTTTAGAAAAACAGTGAAGGTTTCAAGACTATGAAATAACACAGATGTGATTATGCTGTGGTAAAAATGAGTATTGACACTCTCTGTAAAGTCTTGGTAATCTGTATGATATTTGTCTTCAAGAAATTCTCTCACATACTGAGTACTTGTAGGGTGAGGGACTGAAGTACTGAACGAACATTATTTGCTCAGTGTGCAATTCAAATGTCATTTTTATTTGACATTATTTTTAATGTTATACTGAATATTTTATTTTGCAAGTCAATTCGTATGTACACTATTATCTTTCATTATTTATTTTTAACTGTCTTGGAAACAAATTTATGCCTAAAACATTATGTACTGTATGTATAAGAGAAGTGCAGAGTGTCAGTGGTCTATACAGTGTTTATAGGTTATCTGATCGCTTTTATAGCCTACTTTTCTTTCTCTCTTTTCTCACCCTCTCCTTCATTCATTCATTTACGCTCTGTGTAATTTAGGTTACGGAAGAAAGATGTCCTGTTGCCACTCGTCTTCCACATTTCTGTGCATGATGGACATGTTTCGCAGGGTTTTACCCAGCTCACACCATTAGTGAGCCTCGTCATAGAGCGATGGTACATGGCTCCAGGTGTACAAAGATTTGATATCCAAGAGGGAGATGTTCGAGGAACTTTGTTCATACCTCCAGGTACAAACACAAACATTACTGTAAGCGTCGGTGCCAGGCCGAGGCACCCTCCGGCCACCAGAGGGTGGGCTAGACCTATATAAGCCCAGTGACCCAGTCACTCAGTGCTGGATCTTTGCCAAAGTTCTGAGCCGAGCTCCTAGCTGGTAACTTTGGGTATTGAAGTCTGTGAGACCTGGTGCTACACCTTACTTAGGTGCTGCGAGGTTGTCCATGTTTTTACACGTCCCCTCTCCAGTTTCCCCCCTCAAATCTGTCTTTCTCCGAAGGTTCCCCTTTGCATTACAGTTCCTCCCTGTTTTCTGGTTTTGTTTGGGAAGTTTTAATTTGGTTTTCCCCAGTGCATTGGGGCTGCCACTTTTCCCCTGGCGTCCTTGGTTCTAACTTTTTCCCACGCTCGGCGTGGTATTTAGTTTTTTCTCTAGTTTTGTCGTCCTCCATTCATTTCAAGGGCGATATACGCGAAGATTGTGTTATAGCTGCTGCAGTCCAGAGGGGCTTCGTTTGCCTCGCAGCAAAGTGGCCAGGGTTCATTTCCCACCTTTGGTTATTTACTTTTCTTGTTTTCCCGGTTCTATGATCTAACTGTTTCACACATGGGTCCATCACCCTTAGAGCATGGTTGCTCACCCACTAGGTTGTTGGTGTAATCACCTATCTGACCTGGGTTTAAGAGCACATTTGCAAATGCTTTGAACTTTGTGAACATGTTAAAAATTGTTGACCCTTTAATTTCACAATTGATATATATTGCAAACATCATTTTCCATAAAACTAAAACTGTTAGGTTAAATCACATTGTCATGGGTAATTTGAGAGTATTTGAATCTATAATGCGTGATCCATTTAAGAGTCATAGCACTTTTATACACCAAGGCTGAAAGTAATTGGGGAAATTAGCATAATCTTAAATAAATTTGTTCTATTTTGAATTTGGGAGGAAACATTCTACACTGCTTGTTGTTGCTTCCACTTGGCACATGGACTGACCAGCGTTCATTTGGGAAAGTTTGCACAGCCATAAATTAAAAGGAGGAGTACTAATAATCTAATGAGCATGGTTGACATCTGTCTGTCCAAGAATCCCAGCCAACGATACCAGTAAATCAGAACGATACATGTTGGCACAAGCAGAGAGAATCAGAATCGTGTGTGTGTGTGTGTGTGTGTGTGTCTGTGTGTGTGTGTGTGTATCTCCAGGCCCTGGCCCATTCCCTGGTGTGCTGGATATGTGGGGAGGGGGTGGTGGACTGGTGGAGTATCGAGCCGCCCTCCTGGCATCACATGGCTTTGCTTCGATGGCGCTGGAGTATCTGTCTCCAAGCAATTTAAAAAAAGTACAGGTTAATGTCAATTACTTTGAGGTAATTCCCCTTGTTCTCATTCCTTCACTTAAATGTCCATGCCTGCACTACAGGCTAAAATGTATAGAAGCAAGATGTGATTTTCTGGGCTGATAATAATTAGTCTTACTTGGACATGCTTTAAAAATATTGTCAGCACTAATCATGTAGGAGAATTCTGTTGTTCTGAAAACAAACTCTGCCTGTTAGGAACATAGAGCTCGCAACTAATTCAACAAACCTGTGTTGAGTGTTATTTATTCATATTGGGTGCTGTAGTGCTCTGTGGTATTCTGTTTGTGTAGATTTATATTTGCCCCCTAAGGGAAACAAATGAACACTGCCATTTTTCACATTTGTTATTTGGCATGAATTTTAAGTTTGGCTTTTTGTGTGTGTGTGTGTGTGTGTGTGTGTGTGTGTGTGTGTGTGTTGTAGACAGCATATCAGATCCTGCAGAATCATGCCATGGTGCAGAGGGACAGATTGGCATTGCTCGGTCTGTCGTTTGGTAGTTCTGTCACCTTCTTTATGGCTGCCTACTCCAAAATCATTCAGGTGAGTTTCCATTAAACAGACACATGTTTCTTTTTTCATGTTTTTGTTCTTCATGCACTGCCACCAAATAACAATACATAATACAAATACTGAGACACAAATTATAATACATTTTATTTGTGTGTATGTGTGCGCTTGTGTTTATAGCCCCAATGTTGTGTCTGTGTCAGTGGTTGTCATATTCCAGTCATCAAATCATCTGTGGAAGAAACCTTTGATGACTTAAACAAGTAAGCACTCAGGTTATGTCATATTATTATGGGATATATTTAAACAATAGAACATGAGGTGTTAATGCCATCAGCTCATGTCTCCAAGCACAGCTATGTTTTTATTTGTGGGAACACATGACCTCAGTTTTCTATTTCGTTTATACAACAGTTCTACAAAATAAAGCAAAAAGCTTCAGACTAATCTCTTAGTTTTAAATATGTTTTAATATTGGCAGTTCGTTCCACCAAAAGAAGTTCCACAACAAACAACTTGTTGCTATGCAGCAGTAACAAATGCCTGATGGTCTTCTTTGCCTAATTACTTTACCTTTGAAAAGGTATTCACATTCATTGCAGCTAACAGGAAAAAGACCAGGAAGGAAAAAATAAAAACACCTCTAAAGCAAACATTCCAACACCTATTTCAGCTCAAGATGGGGTAGCTGATCAGATGAATCAGGTTTATTTATATAGCTGGAAAACTACAAAAATGGTAGCAGGACAGATGCACTAGCTTATACCTGTATGCCAAAAGGCAAATAGACAAAAAATATATCACAAATGACTAAAAGCAAAGCTTAAGCAGAAAATGAAAGTTGGTGATTCATCTCTTCTTCCATAAATAAAGCCATTAAGGTCATGACCTCATCTGTAAATAAACACAACTAATTGGATACCGTTTCCCTCCCTGCAGCCAATTGTAACATTTTCTTGAAACAGGGCTTAAAGGAGAAATATTTTTTGTGTTTATTCTTCACATTTTGAAACAGCCATTGTACTGACACCTAGGGGCCTGGATACCACCTCCATGTAGGGTAGCCACACTATGGAGCATTAAGTTGTATATGTGGTGACTACAAAGCAATGTGGTTTTTCATTTCATGTAAGCTGTACTTTATAGAAAAGTAAAAATAATAAATAATCATTTTCTTGAAGCAGACCAGAAATTGGTTCTCTGGACCTGTCCTGGGCTTGAAAACTGCTTTCACAATAGAGGAAGCTTTTAAAAGAAAAGAGAAATTTTCTCGACACAGCAACATGGCCAGAAAGATTACAGTGATGGTAACCGAATTCATCCTTTTGAATGACTAGTCTATCGCTGTGGTAGAAAATACATGTTATCGTCGTCTTTTGGAGCCACATGGAGCCACACTCTAACCTCTTGACACTACACAGTCCTTGATTCACAGATATTCAGTCATCGAGCATATACACTACATTGACTTTAATAACTGTAATGTACCTGTAGTGTGCACTGGCAACAGTATTATCTAGGAAAATACAAGTATCAGATTGAGACCTAATATTGGAAGACACTCAAAATTAAATGACTCGGCTCAGGATCAAGGGCAAAAAAACTTGACCAGGACATGCCTAAAAAGAAGTCAAGAAATATTTAAATGTTATCTTATTAAAATCATCCACTGTATTTTTTGTTTGTATTTTAATTTCCCATTTTGTATATGCACAAAACAACTAAGGGTTGGGTCCATAAAGTCATTACTTAGCAACACATCAGTGGCTGATGCACTTTTGGTGTGGAAAAATCTGCATTATCATCACAAATACCAGCATGGTTAGAACACTTCTCAACCAATCAGTTTAGGAGGGCAGAAATCACTGCTGAATAATATGACATCATTATTATTATATTAAGACATATTATCATTATAACATTGCACTCTACTGTCTGTGGGCAACAACAGACCATTTATGTTAAAACATTTAGATACTCATAAGTTGTTATTGGTGGTGTACAATTGTGTTGTAGAGGTAGAAGTCCTAAATACATGATTTGTGCATGCATTTGTAATTACATTTTTTAATGTTTTAGATATATTAGTAAAATTCGGATAGAGAACAATCAGCTCATCTGGAGAGACGTTATCCTGCCCATCCCAACAGATCCCACCTTGAAAGTGGATGTAAGATGTATAATAATTATATTGCATATTTATAGATCCTTTAAAAATTATTACAATCGTCTCTTTAATCTGTGCTTCGGCGTAGTTTGTTTTATTGTAGAATATTATCAAAGACAATATGTGTATGAGATTTTGTGTGTTTGTTAATAGGTTTGAATGTATGTGTATGTGTTTGCCCATAATGAAGTATTTTATAACAAGCAGGTTGGCCAGATAACGTGTCCGGTCCTGTTAGTGGTCGGTGGTGATGATCAGAACTGGCCCACTCTGGAGTCTGCTGAAGATGTAAGATCACACGTGTGATCCCTATAACCTATACGGCAAAAGAATATATTCTTTTACTTGATATAGCAATATAGAGAAATCATTGCCACATTACCATTATAATACACATTTACCCAATTTTGAACAAAACAAATTGTGGGTCCCATTTGGAATCAGTAAAGAATGCATTCCATAACCAAATATGTGGTTTTCATATCCGAGTAGCCTATTACCCAGAATGACATATATGAGTTATGCTAGACTGCATTTGAACCCATTTACTAAGACATTGACATTAAGAATCAAGAAAGTGACAAATCAAACTTGGATTTTCTCAGTGTCATGCCAATTAGATAGGAGGCCACCTTGTGTCTTTTGTTAACCTGCCTAGCTAGCTAGCTACCACATAGATACACTAAGAACCCTCACAAAGACACATTACAATAATAGGAATCAATCCTTATGTCAGTAATTGGGTCACAATTATTCTTTTAGGTAGGTTGGCAATAAACTATCAGCTTAGTATACAATCACTTTATTAGAAACACTTTGTAAATCTGCCATTAAAGTCTGTAGCCCTTCTGTTGCCATTCAGAATTTGTGCCATCCTCTACCCCTTTCTGCTCAGCTGTTGACCATAGAAGTCCTGTTGGCTGGCTATTTTTCCATAACGGACCAGTCTTAACTCAGCACTGACACTGTTCTATAAATCCCCCCACAACACTGCTGTGCCTGGTAAACTTGAAGCAGCACAACAACCACTACTGTGCCATTTCCATGTCAATGTATGAATGGCACATGACCCAAATAATATCAGTTCAGCAATTAACCTGTGATAAGAAGCTAAGAGCATTTGAACATTGTAGGGGGTAGCTGGAAAAATGTGTCTGACAAGTTTGGCCAAGTGTATCTGTTTAAAAACTATAACTGTTTAAAATACATTTATAAAATAAAGTGGTGAGGGGGGCTGTATATTTTAAATATTCGAGATTTAAATATTGGTAAAATTCTGCAAAAACATAAAACATCCACATTTCAAAGTTCATGTGCAAAATCACAACTCAAAACTTTTCTGCAAGCAGCTAGAATGAACCAAATTGGTTTAGACCATTAAAAAGGTTATTCAAAATAAGCAGTAGGCAGAGCTTTAGAAAGCTATGCACTTTCTCAGTACATTTTATGTGCACTACATGGATGCTGTTTAATTGTGGATTTGTCTTTTCTTTCAATCATTCTTTTTATATGCTTTTATTGTCTTTGAAAACTACTTGGCAAGCTAGCTATCTTCTTTATTTACTTGTTGGGTGTATGTAATCAAGGTGTTGTGCAGCTAATCTAACATGAACTGCTAAGATGGCAACTTGATAGTTTACTGGCAGACTTAATGTTATGCAGTGTCTGAGAGAGGGGCATTTTTTGTATAAGTTTCTTTAAACATCCATGCCTCATAGCATAGTTGCAACTGGCACATGCAGCCATGTAATCGTTTCCATGGTGATAATTTTCAGTCCAAGCAGGATGCTGAATGATATATAAATGCTCTGCTGAATCTGAGGCGGGTATTAACGTGGAATTATGATCCCGGTATAAGAGTGGTATTTCTGCTCATGTACTTGGAAATTATTTTAGCTGCACTAACAGTATGTCATAACTTTGTAAATGTTTGGTTTTGTTGTACATGAGTGTTTATGTTGTAGTTAAATTCTAAAGCACAACTGCTTCTCCTCTGCTGACTATTGCAATATGTTCTTACACACTGCAGGGAGTCACTGTGAGGTGAACATGCAGTCATTGAAAATTTCCATCCCTTGCTTGTTAACCAGTCATTTTAATCTCCACTCACTGACTGATATGCACAGCTGCCTTCAGAACAGTTTTGAGTTGTGACTTTACATATGAGTCATTTCACATCTAGAAAATGTAGATTGAAATGTTTAAATACAAAGGTGAGACCTGGGTTGCTTCTTTATCCTCATACATACATTTCTGGTGTTAATGAGTATGTAGATATGAGGTGATGTTTGAGGGCTTGTGGATATGTACTGATTGACTAACCAGACCACATAAACCCTTAATAAACTGATCTTGATATAACATACGGTTAGGGTTACATTAGGCATCCTCTCATAACTGTAACTCATGGTCCATTTCCCTTAGATACAACAGATAATGGAAAAGGCAGGAAATCGTCACCTGCTCCAAGTCCTCATCTACCCCAGTGCAGGTCACCTAATTGAGCCGCCATACTCACCACACCACCGGGCCACAAACTTCATAGTGCAAGAAGGAAAAAATAAAGGTATACATACACATTTTTTAATATTACACTTGTACTCTGATATTCAAAATTGTTGTAAAGTACACAGTTTCCAGAGAAACAGGACGTTTTGGACAGGTTTTCACTTTGCTTGCACAGCTTATGAAGGACCTCTGACCAAAACGTTCTGTTTCCCTGTAAACTCTGTCCATTTTACTACAGTTTTTAATATCTATATCTCTACATCTCTTACTACAGTACACTGAAGTTACTCATCTAAACGCTTCTCCGTGTGCGTTCATGTGCGTGTGCGTGTGTGTGCGTGTGTGTGATCACACGCGCACACACACAAATCTTGCTTTCTGATTTGTGTGTGTGTGTGTGATCATAGTGGTCCTGCTCTGGGGGGGACAGGCCAAACCACATGCAGATGCCCAAGAGGACTCATGGGAAAAAATTCTGGCCTTTCTACAGCAACACCTGTATCATGCAACTCCACAGGCGAAACTGTAGTGGTGCAGTGTTTGTATGGAAGAGTATTTGAATATAGAAAATCTCTCAAATCATTTTAGAAGGAGAAATTATAGTATGATACCTGTGATTTTTCAGTATTACTATTTTTGGAATACTTCTGCTCTTCTTCTTAGTTTTGTAAAGCCCAAATTAAAAACTTAAAACTGGTTTATTCACTACAAAATAAGATTTATACACCATGGCCTGTATCATTACATGAATGAAGGTTTGTTTTGGGAAAATCACTAATAATTGCATTATAAATTGTGATAATTCACACGCAACTCCTTGTTAATACCTTGCTATGTAGATTAACATTTTGAATAATCTGAATTCATATGTTGGTCTAACAATGTGATAAATTAAAGTAAAGGTTCCAGGAAGTACCAAGAGACTTCTTAGTTTTTTTGGTTCAGTGTTATTAAGACTAATAATTCAGTAATAAAGGAATGTTCCAATTTCTAAAATTGTAAACACATGTACAATCCCACACATCTGCCCCGTGTCTCGCTGCATCCTCATCTACATCAGCAGTGAAGGTGTATCATATGGCCACAGAAACAAGAACCTGAAAGAGGACTTCAGTGACATCTGGTACAGATGACTTAATAATGTGTGCATGTGCATGTTCCTATATGTGTTTTATGTGGTTTTGTTAGTGTTGTGGGGAACAAGACTGCTTCTCCTATGTAGGATTGGGATTCAGTCCCTGTCTGGGCAAGTGCTCTATGCTGTACCAATAAGATTCTTTAGGCCAGATTTCTATGGTTGCCTACCTCTGTAACATGACTGAAAATTGCAAGTTGCTCTGGATAAGAGCGCCTGCCAGGCATGTTTGTAAATGCTTGTGTTGCTGTGTGTCTCAGATAGGCTGATGCTGATATTGCATGTGTGATGCACTCCTTTTTACCTATGACATGGCAAATTGGTTTTACAACAACACAATTGCTGCAGCAACAGGGACCCCCCCCCCCCATTTTATTCCACTGTGAGGACCATGGAAAAGAAGGAGGGACCTATGACCAGAGCCAATAGGACTGTACTTTCATCACCAAGTACCTTGACTGACAGGAAGTACCTGACCACAGAGCCCCTAGTCCAAGCACTCAGGCAGCATCCGTTCCATCACAGCAGGTGAAACAAGCCCTTCTGTCCTTTTGACATTCAGTCTGAACTACAGGAAAACTAATAGTGACCTAACTCATTATTAATTTAATGATAATTCATGGGATTAGTTGAATATTCAACAAATATTTCTGACTTAAAAATCTCTTAAAAATCTCTTTTCCTCATATAGTAACATGGGCACATAGTAACATGTATGACATGGACATTTGTACATGAAACATGAAGCCAATTGAAGAAAAAAAAAATTAAAATATTCCTTTATGTAGTTTGACCATATAAAAGGCTATAGAAATTACACATTTCAGAACAGAGAGATGGTGTTAAAACAGCATTAAACCTGCTGGCTTCATTCAAATTCACACTGTTGTCACATTATCATTAAACTGACATATTTCAGTTCACTTTTATATTTTTTTTCTTTTAGGGTTCAATCATCTTTCAAATGAATAGCTAGGAGTAATATTAGCAAACTGGGAAAAAGCCTAATAATGTGTAGTGTCATTTTCCTGCCAGGAGTCAAGAGCATATTTTTTTAAAATGCGAGAGCATGATTCTATGGCAAGCCATTTCAGCTTTTATTCCTATTTTTCTCGATATCATGAATTCTAGTTATACATGTGAAAATGTAATTTTCACTAGTAAAAATTAAATTCTTGATGTCAAAAATTAATTAATTTTTCACTAGTACAATTTACATTTCTACTAGTAAAAATAGAATTTTTACTAGTAAGAATCTAATTATTACATTTATTAGTGGAAATTATACTATTTATATCAATACTTCAATATTTACTAGTAAAAAATGTATTTTTTACTTGTAAGAATAATGTAAAGTAGAAACATTTTCTACTAGTAAAACTTTAATTATTACATCTATTAATGTTATTTAGCTTGATTTGCATGTGGATACAAAGGTGCAGCTAATTTACTTTGGGCTTTTCTTAAAGAGACAACACCAAGTATTGTCTGTTCTCAAAAAAAAAAGCACAGCTGCAATTAAACACATTTTACAGCAAAAGAAAGTGTCCTTTCTCCAAAGTGATGTGTTTACATGATTAGGACATACGGTTTAACTGTAGGTGTGACTTCTGTTCCGTCCTACTCAAATCATGGACACACATTTGTGGATGAAGGGTTTTCTTTTGTTCTCTACATTGCAACAAGTTAAGCAACCACATATAATTAGCGTTATTGAGCTAGCTGGCCCACAACAGGTATATCTTGATCTGCCATGCGTTCTTCCAGAGTTCACTTTATAGAGGGGGATGGAGATTTGCTAACCAGCAATAGATTAGTAACCTTGTTACTCTGACTACTGTTAAATTCTGGCAATGGCCAACTTTGCTCTCTTACAGGTTATAACTAATGGACAGATTGCTGCATAATACATACTTACAGTGCAGGGAATAATACCTATGAAAGACGAAATGCTTCATAAATTCATAACGTCCATGAGGAAAAGATGAATATCCTCATATCCTAAACCCATATCCTATTTGAAGGGAGAAAGGTGTTCCAGAGGCGGGATCCGGACTGCTGCAATCAACCGTAGAGTGAACCGAGGGTAAGGCGGATCTGGCAGCTGTTGTAGGGAGGTCTGGGACCTCGAGGGTCTGGGACCCGGTGCAGTGTGATGGCACTGGGGCAAAAAGTGTAGACTCCAAAAGGTGGACTGTAAGGAAACAGTGGCACCGGAGTCCCCCCTGTCGACAGACACAAGTGGTAAAGAGTCGACTCCGACGAGCCGCGGATCAGGGCCACTCGGGAAAGTTTGTTTTTAGTATGGAAGACGGCAGTGTCAGCGTTGTGCAGATGACCGAAGCCAACTGACATAGAGTAAGTAGTAAATAACTTTCAAATACTGGTATGAAATTGATTTTTTGATGCCTCTGATTGTGTAGGAAAAAATTTTTTAAAAAGGGAGTGAGAGAATATTATTATTCTGTAACACCAATAGGTTAATAACACATTTTATTGATCTCTTGATTTTGATTTTATTATTGATGCAGTGATGGGTAACAATAAAAGGTGCAAGCCGGATAGGTGGTGCAAGCCTATTCCAAAGTTTCTCCCCCAGCCTACACAGGACGACCCGGCCCTTACAACGACACCATCACAGCCATGCACGCGGCGGCTCTCGATAGTCAGCCATGGATGTGCAACCACGACATTCCCAATATGATTTAACATTACCATCATAGCTGGGTGCAGACAAGGGCCGGAGGAGAATGTAGCAGAATACTGTGGCAGACTCACAGAAGTCCACACTACCCACTGTGGAATAGAAAGACCAGACAGGATGGCAGCAGGACTAGCTGAGGTCTCAGCATGGGAAGCCCACCTCCGCAATAGCTTCATGAACGGTCTACGAGATGAAATCAGGAAAGAAGTGTGCAAGCTATGCATCGGGTGGGAAATGGCCCCCATGAGCACTATCGAGCAGTACGTCACCCACTCTGAAAAGCAGCTGAGAACTATATCAGAGAAAAAACAAATGAGGAAAGAGAATGAGGCACATCAAGCAGCCTTCACAATGCATCAAGCTGTTGTAGAACAAAGAGGCAGAGGCCGTGGTAGTGGACGAGGCCGTGGAGGAGGACGAGGGGGCTACGAGCAGGACGATGGCGAAAGAGATGATCGATGCTACACATGTGGAAAGAAAGGACACTTCTCAAGAGACTGTAAAACACGGAAGAAGAGGGGTTATGATGAGGAAGAGTTGGGGACGGGTCAACCGCAGCTACAGATATGAGCACACACACATCATGCACTCCGTACCCTCCCAGCACACACGCACCACATTCTCTCTCCCTCATATCTGAAGTATACCGCAACTCCTTACTCTTGCTTGCCACAACTCTCCCTAACAGTGCAGGGTATACATATGTCATTCCTGGTAGATTCAGGCGCTGCTAAATCTGTAATTCAAACTAGGGAATAAGACTTCCCGTTATCTGGGAGAACAATAACTACGGTAGAGGCCACTGGACACACTACCCTAGAGCATTACTCACACCCTCTCCCTTGCCAAAGTGAAGGGGCTCGAAATTTCACCCATGCATTCTCAATGTCCACAGTGTGTCCAGTAAATCTCTTAGGACGAGAAAGTTGTGCATCATAATTGAATCCAAACCAGAGGGTCTAAAATTAGTCGAGTCAACAGCGCAACACATATACTCTCATAAAATTGAACCACTGTACTCATAGCAGTGGCTGATTGCGCAGGAACCAACCAGAACTGACTATGTGTAGATGACAGATATCCTCAAACAAAGTGAACAAAAAGGGGTAGAAGTAATGAAACTAGAAAACCTGCACTGTACCGCATATGTGTCCCTAGGGCCTGATCATGAGTATGAAAAGGAGTGGTTTGGCAAGCAGCTCCCAGGAGAGGTAATTTGCCTCAGTTATGTGCATTGGGGAAAAGGGGAAGTGCGCAGCCTCAGTGATACTAGCTGAAGGCCGGCCTACTCACCAAAAGGAGCGTTTTGCCATGGCACTCTCACATCCTTATGGGTCAATCACAAAACCGAGAGGCCTCGAATGGGAAAATTTGGAGCCCTGGGTAAGAGCAGAACAGGAAGGTACATGGGAAATTAATGAGCAGGGAGAGGAGGTAAATAGGTGCACAGGAACAAGAAGACAAAAGGTGCAATTTACCCTAAAGTTTACAAGACATGTAGAGGTGGTAGAAGAACACAGGGGATGGCAGGAACAGACTTCCGTTCCTCTTCCTGAGTTTCCCCTCCTAAAAAAAGGTTCCAAATGTGTTGTGGGTATGGGGAAAGAATGATGTAGGGTTGATTAAAGGGGTAGCACCAGTAAAAATCACACCTAAGTCAGATTACAGGCCCAAGCAATGTCAGTATGCCCTGAAACCAGAAGTCATAGAAGGCATTAAACCAATTTTCAAAGACCTCCTGGACGCAGGAGTGATAGTTCCATGCCCAGACTCGCCTGTACGAACACCAATTTTCCCTGTTAAAAAAATCGGGTCGTAACAAATGGAGGTTTGTACAGGACCTCCAAGCAGTCAAAGCAGCAGTTAGACAAAGAGCCCCAAATGTCCCAAACCCGCACACAATCCTCTCATCCATACCAGACGATAGTAAATGGTTCACCGTCGTGGACTTAGCAAACGCCTTTTCAGTGTTCCAGTGCATAAGGATATCCAGTATTGGTTTGCCTTTCAATTCGAGGGAAAACCTTATACACTTACACGCTTGTGTCAGGGATATTGTGAATCTCCCATTATTTATAATGATGCCCTCAGAGACAGCCTAACACCACTCCAGTTATCAGAAGGCAGTATGTTGACGATTTACTTCTGGCTGCACCCACTCAAGAACAGTGTGTGAAACAGATTCCTTACGCTTACTCACGCACTTGGCCGAAACTGGCCACCGAGCCAGTAGGTCGAAGCTGCAATTTGTACAGCCAGTAGTAAAATTCTTGGATTATATGATTTCTGGAGAGGGGAAGGCATTAGCCACTGACCATTCATCAGCCATCGCTCACATTCCAAGGCCTACCACCAAACACCAGCTGCTATCATTCCTAGGAACATGCTCATACTGCCCCATCTTCGTTCCTATTTACACACAATTGGGAGCCCCATTGAGAGCTATAGTCCCAACAGGGGGATCTCAAACCAAGGTGGAGTGGACCTCAGAGGCGGAGGAAGTGTTTGTGGCATTAAAACAGTCCCTCCAAACCACACCCAACTTAGGTATACCAAATCCAGACAAGCCATTCACCCAGACAGTTGATGAACAAAATGGGTGTATGATGTCAGTTCTCCTGCAGAAGCATGGTGACAGAAATAGGCCAGTTGCTTACTATTCCTGCAAACTAGACCCGGTGGCCGCAGGCCTGCCACCGTGCCTAAGGGTAGTAGCGGCGGCTGAAAAGGCTTTGGCCACGTCATGGGACATCGTGGGGTACACCCCACTAACCCTGTTGGTTCCAAACACTGTAGATGCACTTCTTAACAACCACAAGACATCACACCTCATTGCACAGCGATGGCTAAAATATCAAACTGCATTGCTGGAAATGCCTAATGGTAATGGTTCAGCAACGTAGAATGTGTCTTGGTGTTTGGTGATACAACAGCTGATGTAATCTGTTAGAAAGTGATATTTTGGTATGAATCACATGATAAAGCATGATACATATTTATTGCAAATACTACAAATATTTTCCAAATCATTCTAAATCATTCTAAAAGGACAAAGACTCTATACTCCTTTATGTTTTAAGTTATTAATATGTCTAATGCAATGTTAGGCCTCTTTTGCCTGTTAATTATTTTATTACTTCAAAAGAATAAAAAAAACAGTGAAAATCATTAGTGTTCTGAAGAAACTTGGTTATTCAGAAGTATCTAGGTTATTTAACCATTATGAATAATTTCAAACTCACTTTTACATTTTCCTACAAGCTAGAATTAACAAATACCCTAGCATCATCCTTTGCTATAAGAATGTCTGCCACTGAAAGCATTTCTTTTAACTTTGTTGTTTTGTCCTAAAAAAAATAGAATTTTATAAGATAAATGAAACATGACCTTTTTACTCTTGATTCGTGGAAAAACGTGAATTCATTTGCACACTTACTTTGGATGAAGATGGCCTGAGAAATGCCACGTACATTTTGTTTCTTCTTCTGCCACTTCTCAGTTTTCAATTCGATGTAACTGTAATGAATTAGCAATATATAATATCTAACAAATGCATTAAAATTTTCACTGAACTTTATGGTATCACTTTATGTTGTATCTATGGATACAGAGAGAGATGTCAATAGGCACATGTGAAAAGTTGTATGAATATATAGACCTTGATCTATTGCAGTCTTCATATTCCCTAAGCAGTACTACATGAGTGGCTTGGTGGGTGCTAACGAAGTCATCAATTCTGTTCAATTGACGTCTTTGATATTGGATTTCCTTTAGGTCCCACTGACTTTTTTCCATGAGTCCCTGAGTTCTATTGTCAATGGTGTAATTCTAATAAACACAGTTCACATTTAAACAAGTAATTTACAAAAAACATTAATTGCACAGTGAGATGTCAAATATATCACTATACAGAGCTTTTTTCATGGTACCTGTGTGTCCTTCCAACTAATTTGTTGAAAGACTTTGTAGAATCTTGCATATGCCTTGCCTTGACCATGTCTTCCTAGATCCCCTGAAGAAAAATTATTTTTCACACATTTTTATTCTTTACTTCTATATATTAATAATTAATTAATTCATAATTAACTTATCCAATTAATTACAGAATAATAAACCCTAGGATGCAATAAGCATTGGAATATTATAGGTTAAAACATTGAATAAATGTTACAAGTAAGAAATTACATATATTTAGAATATACATAATAGATTTATTACAAACCAAACATTAGGCCAGACCACAGAGCAATATAAGGGAGCATAATGGCCTCCAGGGCTCTAATGAAAGACACAGAGTGGTAAGTATTGTCTTCTCCTTTCAGGTCAAGTGGTGCCTTCTGGATAATGTCCTCTAGACGTTTTACAAATGGTGAAACTCCAAGGTCAACCTAATATGTAAGCCGCAGGGAAAGAATATTATGTGCTATTTGCATGCAACTACACATTTAAGGTAACTTTAAAAGTTCGTCAATTCTTATACATGTCATTATACATGTCAAGTCATTCTTATATTCTTATTCTTATATATAGTCATTCTTATTCTTAAATACACACACACACACACACACACACACACACACACACACACACACACACACACACACACACACAAGCTTAATCAAAAGCTTGCAGTGTTTTTGAAATTTTACCTGAGCTAGTTCCTCAGAACTAATTTGGGATTTCACCACATATGGATCACCAAGGAATGCCAGCATTGTCTTAATATTCTGGAAATGTTTTTCCACATTTTCCCTAACACATGGACTGGAGATGACATCAGTGGCACTTGTGATCATCTCCTCGAGTTCTGCCAAAGTGTTTGCTGATGTCAACAGGCCAATCACATGCATGCCAAAGCAATAATATTTAGGAATTCTGTCAAAAAGGTTTAGGATATATGTTAAACTAATGGCAAGGTATTTTCAACAATAACTTTGCATTACATTATGTAACAAAATATGTACTGTTTCTTGTAGAGCAATTTGGCATTTTTCATTAGGTGACAGGCAGTGATGTAATACGGTAACTGAGCACTCCTTCATGGTGGCTTTTCCTGTGATGATTCTATAGTAAATGCACAAAATGTTTAAATTGCAATTGAAAAATGTCTGTGCTAGAGCTTTTAGAAGCACCACTGTTCCATCGCAAACAATCATTTTGGGATGTAAGGATTTTATAGTTTTTGTTTGAAATGAAGCCAGAAAATACTGGACAGATGCTGTAGTGTGGTCACAAGTAAGAAAGGTTCCAACAGGAAAAGGAGGAGATCCTTTTTTGGGGTTCCGCACAACAAGCTCAAACACATAAAATGGGGCCTTTGTTGATTTTCCTCGCTTCATTATGATACCAGTGGCATCAAGGTACACAATGTCTTCTTGGCATCGACTGTGAAAGATTTCCAGGCTTCTTTCTGACCAGAGCATAACACCTCTGGGATGAAGTATAACATTCTGCAGCACATCTATGGGAGAATTTTATTTCTTTTCTGTCATTATGCTGAGCCATGTAGAAGAACACAGATGCTGATACCTCATGAACATAATAATTCAAGTCTGTCTGGATTTTTAACTGCTGATCTAAGTGATTGATAAGTGTAATTGTTCTCTGAAATCTGAAAGAAATATAATGATTTATATTATCAGTACACAATGTTTTCTGAAAACTGATTTATTGTGTAGAATTTCTATTTCCAAAATAGATACATTTCCTTGGTAGAACGTAGTATTATCATTGACATTGTAAAGATACAACATGAAGATGAATTTTGAGAAAACATTATTTAATAATTTACACTCAAATAATTACATTATTGTAGATTCATTAATTTTAACTTACCTGCTCAGAAGAATTTCTGCTTTCATAAGATAGATGGTCATGGCCTTTACTCTAAACTCCAAACTTTATTGTAAGATTTCACTTGCTAAGGGAAGTGAATCTAATCCATGTGTTTGCCTTTCTAGCTACACAGATGTACATGTCTTTTCCATTACAGAAAATGTTTCATATAGAGTTGACACATTACCAAACTGAAAAATGTTTAAACAACTAAATACATTTGTGACTAACCATCTCTGGAGAACTATCACTTATATGGTCCAGTTCTTGGCTTTGATCCTCATCAACATTGGGTTCTCCTCCTGGCATCTACATAAAACATGTTTTATTGATGCAGGCAATATTTAATCTAGCATGGGTTTTAGTCTATGTCTGTCTTTGATTTTTAACTACTGTTGCTTAAAGGAACAGTTCATTCAAATATGTATTTATATAATTTAACTTTAAATCTAAGTATGTCATTACACACATCACTGACCTTGTCCAGGGAGGTGTCGGTACCATGCCCGATAGCATGTTCCTGAATATGCTCCTCCTCAGTTCCATAATTGCTGATCTGCACAAATATTGGGAAAATAATTATAAACTCACCAAAGATTTCCATTAAATTAAATTTCCATTAAAATATTCAAGCAAAAAAAACCCAAAAACTTAATTAGGTAATGATGTACAACTTGTTGGTCCTAAATGTTTGCCCCATCAAGGTCTAAATTGCATCTTAATGAGAATTACTGCTAGCAGAAAGATTGACGTGAGCTTAAACTGAATATAAATGCAGCAAAAATATAATTACAATTCAGCTTGTTTCATGTTAATACATTCCAAAAAGAAGTTTGGCTTTTATGTCACATTGTTTAATAAATAAAATAAAATGTCAATTTTCAAGTGAGTTTAGAAATTGTTGGCATGTTGTACTGCATTTTTAGAAAAACAATAACCTGTTTGAAACTACAGCTTGAGAATTTAGAAACTACTAGCAAGGAAGTGCTCTTTATTATCCACTGTGAAGCACTAATTGTCTCCTTCTCATGGGGCCTTCAAGTCGCCAGTGACACAAGGTTTGTTGTTAGAAAAACAACAGACAGCCATAGATGGCACTGCATTGTCCACAAAGAAGTTCATGTAGTCTGTTATGCTGTCTGCCATAGAATCAATGTCATCAGCAAGGGATGCACAGAGATTTCCCCAGTTGTTTTTTTAAAGCAGTCCTTCAGGACATGCATAGCCTCAGCAGACCACATATTATATGTGTATTATATTATTATATTCCTGATTGATTTGGTTACTGTGCATTGCCTTAGTACAAGAGGTTTGTACAGAAACCTCAGGTGTACCAGCCTGGTTTTCCCAATAGTGGAAGTGCAGTAGAAATATATGCCTCACTGCTCCTGACACATAGCAAGTCCATTGTCCTGTTTTCCCTGGTTGGGCAACTGGCATACTGGCAAAATGTATTGGACACTGGCACGAATAAAGTGTCCAATACTGTCTATTGCGTCTGAGAAATAGACAGCCACAAGCAGCCTATATGAAATGAGAACATGAATTTGACCAAAGGTAGTACATTTTAATATGGTCTTAAGAAAAAAATGGTACTGTGAAATTTGTCCAATCTTATATTGGTGAAATCCAAGGGATCCTACTTTTAAGTGGCATTACGCTTTGTTTTGGCATTATTGGAAAGTTCTGAGAAACAGGTCTCCAAAATCAGCATATTTTAAACAAGTACATGAATTCGCCTAACGTTAGTATGATTTTAATAAGGGTTTATGAAAAAATGGTACAGTGAAATTTGTTCAAACATACTCTGCTGATAAAGGTATGCTACTCTCACGTGGTAGTGAAACTGTTTTTGAATTATGTTAAAATTCATAAAAATATGTAACCATACTTTCTCTGAATTAAATGGCCATGTAAACACCATGAGAAATACAAGGGCTTCAATATGGATTTATTAAAAGCTGGCCTTTTCAAATTTGATCTGGTGATATTGGCAGTGGAATTTTTTAGCCCTGGGGTGCCCCATACCCTTTATACTTGCAACATTCCACTAGTGACAACCTGCTTTAGCTGGCACTCTAGCTCTACGATAAACGTCTGAGAAATATATAGAAAAGGCATTTTGGACTATGCTTATTGGGCTGTCTAAATATATTACCAATTGTGTTCAATGCAATGATGCAAGTAAACTAGTTCAGGCTAGTAAACTGCATTTTATACTTTTAAATGTGGTAAACGTGCGTGTCTTCATCAAAGCTCTCAAAAAACGCAAGTCACTCTGCCTAGGGAGTGTGAGATTGTGATGAGGAGCAAAATATCGTGCATATAGGCGCATTCGAATTAATAGCGCGAATGACTTGACCGTGAATCCCTAAAGGGCGGATAGCTAGACCACGGTGAGCTTTTGCGAAGTGCATGTGGCGTGATTGCGGTCTTTAAAAGTTGGGTTTCTCGAACTTCACGAGAAATTGGTAAATTAACAAGCTTCACCCAACAGCTCACAGTTTTGGACGAAACTAGTGCTTGAACATTGTATCCACAGTTTCAGTAGGAACACTCGCGTTAGTGAGGAGGCACCGGGGACATTACGACGGCATATGAAAATGTTAGCAGTAAAGAGGTAGGAGTGGAAATTCTTGAATTTGTTCGAGCCCGCTTCATGTGTATACAGTACAAAGCAGTTGGTTTTATAGACCTTTAGAGCTTCTGGTAGATTGGCGAATTGGGTTTGGAAGTAGCTTCCCAGAACGTCTCGCTTTTCTCTTCTCAGGTTGTTGAGCACCGTGGTCCAAGCATGTCCACTGCTTTCGATTAAGCCGACGCGGGGACTTGTAGACGAGAAGCTTCAGATCGTCGTGAGGAATTTAAGACCAAAACAAGCCGTGACACTTCACTCTGTGCATCAGTCAGAAGATAAGGATTTTTGGGAAGCCTTTGGACATTATGTCAGCGACGACAACGGCACCGTGACCGGTGAATATTTACACTTTAATGAACAGTTTTGCTACATATAGTGACAATAAATAACACTTAATTACATAGCCAGCTAAAACACGTCTTTTAGTTTGTAAACAAACAAACAAACAAACAAAAAAAAACCCAGCTGGTTAAAATTGTCTAAAAATGAAGAAAAAAGGATATAATTCCCTACGAAACATTTAGTTGCTTTGGGGCATTGATACATAGCGGGTGTCAAAAATAACAGTGGACGAATTATGCTTCGTGTGAATTACGTTGATGAATAAGATTGAGTACATTTATGACTTTTTTGTATGATGCATGTGTGCACGCAGTGGCAAAGGACGCCAGTCTGAGCGGCACCTATGTAGGTGTGGAGGCCATGGGACTGATGTGGAGTCTTCGGCCAGTGCCAGGGAGTCGAACAGGACTGAGGTCTTCTACACTGCACTACTCCTGTGTATAAGTTATGTGTGGGGCTTCAGGGGTCTATACACAAGGTTTAGGACATCACGATTTATGTTGCACATAAAGCAACAGGTTGAAAGTGTGAAAATTGTGTTTATATGGTGAATCATGACTACTTAGATTCAAGACTATTCAGTCTGAAGGCTTGAAACTGTGGATAGTCCTTTCTTAACATGCTGTCCTTTCTTTCTTCCTCTCTCTCTCTCTCTCTCTCTCTCTCTCTCCCTCTGTTGTCCATTCATTCATGCATTTACACTCTGTAATTTAGGTTTCTTAAGAAAGATGTCCTGTCTCCACTTGTCTTCCACATTTCTATGTATGATGGACATGTTTCTCAGGGTTTTACCCAGCACACGCCATTAGAGAGCCTCGTTATAGAGCGATGGTACATGGCTCCAGGTGTACAAAGAATCGATATCAGAGAGAGAGGTGTTCGAGGAACTTTGTTCATACCTCCAGGTACACACACACACACACACACACACACACACACACACACACACACACACATACATTTGTAGTTAATGTTTAGGCACTGTGTGAGAACATATTAAAATTTGCTGACCCTGTGCATGATATGGATGATCTCTTGTTGCAGATATAATTGGAAAATCAACATTTTTGCTTGATTTTAATTAAAACAAAAACATGACATTATTATTTACATTTATATAGTGCCTTTCTCAGACTCAAGTACACTTTACAGAGATAACAATTTTTTACAATCATTCACACACCTACTCACATACTTAAACTACTTGTCATTTAATATGAGAGTATTTAAACCTATATTGAGTGAGCCATATAGAAGTCCATTTTATATATAAGGTCTGAAAAAAATTGGACAAATTACAAACATTTTAAATAAAATGATCATGTATAGAACTAGGTTGAAAATAATCTCATCTCATTCTTATAGATATCATCAGGCAATTAAATGGGAGATTTATCTAATTTCACATTTGAACCATTCTATGTGGTTATTGGACGATTTCTAGGCAGTGTTTCTGTTGATATTTATTCACAGAAACTGGAGGGGATTGCCCTGCCTCTAGCAATCCAAAACTATAAAATATGAAAAGAATGGACTGAACAGGAATAGGCTGGCTATTGCTTAATAAAAATAAGGCCTTGTTTTCTTATTGCATTATTTTCTTAAAAGATATGTGTTGAGGAAAATAAGATTGCCAAATGAATTAATGTACATAGAGTGATACATTTATCTGCTTATAATTTAGTTTGCCAAGCAGTGGTGGTGAGAAAAACAGTTTGACACATCCAAGAGCAAATAAGTATCAGATGTGGTTTTGGGTGAACTTTCCATTTTAGATACTTCTCTACACTATTATTAATTCTTTGTTGATTAAGTCACATCAGTTTTAGATTCAATTTATTTGCTAGTATGTCTCAGTTGTAGGAATTTGCTCTGCCATGCTGAAAACTAAGCACAGTTTAGCACCGGAAGAACATGAGTGCATTGACAATACTGACAAACCAAGGAAAAATACAAAGGCACAGTGGAAGTAACATTAGGGATAAATACAGAAGGTGCAGCAGCATCCAAGACACATTTCACATTGCATTTGAACCTTGGCTTTTGTGGATTTGATTACTGGCAAGTTACATGAGGATTTTTTTTGTTTTGTTTTGTAGCCTACTGTGTAAAATTGCAGGACATGCGTGTAGACTAGAAAATGTAAAGAAAGCTAAAACAAATGTAGTATACGTAACGTAGCAGGGCAAGGAGCAGAATGCACAGATGTCTCTTGATTATAACAAACATTTATTGAACACAAGCCACAAACGATAAACAACAACGGCACTCACATAACAAAGCGGTAAACAATGTAATACATACCGGTACAGAACTGTGAATTCCAGCACGAACACGAACATGAACACAGAACAATGACCGACAACATACCATAACACAGGGGTTTATGTACATACATAAATGGTACGAATAACAAGGTGCAGGTGTGTGATAACAAGGGGGCATGGTAACAAACAAGGGGGCAAAATGCATAGAATGTATTTATTGTTTTATCATTTACTACTATAAATATATAAACAAATTTATTATAGTTACATTTTGTAAAAATGTTCAGTACATTGAACCGCAGTATTAGGTAGAAAGTTATAAATTAACAAGCCCATTTAACAGTCACAGCAAGAGGTTGATTCTTGAAGTGTAATCATTTACAACTATAGTGGTGTTAAGGTCCATGTTGTTTCAGGTCATCACTGTTTTTGGTTTGACCTATAACTGAGGTCACCTACAAACCTAAACAGCTGTGAGATTGCTGAAAGTGCCATCAGTGGGGTATTGGGAGATGTACAATTTTATACAGTTTAGCTTTTTGAATGGTCATAATAAAAAATGGCATTGTTGAGGATTGTTAAAGGCATTGAGTGATATTGACTAAGTGATATTGCCCTAAGATGGCTTATATATGCCCACATTTGAGAAATTAACTTTCACAGTTTCTCAAACATGGGTCATAAAAATCTTGGGAGTAATGTCCACCAACCTACCTTTTTCCTTTTTTTTCCTATGTTATTAGCCTTTCCTCTTTCCTAGAAAAATGTTACAGCTCTAAACTATGCTGCTCTCCAGTACTTGGAGAGAGTATAACTGCAGTGACCTTGAACCAACACCTGTCAAATCATTACACAAGAACATGTGCTTGAGTGTACATTGGATAATGATTATCTAACAAACTTGTTGGTAGAGCGATTCTTAGAGGTGCATGTAACATGAGCATATCCCAAGTTTACCTGTGCCTTCCTATAACACTCTGCATGATGGCTACGGACAGCATCATTCTACCCGAAAACGTATGTCCATTAATTAAAGCGTTCAAGTGACTGAGGAAATTAAATATATTTCCATTCAAGGGGAAGCATCCTTTTCATTTTGGATAAAGGACTGAAATGCACTTAATTTATCATCCTAAGCTTCAGAGTCATGAAACATATAGCATGCTGCTTACTAACCACAAGGTGTTCTGAAAGAAGGAAAAAAGGGTGGACTGCGTTGACAAAATGAGGGTCACAAACATGCGCGCACGCACACACGCACACATACACACACACGCACACACAGAGGGGCCCATCCAAGAATACACTGAAAAGATAAGGCCACAAAGCATATACATTCACACACAGAGAGCCCCTGTCAATGAGATGTGCTGAAGACCACAAGTGCACAGAGAGAACTGGGTTCTTGTAACTCCATAGATGTATAGTATGTCAAAGGATTGTGAATCCCTTCAGTGTCATACTGAAATCCTTGCTTGTACTCTGGTCAGCTTTTAAATAATAGGAAGGTTGTGTGTACAGGTTGACCACACACTGTATTATGATGCCACCCTTTTGTATTTGGGTCAGTATAGTAGATAGTAGGCAGTGTTAAGGAAAGGGAGGGTTAGACGTAAAGTATGATCATGCTATTTGTCCACCAACCGGACGTTCTTTAGATAACTACTGACACTCTGCTTAATCAGCTACAAACAATATCAGTCTACCTGAATACATATGGCCTTATGTGCATTAATTAAAGCATTCATGTGACTGAGGAGGTGAACTATATCTATGGGAGGGAAAGCATCTGCTTTGTCTTGCTGGATTGATATGTACTTCACTTATCATCTCTCAGGGTTCTAACAGCGTTCTTAGGCCTGGTACATGTGCACATCCTCCCCTAGTCCAGTAAGTCCAGGCTTATTTCTGAAGGCCCAGTATCCAAACACCTACTCTGTGTTGTGCCAGCCCATATATACAGCTCTCCTTTTGCTAATGACCTGGCTGGTGTACAAGCAGAAATGTATTATTTCCTTCTGATGGTTGCTGATGGTGAACTTTAACTTACTAGAGCTCTATAAAGCTACCTTTCTCTCTCTTTCTGCACCTGTGGCTTTGTCTTTTCAGTACCTTTATTTGCAAGTGGCTTTATGTGAGTGTCTGTGAGTTTATCTGTGACTTTCCGTTTGCTTCTACAAGTTCAAGAGATGTTATTGTTTGTTAGTATGCCGCAGTCATTTTTTACTGTGATCTTCTGTGTTCTGACAAATCATTTGCAACTGCTCAAATTCAGTCTTGTTTGATATCAATGTACTACACAATTTTATTTATTTTGTATATTGTTTTTCAGTAATATTCTGGGCTGC
>NC_137507.1:16720000-16860000 GCF_041902795.1 Electrophorus electricus
AGCTGCACATATCCAGCCAATATCACACTGTGTCAATAGAGTGAGAAACATTACAACACCTTTTTTTTTTTACCATCAAAAACAAATCCAGCAAATGCCTGTCTGTCAAATTCCAAGAATTAATGTTACTGTTTTTAATTCTTGCCAAGGTTTTCACAGACTTTTGCGGAGCGCCCATATATAGAGCGTGTGGAGTGACATGTTCTCTCCACCCCCTTAAGACCTACTACACACCGTAGAGTTTGGTCAGTTCTTAGCTTATGAGTGGACAATCTCTGGAGCATTCTAGCTTCAATGTCCATTTGTCTATTACCTTGGGTACATTACATCTGGAAAAATCTAATTTTAATAATAAAATAAGTTTTTATCAACACCTAATTAAAGATTAGAACCAGGTGTACATTGTATCCTGAGAAAGCAAACATTTATTAAGGAAAGAAACTTTATTAACACCCATAAAAATTAAGATACACTGTGTCCAGAGAGTACAACTTTTATTTTTGGACAAAAACTTTATTACCCCTCATAAATATCAGTCAACTGGTGTACAACATGTCTGGACAATTACTTATGACCGGAAATAATTTTTATTGGGGGCAGTATAACTGTGAAATATTTTAACATAAAAACCCACCCCTACCTTCTCTCACTTGTGTGTATGTATGTTTTTGCCCTTAATGAAGTTTTGTATAACATGCAGGTTGGCCAGATAACATGTCCAGTGTTGTTAATGGTCGGAGGTGATGATCAGAGCTGGCCCACTCTGGAGTCTGCTGAAGATGTAAGATCACACAAATGTTTATCATTTATAGTTTCACCACAGGTCACACAGTCATGCCCAGCAAGGTTGCTTTAAACGTGAGCACACTTCAGACCGTTTCACTCTTTAAATCATTCAAAGCACCACATTTCAAGGCCCAAGAGGTCACAGAATAGGCAGTTTGTTAATTGTTATCATAATACTGATCTCTCCAGAAGGCAACAGTATTTGGGATGCAGAAAGCACTTGTTTATGTGTGATTGGTTAGTATCCTGACCAATCAGTGATGTTGATTTTGATCAAAATGCAGTCTGTAGGGTTATGTCCTCTCTAAATGCTATGTGGTACCTAAGATACAATGTTGTACCAAAGTGCACCTAAATAAGACAACTAGGCAAACCTAATTTAATCACACCACCATTCACTGCATAGCATATTTCACACAAGTGTCGATACTACCTTATCTAAAACTTGAACATCTCTGAAGGGAACATAGAATTTGGGTCAGTTTCTGTGTTGTACATCTGAGAAAAATATTGTGGCTACCAGAGGTGTGAAGCACAGGGTGGCAAAATATTAGTCCACTTTTTATTTTGTAATTGTTAGTTATAGCCAGAGCAAACAATAAAGATTAACCATAAAGTCCCTTTGATCTCTTGATTATGTGCTTTTCACCAATGCAGAAGTACTCACTTGAATAAAAAAAACCTAAAGTTACCCATGAGAAAATAATAAATATAATATAATAATATAATATAATAATATTATTAGCTGGCCACAATGGCTTATTTACAGTGAAGAAAAGAGCTCAAGCAACTTCTTGTCAATTTCTTGGCATTTTTAAGTTCTTCCTTATAACATATGACATGGTATTTATAGGCAAGAATGTCACAGTCAGCATTATGAGTGGCGTTTTGGGTTTGTATAAATCCCACAACACTGCTGTGCCTGGTAAACGTAAAGCAGCACAACAGTCACTACTGTATCACTACCATGCCAGTGTCACTGCTGTGTTGAGAATGGCACCACCTGAATCTGGTCAGCAGTGGTCTTGTGATAAGATTCGTACAGGTTATGAACAGTGTAGAGGGTTGCTGGTAAAATGTGCATGACAAGATGGGTCCAGGTATATAAAATAATAATGTGGCCAGAATTACTGTAAAATTTGATATTTGGTCAAAATAAAAAGGGGCACTTTCAATCTAGAAAATGTTTAGAAAATATACAAATGTTTAACTATGAATTGAGTCTTAGAATTCTGGTGTGACATGGGGGATTTTAGCTGCATAGAAGTTACAATGCTTCATCCAATTTTCCTTATACATATTTGTTAATAGTGTCATTGAGTGTAAGAACATGGTAATTGTGACTGGTGAGTGTACAGTGATTTAATAAACAGACCACATAAACCTTTAATAAACTGACCCTGACCCTGAAAATTGTACTTCATGGTCCATTTCCTTAGATGGAGCAGATAATGGAAAAGGCAGGAAATCGTCACCTGCTCCAAGTCCACATCTACCCTGGTGCAGGTCACTTAATTGAGCCACCATACTCACCACACCACCGGGCTACAAACTTCAGTTTGCAAGGAAGCAAAGATAAAGGTATAAATACATATCCTTTGAATTTGTAGTTGGTTATGATACATATGTGTACCTTGATATTGTTTTCTTATTTGTATGTGTATGTGTATGTGTGTGTGTGCGTGTGTGTACGCGTGTGCGTGTGTGTGCGCGTGTGCGTGTGTGTGTGTGTGTGTGTGTGTGTGTGCACGTGTGTGTGATCACAGTGCTCATGCTCTGGGGTGGACAGGCCAAACCACATGCAGATGCCCAAGAGGACTCATGGGAGAAAACTGTAGCCTTTCTACAGCAACAGCTGTATCACGCTACCCCGCAGGTGAAACTGTAGTAGTACATCATTCTAAGGAAGAGTATTCAAATATAGAAAATATCTCAAATAATTTTAGAAGGTAGTATGATGTGTGTGATTTTTTCAGTTTGCACTTTAAATAAAAATGTAAAATGTATATAAAACACTTTGTTGTTAGTGGTTTAACTACTGTGAGTGCTTGTGAAAACTACTGTGGTTTAATTCTTGTTCATATCTTGGGTAAAATTAAGTAAGCAACATGCACCAATTGTGCAATTAAATATGCAAAAAGTTATCATTAGTATCATGCAGAGGGTAAGCAGTTCTTAACAGGTTCTCACACAGAGTAAATCTTTGCAAATGTGTTTGTATATGTTTTTGTTTGTACCTGGAGGTATGAACAAAGTTCGTCGAACACCTCTCTCTCTGATATCGAGTCTTCGTACACCTGGAGCCATGTACCATCGCTGTATAACAAGGCTCTCTAATGGTGTGAGCCGGGTAAAATCCTGAGAAAGATGTCCATCATACACAGAAATGAGGAAGACAGGTGGTAACAGCACATCCCTCTTTCGTAATCTAAATTAAATGAAGTGTAAATGCATGAATGGACAACAGAGAGGGAGGGAAAAAGAAAAAGAAAAGCAGATTACAAAAGGACTATTCATAGCTTCAGGCATTCAGATAACCTAGAAACACTCACGGTTCACCAAATAAATACAACGGTCACACTTTCAACCTGTTGTTTAATGTTCAGACTTACATAAATCGTGATGTCCTAAACCTTGTGTATAGACCACTGAAGCCCCACACATAACTTATACACAGGTGTAGTGCAGTGTAGAAGACCTCAGTCCTGCTCGACTCCCTGGCACTGGCCGAAGACTCCACATCAGTCCCATGGCCTCCACACCTACATAGGTGCCGCTCAGACTGGCGTCCTTTGCCACTGCGTGCACACATGCATCATACAAAAAGTCAGAAATGTACTCAATCCTAATCATTAACGTAATTCATATGCAGCAGTTATTCACTGTCATTTCTGACACACGATATACATCAATACCATAAAGCACCTTAAGGCTTTGCCGAGACTATTTTTAGACAATTTAAACCAGGTTTTTAAAAACATTTTTTTTAAAACAAAAAAACCACAGACAGCAGAGAGCAATCTGTTGTAATTAAAATATGTCTTAGTATAATAATAATAATAATGCTGTCCCCTGGATGAGGTTTTCCCTGGAGACACCTCACTTCAGCCGATTGAGTACGACGATACCCCAGTATATGGCGTGGATCAGACACAAGGTGATAGATGATCTATCATCTCTGACTTTACATCTACAAGGTGGACCAATAAGGTAGGTTTATCTAATTAGTATTGCATGGTGTGCAAAAAAAAACAAAAAAGAAACTTGGACAGACTTCAGTACAGACTTACAGGCAGACTTACAGGAATTATTCTGAGTAATTTTAACAATGTGATTCAGCATCTGAAATGCCTGAGTGAGTTATCTACACGTATATAAGGTGTTGAATGACATTGACACAATAGAATTCAGGCATAGTAAACCCCATAAACAACAGGGAATTACTAAACTAGCTCATATTCACACATATAAATCCTAAATAGCACATATTAGCACATATTCATACCTGATAAATAACAGAATAACTGAAGTAACACATACTCATGAAAAGTAAACCCCATAAACAACAAAGAAGGGCTAAACTAGCACACACCCAGACCAGTAAAAATTCCACCAACACTAATTAGCTAGCTGACAGGCCTGTAAGCCTAATATATTTGTTATATTTTTTTGTTACTCTTTGAAATATTGAACAGATAAAATTTGCTACTTTGCTACGTGCTACTAAAGCAGAAGGACAGCCGGCGTGATTTCAGCACTGTAGGTGCTGATCAGAAAGAGGGTGAGCTGAGAATAAATGTAAATGTATATGGAGGATTTATTGTTGTGAAGCATAGTGTCATAGTGTATAAAGTCAAAGTGTATGTATATCAACTTGGCAGCTCAGCTTAGCCAATCAGATTTTAGGGCCAGATCTATCTTTGTCTTTTTTAAGCTTCCTGCCAGCTGCTTCACCAGTGTGCAGTGATGTAACAATCCAGCTGAAATCCAGATACAACAGTTCTGGAATGTTTCCCCTGCTGACATCAAAATTCCATAGAATCAGTAAGATTCAGTTCTGCAAATATTAGTGCATTTTAAATCTCTTTCTCAGTCACACACCCTCATCTAACTGTTGTCTGCAATGGGACTGAAATATAGCAAGACAAAGATCCAAGATATGTCAGAGCGGCAGAGGATAAAGAATAAAAAACCCATTCTGCTAAGGGGCACCTCAAGACGCCTGATAGGAACTACCAACAGCTCCACAGCTTCTTTACCGACATATTTTGACTTTTACCTACCTGGTGCAGTCATCTGTAAACTGAACCGCACCCCGATTGTCTGGGACAACGCCACTCCACAAAGATGCAAGAGTGTGTTGGCGCCTTCAGCCGAAAGCAGAGCTGCTAGCTTGCCCTTTCTCTCACGTGATTGATGTCGGTTGCAGAACTGTTAATATTTTAAAAATAAACAAATAAACAACACATCCTGCTTGTGTTTGATTTTATGGTGTATATGTACTGAATAAGCATAGCTAGCCTCTGTAATGTGAAAATACATGTACGTGACTTCTACAGCAGACAGAGCAGCGTGACGCATGGCATTCCTATCCAAATGGAAATCACACACACACACACACACACACACACACACACACACACACACACACACACACACACACACACACACACACACACTGGGCCTCCAGAGCTGGATGGCAGGTGGACACAAGCAGAAGGAGAGTTTTTATACACATTATACATAAACCTACAAACTATACAGTACATTTCCCCATCAATGAACTCACAAAATTCACACATGACAGAGGTCTTAACTGATGATGTCATCATGTCATTCAGGGTTTTTTTTTTGGATTGACCTCATGTTGTCTGTATTTTAGGCCTGGTGCCTACTTGATTTTTCAAAACTCAACAAGCTTTTTCACTACTTGCATGGCATTTTCTTCTGAGGTGGTATCCCATGGCAACCTCACTGACAGAAAGCAGTGATCACACACAAGTACACACTGACCCCACATACACACCCATATGTCCAGTCCATACTGGAACCAGGACATCGACTCCCTGTAAGATCAGTGCTCTTACTGTGGTAAAGCAATAATCTGATTCTATCAGAGAACAGGTTGAATCTTATTATCTGTGAATCAATTACAGCTACAGGCTTACCAGGGATTAGGGGTCCCAGCAATTGGCAAAAAAGAGAGAAACAGAACGAGACTTACCTCAGCTGGACTACTGGGGCCATTTCCTTCAGACTCTGTAAGGCACGTGGCAGGACCAGGGAGCTGGGTGTCGGGGTCTGAGTTCCTTCTGGGTATTTTGGAATTCACCACTGGTTTCTGGCTTTCCCTCGCACCAAACAGGAGAAGATACACCACCTGGTCTCACAGGTACAGTTCCACTCCTCTTCTACTGTTTATACAACCCCCTAATACAGTTTAATTAAGGGAGAGCAGAAACATTCAGGATCTGAAGAAACTGCTGATTAGAGCCACTGAGATCTTCAACCTGCCACCAAGGGCTAGAAAGTAACCTGGAGTTCATGTATTGTGACTACTTTCATTGGTCATGGTTTACCTCTACTGTTCTGCTTAATTAAGCTCCTTCTTCTGTGTCTCCAAAGATTGATGCTGTTTGAGGGCCTGCTGAAAATGATAGTGTAATTGGACAGGCTTGATGGAGTATTTTTATTTAGGCTGGAAAAAAAATTTCAATCCAGATTACTTTCATCAACAAAGTTTTGCAAAAGAAATCAATGTGTCTGTCAAGATTTGATGAGAGTAAACAAAAGCATATGTATCGCCAAGGTCATAATTTAACTGTAATTGCTATGCTTACTAGCAAATTGAATAGCTCAAAATCACGGGCGGATACACGTCCACAGGGAGGGGTTGGCGAGGAAGGCCATCAAGCCAACATTTAAAAGATATTTCATGCTAATTTCTCTTTCTTGGAAACCCTAAAGTGTAAGGGGGTGAAAACGCATGTGTCATTAGGACAAACTGAGTCAGAAGTCTTTCAGAGGGCTAAATTACACTTCAGAGTAAAATAGGGGTTGTTCAAGGCACTCTGATATTGACCCAATGCTGACAAAGTCTTCTTTAATGCTCTAGTAGCTGATGTTTCACAGCACACCTTGGGCTCCTGCTCTCAACAAAAGGAGAGCAGATTCTAGAAGATGTCTTAGATTTTCATGGAAACCGAAAACCCTCTAGGCGTTCCATTCATAGGGGTTCTATTCATAAATGTTGGAAGTGGAGACACTGTACTGTTAAAGCTTGACTCTCCGACAGAAGTTTTCTAAGTGAGTCTTGACTTTGGCCGTAGGCATCCACCCAATTCTGTCCATATTTTCCGTTCCGGCTGAATGATCTGTGCACTAATCACCGATAACCATCTGCAGAGCTGGTGGCAAATATCAGCGGCAGGAAGTCAACATTAATGAAGCACCGTGCAGGACTTTGGGTTCGGGAGTGGGCCATAGTTGGAACTAGCTGGACTGCGGTGTGTCTGCTGGTTATTAGTGATTTTCATAAAACATACTTTCATTCATGTACTGATACAGGTCAAGGTGTATAAAGCTTTTTTTTAATAGTGAATAAACCATTTTTCAACAGTTTTTAATTAGGGCTTTACCAAAGTAAGAAGAAGACCTTACTTAAGTATTTCAAAAATAGTGTTACTGAAAAATCACTGGTATCTTACTACTTACTAATACCTCCTTCTAAAATGATTTGAGAAGTTTTCTCTATTCAAATACTCTTCCATACAAATATTGCACCACTACAGTTTTGCCTGTGGAGTTGCATGATACAGGTGTTGCTGTAGAAAGGCCAGAGGTTTTTCCCATGAGTCCTCTTGGGCATCTGCATGTGGTTTGGCCTATCCACCCATGAGCATGACCACTATAATCACACACACGCACACACCCACACACACACACACACACACACACACACACACGTGCACACAATATCAGAGTACAAGTGCAATATTAAAGGATTTGCATTTTATTAAAGGATATTAAAGGAGGAATAACTTTATTTTTGCCTTGTTTGAAGTTGGCGGTCCGGTGATGTGGTGAGTATGGCGGCTCAATTAGGTGCCCTGCACCAGGGTAGATGTGGACTTGGAGCAGGTGACGATTTCCTGCCTTTTCCATTATCTGTTGTATCTAAGGGAAATGGATCATGAGTTACAATTATGAAATGATGCCTAACCTAACCCTAACTATATGTATGGGCTTTGTCAGGGTCTGTTTATTAAGAGATTATGTTGTCTGATTAATCAATCTGTACTCATCCACAAGCCATTTAATATCACCTCATGTCTACCTCTTACTCATTAATACCAGAAAAAAATTAGGTTTCACCTTTGTATTTAAACAATCTACAGTTTCTAGATTTTAAACGGCTCATATGTTAAATTACAAATCAATACGATTCTGATGGCAGCTGTGCATTGGAGGCAGAACAAATGTAACTGGTTAACAGTCAGTGGATGGAGATTAACAAGATTGGTTAACAATCAATCGATGGAAATTTTCAAAGACTGCATGTTCACCTCACATAGTTCCTTTGCAGTGACTGCCAGAAATTACTTTAAGCATAAGTGTCTCAGAACATACTACAGCAGTCAGCAAAAGAGAAGCAGCCGTGCTTGTATTTGAAGTCTAAACATAACATTTATGTAAAACAAAACCAAACTATTACATAGTTATTAGGACATACTGCATCTGTAACTGCCTGCACAACACCTGGCTTACTTACAACAAACAAGCAAGTAAAGAAGACACAGCTTTTGGGGGGCTAGCTAGCCTGCCAGGTAGTTTTTCAGAGACACTAAAAGCATATAAAAAAGAACAATTAAAACAAAAGGCAAAACTACAATTAAAATAATGTATATTTGATGTAGTGCACATAAAATTAACTGAGAAAGTACATAGTTTTCTAAAGATAAGCTCTGCTTACAGCTTATTTTGAATCACATTTGTTACAGTCTGAACCAATTAGGTTTGCTCAAGCTGCCTTCAGAACAGTTTTGCATTGGGATTTTGCACATGAACCTTAAAGTGTGGATTTCACTTTTGCAAAACTTTGCCAATATTAAAATCGCAATATTTAAATCTACAGCCATTCTCACCGCTTTATTTTATAGTTGCACTTTAAACAGATATAGTTTTAAACACATACACATGGCCCATCTTATCATGCACATTTTTCCAGCTACCTTCAACGCTGTTCAAGCCTGGTCAAAAACTGACAAGAAAGGGCTAGAGAAAGGCAGAACTTCTGAAATACCGCCAAAGGGCTTTAGACTTTAATGGTACACTTACAAAGTGTTTCTAATAAAGTGATTGGTGCACGTATACTAAGCTGCTGTTATTGCCAACCCATCTAGTGAAGCATTTTGATGCGACGACTGACACAAGGATTGATTCCCGTTATTGTAATGTGTCTTTGTGAGGGTTCTCAGTGTATCTGTGTGGTAGATAGCTAGCTAGGAAGGTTAAAAAAGACACCTAATTTACATGACACTGAGAAAATCCCAGTTTGATTTATCACTTTGTTGATTCTTAATGCAAGTCTATTAGTAAATGGGTTAACATACAATAACATACGTATGTCTGTTATTCTGGGTAATAGGCTACTCTGGTATGAAAATGAATCTAGATCACATTTTTAGAACATGAATATTTTTAGTTATGTCCCTGTATGAAAACACTGGACAAAACCATTCCTTTCTGATTCCAAAGGGGACCCACATTTTTTTGATTCAAAATGGGGTGATTGTGTATTTTAAGGAACATGCGACAAGGGACAATGGTTTAAGGGACAATGGTTTCTTTGTAACTTAAAATATCTCAATATTGAATTAACAAGTAAAAGAATATGTTGTGTTGCCCTATAGGTTATGTATGTGTGTTATAGAACTATAAATGATTTAGACAGGTGTGATCTTACATCTTCAGTAGTCTCCAGAATGGGACAGCTCTGGTCATCATCACCAAACATTAACAGCACTGGACATGTTATCTGATCAACCTGCATGTTATATAATACCTCATTATAGGCAAAAACATACACATACATTCAAACCTATAAACAAACACACAAAATATCATACACCCCCAGATGTATTTGACAATATTCTACAATAAAACAAATTACGCTGAAGCACAGATTAATGAGATGATTGTAAAAAAATTTTTAAAGGATATATAAAAATGCAGTATAATTATTATGCAGCTTACATCCACTTTCAAGGTGGGATCTGTTGGAATGGGCAGGATAACCAGATGATCTGATTGTTTTCTATCTGAATTTTACTTCTATATCTAAAAAGCAACATTTAAAAAATGTAATTTCAAATGCATGCAAAAATCATGTATTTAGGACTTCTACCTCTACAACACAATTGTACACCACCAATAAGAATTGATGAGTATCTAAAAGCTTTAATATAAATGGTCTATTGTTGCCCACAGACAGCAGAGTGCAATCTGTTGTAATTAAAATATATCTTAGTTTAATAAGAATGCTGTCTCCTGGATGAGGTTTTCCCTGAAGACACCCCACCTCAGCCAACTGAGTATGACGGTACCCCAGTATATGGTGTTTGCCGAATGCCTATCTGTATTGTGAACCTTTGAAAGCCTTTTGCATTTGGAGCCAAACCTACCCGTGTCCTAGTTTTCTTGACAGTTATACTTTTAGTCATGCTCTTTCTTCATGAGTTTTGTTTGATTAATAAGTTTCCTTTGTTGGTCTTTGTTCAGTTGATAAGTAAATTGCCCAGTTGGTCATTCCTACAAGTTGCTTGAAACTGTTTTCTTTTTAAATCTCTCTTTTTTTTTTTATTAGGCTAGTTAGCTACCTTTGTCCACCACAAATAATTTATGATAATTTTGGCTTTGTTACATTATGTTTGTATACTGTAGTGAACTCAACACCTCTGGTCATTAATAGAATCTTAGTCAATAATTGTTATGCATGATTTTTGCTATCTCTGCTTATTCAATATACATACCTTAGGTATGACAACTGTGAGTCAAGAGTGGTAATGTTCTAATGTTTGGTAGATGAGATAATAATCACATATCAAACTGGTAAGTTTCATTACTTGCGACTGAATTCTTACTCATTAATAAATCAACTAAAAATAATATATTTTCATTTTCAATCAGCGTTAATTAACCGTACTGGGGTTAATTAACCCAATTAACCTTATCAACTATGATTTTCACTTTATTAATGTGTTAAAATCACTACATGATATAACAATACATTTTCCTTATTTTAAGTTATCAAAGTTACTGTCCTGACACTAAATTAAGCTAACTTACACTATGTCAGGTAAAAAAAGAACTTTAGCCTCACAGGTGTGGGCTAAACTCCAACTGTTTACAATTTCCAGCTCTGACCCTGATTTGTACGATTTGTACCACCAAATAATATTTAAGAAAATTATTATTTATTATTTTTAAATGTACTTTTCCATAAATCAGAGAAGAACAATGCATGACAGGCTTGATGGAAAAAGAAAGCAAATAGCCAGCAGTTCCTCTCCCACCAGTGCACCCAGAGCTCCTGTTGTGGTCATAAGCTCCTCCTACTTCACTATGGCCCTCGCAATAGAGCAAAGGGGAGGTCCCTGTTGCTGTGGCAATTGTATCTGTTGTTGTAAAGCTAAATTTACCGTGTCATAGGTCAAAAGGAGTGTGTCACAAATGCAATTTCAGCATTGGCCTACCTGAGACACACATCAACACTTAACACAGAAAGGCACACACACACACACACATACACACACACACTCACACTCACCCACACCCATGAGTTATTAAGTCATCCATAAAAACGTCATTGAAATACTCTTTCTGTTTCTTGTTTCAGTGGTTGTATGAAACAGCTGGTGTGCTGGTGTGGGCGAGGAAGCAGTGAGAGGTAGGGCAGATGTCTGGGACTGTGCATGTGTAAGCGTAAAGTAATATTTAACATTTGGTATTTAACATGTTAATCCAATACTAACAGAACATCTGGACCTCAGAGAGCTGGCTTTTAGCTCAGTAATCTGATTTTGCAGTGCGTGTATACCCTTACTCTGATTTCTTTTGGATTTTCCAGTCTGAGCATACTCGCAAATATAACCAGTGCTGTCATGGAAGTGGCTAGCAGAATTAAATGTACTAAACTGATTTGGTTTTCTGGCCACATGTAGCAGGAACAAAAATAAGTCATCACATCCTTATGAATTTTTGTCAGTAAAAGTGCTTCATTATCTTCTCCTGTGTCTTACGAATTCCTATATCATCCCACCATAGATGTCTCATGGGACAACCTCAACAATTCTGACCTAAAGCTTTTTGGCAGTACCTGCATGGATTCCATCAAACAGGGACAAGGAAACACCCGTATCCCTCAATACGATTACCGAAAACGCGTCTCCTTTGGGTGAGATTGCAATGGTGCCACTAGACATAAATTTCCTATATCCTTCTGGTGTTAAACTTGAAAATTACTTAAAAACTTCATCCTGCAAATCATCTGCAAATTTCAGGATGTTGACTGAAGGGTCCATGGAGGTGCAGTCATTTGTGCACAGCTAGAAAAGCAGCAAGGAGACTACACAACCTTGTGGGGCACCTTTACTGATGGTCGGGGTTCAAGGTGCCGAAGGATTAGATGAAGCACCATTTTCACTGCGTTGTCCACTGACCTGTTGGCCCGGGATGCAAACTGCATGGGGTTCAGCAGGGTGGTTGTGATGTCCTTCAGAAGAGCCAGTACCAGTCTCAAAAGATTTCATGACCACAGAGGTCAGAGCGACAGGTCTGTAGTGGTTCAGTCCAGTGACGGTGGCTTTTTTGGGTATAGTTATTATTGCACAGCCATTGAAACAGGAGGGTACTTCATGCAGCTCCAGTTATTTGTTGAATACTGTTACAACCCCGTCTAGGCTGTGAGGCTGTAACAAGGAAAAATAAATGTAAACGACTAAGGGAAGTTGTAAAAAGTGAACAGCAACAAAACAAACAAAAGCACAATTAGAAATCTCATTTTTTGGTGTAATTTACAGAAGATATTATTTATTAACAATTATAATGGTGCAATGTCTTCAGGAGTGACCCAAGCCAAAACAACCAAAAGCCACACTAATGAAAGAAAAACACACTAAATAATCCTAACAAACAAAGAAAATATACAACAGACTTTCCTAACTACCTGACACAGAGGCAAAACCCACACCCAACAAAAATGGCAGTCACTCCCTACTACCAGTATCCAACAACAAAGTACCAAACAAAACAATATTTACACACTCCACACAATATCTATATATATGTACGTACACACACACACACACACACACGGAAAGGTGTGTGTGTGTGTGTGTGTGTGTGTTTGTGTAACAATATCTTTGTGAAGACAAGTACAAAGTTGGTTTGGGCAGGCTTGCAGACGACAGGAAGGTGAAACTCCATCATGGCCAGGTGCCTTCTTCACTTTTCTGATGAGGTGTCGCACATCTACCTTGCAGATCCTCAGGGCAGGCTGAGTGGGTAGCTGGGTGCTGATGAGGTGTGGCTTGTGGTCAAATAGGTGTGTGGTACCAGGCTTTTGAAACCAGCAGTAGAATGTGTTAAGGTCATTAGCCAGCTGACAATCACCCATTGTCTGGGAGGTGCCGTTCCTAAATCCCCAGTCAGTTAGTTGTTAAGTTAAACATTCAAATATAAAATGAAGAAGATGCAGACTTCAGAATTAGTTAAAGAGAATAGCTGGGTGTCTTTTTTTGCAAGTTAACATTAACAAGCATTATTGAGGCACCCCCTGGAGAATGTCTAACCACCAAACAAAGGACCCACATTTTTATACAAGGGTCAAAATTAATTATGCATTCACCCAACTGTTTTACATATTAGGGTTTGCCTTTGTCACCATTACATCCAAACCATACATTAGTCAACATATGCAAAGTGACATTCCACACCTATACCAGTTGAAACCGATTACCACCACATTCCAAGAGAGGACTTCTCTTGACCTTATCCTAAAAAAAGTTTTTCTGTACCATCCTGAGCCTTGTGGAGAGCTCTTATATTTTACCCTGAGGTCCACCAAAGCCTACCCAGGATCCTTTGTTGAAGCCTGCAGAGGCCTCTACAGAGGCCTTTACGTTTTACTTTGTCAATATGTCTAATGCAATGTTAGGCCTCTTTTGCCTGTTAAAACTCTTTTATTACCTCAGAGGCTGGCCTTTTGTAGCTGGTGATGTTCAGCATGCTTTTCCAGATGGCTGAGGGCTCATTAGTGGACATCATTCTATGCAGTTTATCTGTGTGTATCAGTCCATGCTGCTTGGAGCATTGTCATACATACCACAGTCTGTTAATTCCAAGCAGTCTTGGAGTCTTTCTTTAGCTTCATTAGTCCATGTTTTCACAGTACTGACTACAGGTTTGGTGCATGTGAGTTTCTGCCCGTATGCTGGGAAAAGATGGACTATGTATTGGTCAGAGAGGCCCAGAGCAGCACGGGGGACAGAGCAATATGCACCTTTTAATACAGTGTAGCAGTGATCCAAAATGTTATTCTCCCTGGTGGGGCAGGTAACCTGCTGTTTGTATTTGGGCATTTCGATAGTAAGTCTGGCTCTTTTGAAGTACCCCAAAATGATGAATGAATGCTGAGTGTGGTTGTTTGTGTTCGGCACTCGTGATCTGCTCTGCTAGAGCTTGCAGTTCCTCACGTGCGCACGCATGAGGTGGAACGTATACCCCTACCCGTACAACAGAGGAGAACTCCTGTGCACAGTAGAATGGTTTACACTTTATGTGTAAACGCGATTCTAAGTTAGGACTGCATGATTTTGTTAAAAGTTACATCCGTACACCAACATCTTTTAATGCAAAAACAGATTCAGCCTCCTTGTTTTCCCTGAGAGCTCTGTAGCACGGTCTGCTCTGCAAGTCCTCGTTTGTTCTGTTAAGCAGTGAAAGTTTATCCATTTTGTTCCCTAAAGAACAAAGGTTCACAATATGGACGCTGGGCAGCAATATGCTGCCAGAGTTTCATGAGCCACGAGTCTATACCGCATGGCATGGACTGCCTGATATTTAAGAAAACTTCTGCACTGTATATGAGTTTGTTTGGTTCACATGTGACAACACAACTATGGATAAACAAACCAAACATTAAAGAACTCCACACCAGTGTCGTCATCTGCGGCGCCATGTTGTGTGCCCACCTCACATACAACATATGAATTTGATTGTTCGTTTAGGTTAATCTGCACATCAAGGTATTAACAAGGTGTTTATTGTGCATTGTTACAATTTATAATGCAATTATTAGTGATTTTCACAAAACATACCTTCATTCATGTACTAATACAGGTCACAGTGGATAAAGCTTATTTTATAGTGAATAAACCATTTAAGAGCTTTTAATTTAATTAAAAATGCACCACTAAAGTAGTTTTGCCTATGAGGTAGCGTGATACAGGTGTTCCTGTAGAAAGGTCAGAATTTTTCCCCATGAGTCCTCTTGGGCATCTGCATGTGGTTTGGCCTGTCCACCCCAGAGCATGAGCGCTGTGGTCATTGACACATATAACAATCAGAAAGCAAGATCTGCCTGTGTGTGTGTGCGTGTATAATAATAATAATAATAATAATAATAATAATAATAATATATATCAGAGTACACGTTTCATATTAAAAGATGTGCACATATACCTTTCCCTTTGCCTTGCACTCTGAAGTTTGTGGCCCGGTGGTGTGGCGAGTATGGCGGCTCAATTAGGTGACCTGCACCAGGGTAGATGTGGACTTGGAGCAGGTGATGATTTCCAGCCTTTTCCATTATCTGTTGTATCTAAGGGAAAGGGACCCTGAGGTACAATTATCATGAGATGATACCTAACCTAACCCTAACTTTATGTACAGGTTATGTCGGGATCAGTTTTAGAGATCATGTGGTCAGGTTAGTCAATCAGTACTCATCCACAACCCATCTAATTTCACGTCATACTCAATAACACCAGAACATTTATGTATGAGGATAAAGAAGCAACCCAGGTCTCACCTTTGTATCTACATTTCAATCAACATTTACTAGATTTGAAATGGTTAACGTTCAAAGTCACAACTCAAAACTGTTCTGAAGGAAATGTTCTGAAGTTGTGGTTTTGCACTTGAGCTTTGAAATGTGGATTTTTAAATCTATAGCCCTTCTGAACACTATTTTATATGTGCATTTTAAAGTTTCTATACAGACACTGGGCCCATCTTGTCATAAAAATTTTTCAAGCTACCCTCTACAATATTCATATCCTGTTAGCTTCACAGGTTTATTGCTGAGTGGATAGTATATGGGTCATGTATCATTCTCACACCATCCAAATAAACTGACATGAAAGTAGTACAGTAGTGACTGTTGTGCTGCTACATGTTTACTAGGCACAGCGGTGTTGTGGAGGGAATTTATACATCAGGGTCAATTTTGAGTTAAGAGTGGTCCACCACGCAAAAATACCCAGCCAAGAGGGGTTCTATGGTCAAAAACTGACCAGAAAGGGCTAGAGCAAGGCAAAACTTCTGAACCACCACCAAGGGCTATAGACTTTAATGGTCCACTTACAAAGTGTTTCTAACAATATGATTGGTAAGTGTATACTAAGCTGCTGGTTTATTCCAAAAGCACCTGGTGACGTAGAAGAAGCATTCTGACCCAATGTCTGACAAGGATCGATTCCCATTATTGTAATGTGTCTTTGCGAGGGGTCTGTGTATCTGTGTGGTAGATAGCTAGCTAGGTAAATTAACAAAAGACACAACCTGGCCTCATACGTAATTTACATGAAACTGAGAAAATCCTGTTTTGAGTTATCACTTTTTTGATTCTAAATGTGAATGTATTAGTAAATGGGCTAACATATAATCTAGCATTAATCATGTCAGTTATTCTTGTTACTCTGGTGTAACAAAATGAAAATGAATCTAGATCATATTTTTAGAGCATGAAATATTTTCATCTTAGTTATGGCCTTCTATTGAAATACTGGACAAATGGCATTCCTTATTGAAAAGGGGACCCAGAATTTCTTGGTGCAAAATGGGGTCAATGTGTTATAATAGGCATGCAGCAATCGATGCTATGTAAAAAATCTCAATATTGAATTAGCAAGTAAAATATATTGTGTTGCCCTATGGGTTATGTATGTGTGTTATTGAACTGTAAATGATGTACAGAGCTGTGATCTTACATCTTCAGCAGACTCCACAGTGGGCCAGTTCTGATCATCACCAGCGACCACTAACAGCACTGGACATGTTATCTGTCCAACCTACATGTGATACAAACACTTCATTATGGGCAAACACATACCTATACATTCAAACCTATAAACAAATAAAATATCTTACATACCCAGATGTCTTTGACAATATTCTACGATAAAAAAAACTACACTGAAGCCCAAACTAACGAGAGGACTGTAATAAAAATAATAAAGTCCTGTAAATTATGTAACTTACATCCACTTTCAAGGTGGGATCTGTTGTGATGGGCAGGGCAACATCTCTCCAGATGACCTGATTGTTCTCTATCCGAATTTTACTTCTATATCTAAAAGTCATAATTTCATTTAATTTTAAAAACATAATACAAATCCATTAATAAATCATATAGTTAGCACTTCTACCTGTACAACACAACAGTTGATGACTCATAAGAACATTTGACCTGCAGCCCACTTGGTCAGAATGTGAAGAAGACTGTAGATGCACATCAAATTCTGAAGGTGGCATTACTCTGAGAACATTTAGGTTGAATGTTGTGAAGGCAGATCAATAAAACACACCAAAGCCACCAGTGAAGTGAGCAGAACTGTTTGATGCCAAAACAAGTCCTACCGAGCCACGTTTTTATCTAATACACATTGAACAGATGTGTACAGATTAATGCATACAAATTATGCAATAACCCTAGAAAATAACTAAATTATTTTAATGATTAGTTTTTTTTCACTTTCACTTCTTTACATTGTGCTTATTCTCATTTGAAATTAACATGACTTTTATCACCATCTCTGCATTTTTGTCTCAGTGTTGTTTTATTCAGTCCGTCACCTCATTGAGCAAGCCTGCTAAGTATCTAGCTATCCAGAACATCTTGACCTCAAGTATAATTTTGAAGGGGTTGTTGTCTTGTGTGTTATGCTTTCTTCAGCCTGCTAGTAGCTAGCTACCTAGATAACTATGGGCATGAGGAGTCAACCTGAGCTACCGTCCCCAGAAAGTGGTTCAACTTCATGAGCCTCAGCATCAGCCTGTGAACTACAGAAACATTTTTTCACGATGCGAATCTGCAGTTGTAGCAGGGAGTTGGAAAACGACCAAGTCTAATGAATTGCTGCTGGCTTGCTAGTTAGCTATATAACATTAAGTGTGATTACCTCACTAGTATTAGCTGAATTGACTGTGTTTGAGCATAGATATATACAGTAGATGAGCCACTGGTTTATGAGATGCATATCTGTCATGCAGATGTGTTCTGAACCGTCCAAATAGTTGAAAATGCCAGATTTGTGTGCTACTTTGGATGTTATAAAATAAATACCAAAACTAAGTAACAGGAAATAAAATTCACAAGTTATATCTTAGAGTATTTTCTTTTTTGAACGTAAGCTATTCTTATTTTAAGTTGGCAAAGATACTGTCCTGATACTAAATTAAGATAAGATTAAGGGCCAAATGTTTACAACTTCAACATTGTGCAGGAACCCCACATGTAAGCGGCAATGTTTATACTAGATTTAATACAGAATGTCTCATTCATCCAGGTGTGAGTCCACTAGGTGTTTGAATTCTTCAGAATGTGAAGAAATCACTGAAAAAAATGACTTCTTGATCTTTTAAGCCATGTTTCAAACAAAATGATATCCAGTTAGTTAGGTTTATTTACAGATGAGGACATGGCTTTATTTATTTCCTGGCTTTATTTATGGGAGAACAGAAGAATCACCATCTTCCATTTTCAGTTTAATCCTTGTTTTTAGTCAATAATAATTTAGTACAATGTCTATTTTCCTTTTTGCATGCAGGTACAAAATGCTACCTACTACCTTTTTTGTTGCTTTCCTGCTACAACACCCCTAATGCACCATGTCTATAGTTGAAGTAGTTGTTGGAGCAGGAATGATTGGAGATACGTGTAACTTTTGCTGAATTACTTAATAGCTCGTGTTTTCAGGATTTCTGCACTGTTACAGAACAAGGTACATTTTAACAACATACATTTTAACTACAAGTTTAACTACAAGTTGCGTGAAACAGAAACATACATTTATTCAAACACGTAAGAAAGACGACGTAGCTCATAAGATATCATATGGTTAAACATAGACAACATCCATACCTAGACAAGAGACTTATATTCGCTCACTATGACACAGAACAAGGATCAGTTGAGAAACATGAGAGGACGTGGCCATGCAAACACACACGCAGGCTTTTGGGAGGAGGGGCCGTATGATGACACATGACTGTATAATATTATGCATTTTAAGATAAGTTTCACATTATTGTATTAGGGCATTTTATTTGATTGCCTTCTTGGAGAAAAAATAATTACTTACTGCCAGATATTAATGAAGGGACACATCTATATTTACAAAAAAATAAATAAAAAATTTACAAAGGAGGTACTGAAAAGATGTTGCACTTTTATAAGTTTGGGATTTTTTTTCCCCATCAATAGTAACCCTAAAATTAGAAGCTCAGGCTCATAGCACACTCCCTCATGTCCTACTGTTTAAATATATCCCATAATATGACAAACTGAGCGCTTACTTCATTACGTCCTCAAAGGTTTCATCCAAAGACTTTTTGATGAGCGGAATATGACTGCCACTGATGCACACACAACACTGGGGCTACACACAAATAAAAAGTATCATCATTTGTGTCTCAGTGTTTGTATTATGCATGTTTATTTGGTGGCAGTACATGAAACTCACCTTAATGATTTTTGAGTAGGCAGCCATAGAGAGGGCGACAGCACCACCAAACGAGAGACCACACAGAGCCAATCTGTCCCTCTGCACCATGCCATGATTCTGCAGGATCTGATATGCTGTCTACAACACAGACAGACAAACTTTCATTCCAATTGGGAAATGTTCAGTCATCAGTACCAACCTATTTAAGATACCAAGACAGGAAACGAGAAACCTGAACCAACATGAACGCTGCATTTAAATGCATGGTATCCAGATACTGAAATGTTAGAAATGCCATTCTTCATTTGTTACCCTTAGGGGGTAAACTGTTTGTATGCACACCACATTAAATCAAGGTAAAGGGTTAGTGGTTAGTGGACTCTGCTTGCTAGTGTTTTTTTCAGCCCTTTCACAACTCATTCATATGAAACCAACTATGGTTGTGCTTACAGATCTGTAGGAAGAGACTATAACAGCACAGAGCACTACAGCAACCAAAACAAAGAACACTCAACACAGATTTATTGAATTAGGTGTTAGGTCTATATTCCTAACACAGTGTTTGTTTTCAGAACTGCATTCAGAATCTCCTACATGAATAGTGCTGACAATATTTTTAAACTATGTCCAAGTAAGACCAATTATTATCAGCCCAGAGAATCACATCTTGATTCCATGTGTTGAATATGTGTGTCAAGGAAAGAGAACAAGGGGAATTACCTCAAAGTAATTGACATCAGCCTTTAGTTTTTTTAATTCACCAGGAGTCAGATACTCCAGCGCCATCGAAGCAAAGCCATGTGAAACCAGGAGGGCGGCTCGATACTCCACCAGTCCACCACCCCCTCCCCACATATCCAGCACACCAGGGAATGGGCCAGGGCCTGGAGATACACACACACACACACAGACGATTCTGATTCTCGCTACTTGTGGCAATACGTATAATTCTGTTTCAGTGCTTTAACGTATAAAAAGTGCTGTGACGTCTCAAATGACCAATTACATTACTATGAGGACTAACCTCATAGTTTTAGTTGTATGCAAAATTAAGTAAGCAACATGCACCAATTGTGCAAATAAATATGAAAAAAGGTATCATTTGTATCATTCACAGGGTCAGCAATTCTTAACAGTTTCTCACACAGAGCAAACCTTTGCAAAGGTGTTTGTATATGTTTTTGTTTGTACCTGGAGGTATGAACAAAGTTCCTTGAACACCTCTCTCTCTGATATCGAGTCTTTGTACACCTGGAGCCATGTACCATCGCTCTATAACAAGGCTCTCTAATGGCGTGAGCTGAGTAAAACCCTGAGAAACATGTCCATCATGCACAGAAATGTGGAATACCAGTGGTGACAGGACATCTTTCTTTCGTAATCTAAATTAAATGAAGTGTAAATGCATGAATGGACAACAGAGAGGGAGGGAAAAAAGAAAAAGAAAAGCAAGTTACAAAAGGACTATTCATAGCTTCAGGCATTATATTATCAATGATTGTTAACCTAGAAAGACTCACGATTCTTCATATAAATACAACAGTCACACTTTCAACCTGTTGCTTTATGTGCAGACTAAAGTCATGATGTCCATCCTTGTGTATAGACCACTGAAGCCCCACACATAACTTATACACAGGTGTAGTGCAGTGTAGAAGACCTCAGTCCTGCTCGACTCCCTGGCACTGGCCGAAGACTCCACATCAGTCCCATGGCCTCCACACCTACATAGGTGCCGCTCAGACTGGCGTCCTTTGCCACTGCGTGCACACATGCATCATACAAAAAAGTCAGAAATGTACTCAATCCTAATCATTAACGTAATTCATATGCAGCAGTTATTCACTGTCATTTCTGACACACGATATACATCAATGCGCCCAAACAACTTAATATTTTGCAGGGTGCATTTTCATACAATTTAAACCAGGTGTTTTTCACAACCTAAAAGACGTGTTTAGCTGGCTATGTAGCTAAGTGTGTATGTCATTTATTGTCACCATATGTAGTAAAACTGTTAATTAAAGTATAAATACTCACCGGTCACGGTGCCATTGTCATCGCTGACATAATGTCTTCCCAAAAATCCTTATCTTCTGACTGATGTACAGAGTGAAGTGTCACGTCTTGTTTTGGTCTTAAATTCCTCACGACGATCTGAAGCTTCTCGTCCACAAGTCCCCGCATCGGCTTAATCGAAAGCAGTGGACATGCTCGGACCACGGTGCTCAACAACCTGAGAAGAGAAAAGCGAGACGTTTTAAGTGTTCGAATAACTTATTTTTCACAAACAATTCGTCATTCTGTCAGAACTAAAGGTTTGGCCAACCAACGAGCTAACCAGTAGCTGATCGATTGCACTTTGCACTGGATGCAACTTTATACACGTAAAGCGGATTCAGGCAAATTAAAATTAAAAACTTCCACTACTACCGCTTTAGAGTTAACATTTTCACAAGTCATCCTAATCTCCCTGTATCTCCCACATAATGTGAGTGCTCCTACTTAAACTGAATTTCTACTGCTGTGGGTATGACAGTACAATGTCCCAACACGAACCTTCCGCATTGTAGACTGGGGGTGAAGCTGGACAGTTTACAACTTTCGTTTGGTTTGACGTGATAGTGGTTAGCACGTTTGAGACACCCAACTGTAAAGGAGAAAACAGTTAGTGTCACCTCTCAAAAGCAAAACAACGTCTTGTACTGGACATGATCTATGCGCCTCAAATATATGGCCAGAGACCGACAAACATGTGGCAGATTGGTAACTTGATACATGAAGAGCAGGCTAAGACAAATCAGTGATGCCTGCCACAATAAAGCTAAAGCTAGACTGGTCAAATAATGAAGTCTCTTGGACTGTTCAGAACACATTTAAAAGGTGAATGATAGCCTGGACTTTAAGATTGTTAATGCAGATCAAAGCCAGTTATTGTCAGGTTCCACATGTGAGTGCCTTAGAAAGATAAAGTTTACCATTCCTGCTGAACTTCATAAGGTTGATACTGGAAAACTTGGGTCCCTGACAGAGCAGCAGTTTAGTTCCAGCTGTGCAACATGTACCACAGAACATCCCAATAACCTTGAAGTTTGCTGTTAAGGATCAATTGACAGACATGAATGAGATGTCGCAGAGCCTATAGACTGGATTATCCACATGGTAATATTGAAAAGACTGTTGAATATTGAAAATAATATTGAATATTGAAAATAAATCTAAGACTGTAGCTGCAGTGACTGAGATAAAGCAACAGATTTCAGCTGCTACTCTCCTCTGCTACTATGTTGCATGCCAAACTAGACAAGCTCTAGGCAAGCAGGCATTGGGTACATGCTGCATACACTTCAGAGCTACAGGCTGAAGATGCTGTACAAGCCATGATCAGACATGTATCCCAGTTACTAAACAGGGCTCCCCCAAGAGTCTAAGATGCATCCTATTCACAACACTGTGTGCTTGCAACAGGAGAAGTCGGACTTTGACCACGTCTTTCAGTCAGACTACTGAGTGTCACAAATGTACCCACACAGATGTCTTTATAGTCCGTTTGTTAGAGGATTCACAGTATCTACATTGCAAAGATTTACCACTTTGTTTGTTATCCAAAATACCAGTGGTATAAAAATTGGGTTAAATGATCAATATTATTTTCAATATTATTTAATAATTATTACATTATTTTTGTGCAAATGTTAAGCATACATACCTTTGTAAGAAAGGACTTTGGGGAAGGACATTGGAGAAAGGTTTGTATGTAGGGCCAAGTTGTAACAGCCCGAGTGCCACTGGGAAAAGAGCAGAATGTATAGACTCCCTCGATGGAGACAAACATTTATTAATATACGTGCCCACCCAACACAAGGTGGGCTAGGAGCTGCCAACAAGAGAGGTCTCTCAGTTCATGTTCATATTCATGTTATGTTTGTTATCTGTTGTCCGTGTTCACCTACCTGGTCTTCTGTGATTGCCGATATGTTCAGCTTTCGTGTGTGTATAATAAATGTCTGTCTAGGTCAAGAGAGCCTGTGAGTCCTACTCCTTGCTCTGCGGCACTCAGGCCGTTACACAAGTGCAGTTAGAAGGTCAGATAGCAGAGCTGAGAAGTGTCTAGGATTCCTTGTAAGCACATCTTGTATTACAAAATGAAATGGAGCTGAAGCTATATACAACCTTGGCCATATGGTAAAATCAAAGTTTCAGGTAAAACCGTCAGCCCAAATGTAAAGGGTTGTCCCTGGACTCCAACAATCACACTTTTGACATTGCACACAAACATACATTGCACCAATGCAAATATCCCCATACCCACATTTACACTGTTTGTTATTGTTTGTGAATTTTCTGCAAGTTCAAATTCCACTGTGATTCCGTGTGTGATGGTTCATGTAACAAATGGTTAAAAAAGGGGAAAAAAGCAAATGCAAAGACTCAAAGAGTAAAAAGAAACATACAGTGGAGCAGAGAATCAGCGGGTGAAACAGAAAGCCTGTCATCCAGAAGAACATACATATTTATCTGTGATGAGGAGCCTCATCTCAATCTGCCAGATTCTGCCAGATCATCAACATTGCCAGATACATGCATACAGGACAAAGTGGGGATAGACCATTAGGCTGGAAGAAAGAGTAGACTTATCTATGGATCTAAAATATACATTCATTAACTTCTTAAAGGTAAAAAGAGCTAGAGAGGAGTGATTACCTGTGGTTGTTACCAGCTTTGATGGATGAGCTGAAATAGTCAGCACTACACTGAATGGCAAAGAGATGGCAAGTTGTAAAAAGTGAATCACAACAAAACAAATGGAAGCACAAAAAATCATTTTTTTTGGTGTATTTTACAGAGGATATTATTTATTAACAATCATATTGGTGTAATGTCTTCAGGAGTGACCCACAATAATGACAAAAAAAACTAGATAAATAATCTGAACAAACAGAAGAAACATACAACAGACTTTCCAAACTGCCTGATACAAAGGCAAAACCCACACCCAATAAAAACGGCAGTCACTCCCTACCACAAGTATCCAACATCAAAGTACTAAACAAAACAATATTTACACACTTTTTACAATATCTGTATGTACACACACACACATCTTTCCATAACAATATCTTTGTGAAGACAGGTGCAAAGTTGGTTCGCGCAGGCTTGCAGACGACAAGAGGGTGAAACTCCGTCTGGCCCAGATGCCTTCTTCACTTTTTGTTTTTTGAAGAGGTGTCGCACATCTTCCTTGCAGATCTTCAGGGCAGGCTGAGTGGGTAGCTGGGTGCTGATGAGGTGTGGATTGTGGTCACACAATAGTTGTGTGGTACCTGGCTTTTGAAACCGGCAGTAGAATGTGTTAAGGTCGTTAGCCAGCTGACAATCACCCATTGTCTGGGGGGTGTCATTCCTAAATCCCCAGTCAGCTAGTTGTTAAGTTACATATTCAAATATAAAATGAAGATACAGACTTCAGAATTAGTTCAAGAGAATAGCTGGTCTGTCTTTTATTGCAAGTTAACGTTAACAAGCATTATTGAGGCATCCTCCAGAGAATTTCTAACAACCAAACAAAGAACCCACATTTGTATACATTGGTCAGAATCAATTATGTATTCACCCCACCATTTTACATACTAGGGTTTGCATTTGTCACCATTACATCCAAACCATACATTAGTCAACATATGCAAACTGACATTCAACACGCACCCCAGTTGAAACCCATTACCACCACATTCCAAAAGAGGACTTCTCTTGACCTTATCCTAAAGAAGACTGTTTTTCTGTACCATCCTATATCCTATACGTTCAAATATCTTACCCTGAGGCCCACCAACGCCTACCCAGGATCCTTTGCTAAAGCCTGCACAGGCCTCTAAAGAGGCCTTTATGTTTTACTTTGTTAATATGTCTAATGCAATGTTTGACTTTGTGTCACGAACCAATCTACTATTTTTATGCTACTCTTTTCAAATGTTTTAACATGTGTTTAACCACATATAGAGTCTATTTGTAGGGTTGGTATGATTACACATATCCCAATATGTATAAGGTACTTCATGGCAAATTTAATACTGTGTGTAGCTACACTAAGTTATCTCTGTTATTGATAGTGTCAACACATTGATGTGAGGTGAACACCACATGAACAGTTATAAAGGAATACGTAAAGGTACATGTGTTCCACTTACTAATGCTAAGCTACGACTTCTAACAAGTCAAGCAATCTCCTGCAGTTTCTGCTTTTCCTATAATTACATAATATATAGATGGTTTTTAACTAAATAACATAAGCACATGAAAAATATGTGAATATATAAGTGAACAAAAGTAAACAGACATATATGAACAAATAAAAATGAACAAAATGAACAAAATAAACACTTGATAAAGCTCATCTCATTCCCCCCACTCCACAGTATAAAAACCCATACTGTGCATTTATGAGACTGCTAAAGATGGAGGCCACACCCTGGAAACTGAGGCAGAAGGATTAGCCTCCAGATGAATCATTAGTTCTGACCATACATCAAGGGACATGTGGACTTAGGGTTCCACAAGGAGCTCAAGTCAGTACCACGTGAGTGCCTGCCTTAGGTTGACCCAGTGTACACCCAGGATCCTAGATGTGCTCGGTCACAAGACTTCCTCAATTGACTATCATCACTCACTCATTACTCAGGCAATGTCAGCCCATTGGCTAGATTTTCCATACCAATTGCCCACCAATAAGGCACTCCCCCATCCTGTCCATTCACCAACCCATAATAACCTGTGCCCATCCAGTCCCCTTGATCAAATCAGTAAATCAGCAGTCTGTCATGTGCAAAGTGGAACAAGGTAAACTTATGAACCATATGAAGTGAATAAGTGAAACTTTCATAGCTAAAATAAACACAAAGAACAATATTACACTAAGTAGCAAAAGCTCAGTTCAGAGCATAACATGGGTCAAAATGACACAAAATCATCAAGGGTATCAAGACCCCTGCCAACCTGAAATGAATATTCAGATGCAGGTGTGACGTAGCAGGGTACCTGCGTTCCATATACTGGTGGCATCACTATACCTTGATAAGCAACAAACATCTGAGATGATAGTGACTTATCAACTTCTCTCACAGCTAGACCTCTGATACACGTAATAGCACAACACCCACATAATGCAAGCAAGGCCATCCCTACCACTACACTCGAAAAGACACTTAAAATGATATGTTTCCATTTTCCAAACATTGAATCCAACCATCCAGTAATACTGTTATTAATACCAAAATTCGCAGCTAATTCATTGTGCAATGACTCGAATTTAGACAATGCTCTTGTAACAGATCCATCAGGTGCTGTATTGATTGAAATAAATATACAACATGATTCACCAAACAACACAAACACCACCTGTTTCAGCCAACAGCATATCCAAAGCCACCCTTTATGCCAAGCCATTAAATAGGAGGCTTATAATTATTCAGCCACAGCTGACAAAGCATAATGGGTGTAATTAATAAACCATTGTTGATTATAAGAAATATAGTTAATCCAGTCAACATTCTTATTAATAGTAACCCAGCAAAACAAGGAAGACTCAAAGCCTGCATCTGGCCTTAAATTCATCTGGTACTCCTCTAAGAATCCCAGTGGCATCTATGCATACCTTATCAACAACACTACGTAATACCACAGCAAACTTATGAATAGGATGATTATTGTGTCCTTTCAATGCACTCTCAGTGACAGAAATCATAGAAAAGGGAATTTCTAACGTCACCCTTGCGCAAAGACTTGTCCATCCTACTACCAATGTTATATACAGCTTGTCATGACTACATACCCAAACAAAATCTGGTACGATCACCCCTCAATACAATAAGAGGATGGTCAGTTTGTTATATAACAATTAAATGACCACTAGCATTAAAATACCTCAAAATGTTCGACTGGCATGATTCACAACCAAAATCCTTTTACACAAACCTGTGAAATTTTCATATACTGTGACCAGATCCTCCTGTAGAATAAAACAATGAGGAAATATAATTGAATTGGTCCATACTGCCCTCACATCAGATCGATTTTCATCAATGATGCGGTATGGCTCTGGGGAAAGAATAGTGTTTTATTGTTCAATAAACGTTTGAGAGGATGACATATTTTTCATGGTTTTAACAAAGTGTGAGCTACCTCTGTACAGTAAACACCTTAATGGACAAGGTTTATGATCATTACAGTCAGTGGAATTAAAGGGAAGAGGCCATATCATTGGCTGGGATCTACTTTTAGCACACACAATACAATTATCTGTTGTTATGGTCCGGGCTGTATAACTGGCATGTGACGGCCATACATTATCAGTGTGTATGGATGCATTAACCACTAACTGCTCCCTGAAGACTTCAAGCAAGTTTCTTAAAGAGTGAATAACACTCCGTTTATTCTGTCCTAGTCCTTTTACTATTGTGGCATTGATCGAATGTGATATGTTAGTGCCTCTTAATCCTATCACAGGTGTGTGATTGACACATGTACGCAAATTTTCCCCTACTTAACCTTATCCGGTTGTTGATAAAAACAAGTGGGGTTGCAATAACAAAATCAATCAAGACACATATGGAACCTCAAAATCCATACAGTCCTGCATGATGAAATGGATACCACAGAAGCGTAGTCATTGTTTTGGTCCCAAACATTTTCTAAGTTCAATGCAGCTCTGGTAGTCAGCGAAGCAGTATGGGCGGCGCTTGGCTCACACCCTTACTGTGTTGTCAACGTAGGTTGGTGATCGGATGACTGCTTCCCAGCCATTGCCATAGACTCTAAAAATCTAATGGAAATTGTTAATCAGAAGCTTCTGAGTGTTCAGACGGTATTGCTTGATGTGTAAGATTTCTAGTCACTAGCTTGAAAATCACACTTGATCCCAGATCTTTTGCTTGTCCATCTTTTGTAGTTATCAGTGACACATGTGGACTGGCATTGCTAGATTTTGTGTACTGATGGCCAGCTCTAGCAGCTCAGTAAATTTTAATATTTGTGTTCCCAGAGAAATCTTGTGTCCTGATCTGCTCATTGGACAGGGAAGGTGATCGCCTTCTGGTTCAATCACTGAGTGTGTGGCACCTGTATCTACCAAGAACAGAGATTTTTGCAGACCGTTAACTGAAACTTGCACTTTGGGCTACTCTACCGATGAGGATGAAGTTACCAATTCCAAGTGCACCCCCTTAGGGCCCCTGGGCACCTGCAATACCATCCTTCAATGGGGCATGTGCAGCTTATATGTCCAGGTTGCCCACACGTCCGGCAATATATCTGAGGTCTCTGATCTTGCTGTCCTTTTATTAATTTTGGAACTTGTTGATTTCTACCTTGCTGGTACACACCATTTGGTGGCATGTTGACAGGTCTCTTTGTTCTCTACCTCTTTGTCTTTGCAGCTTGAGAGATGGTGTCACTTGGATGGGGCATTACTGGGGTCTCAATTTGTGGCTTAACTATTACAGCAGTTACAGTTGTTGCATCTTCTGTTTTCTTCTTTCTTTTTCAGTTAAACCTAAAAATTCTTCCTATGCATCTTGCACTTCTTGAGGCAGGTTTTTCTTGAGCATCATTTGAAAGTGTATTTGATTCATTTCATTTTGATTCCATGATGACCATTTCCTCCAGCCACTTTCTTTGAAAGGTATTGATGTACTCATTGACACATGTTCCTGACTTCAGTTCCATGTTTTCTAGCTGACTGGGATCCATCTTTGATGGAAATTCTTGTCTACTAGCATCCCACATCTTGTTTCTGTGTGGGTCGAATGGAATATCATCCCATCCATTCTTGATTTGGTTCTCCATTGGTGCCATTGAGAAAATATTTTCCATCCATCATTTTCCAACTGTTTGTGACAAGATAGCTTTTATATCTCCAATATGCAATTGATGTGTTTCCTTCAAAGGCTGTAATCCATCTTTGACCTCCACTATTGAAGTTTGGCAGTTGCTCAATCAGTCCTTTTAAACCCATAAATGACCATGGCACATAAGTGCGTTTGTGCCCTTTATATAATAATGAACATGCTGTAACTGGATATTTCTGTGCTAATCTTGCAGATCATCTGGGTGGTTGTTCATCTTCACCATCACTGTTTTCTTCAATAAAGTCCATTACATTTTCTTCCTGTATTCGGTATTCGGACCTCAGTTTTTTCTTTAGCTTTTTCTCTTCCCTTCCAGCAATCTTCTTGGTCATCGCTGTTGCGAACGCTCTGAATTCTTGAAGCTCTTTTTCTCTTCCATGCTGTCTTTGAACTTTTTGTCCTTTTTGTTCTTCATGATGAGCTTTCACTTTATCCAACTCTCTCAACATACTTTCATGTCTCCTCCTCACTTGCTTTTCCATTTTTTTCAACTCAGCTCTTTGTCTGATGTAACTCTCTGTCTTGGGGTATATGGGGGTGGTATCTCTTTCTGTAGTTGTAAATGTTGTTCACATTTCTCCTCTGCTTCACTCTTCTGCCTGTATTCCAGATCCTCTCATTGGCCATTGCTATTCTTTCTTGCTAGTCATTTTGTTTTATTTCTTCATAAGACTTTCCAGTTCCTTCTTAGTGCCTATTCCCTCTAATAGAATTAAGCTATGGGGTGTCTTTCCTTCTTCTATTTTCTGCTTTACTGATTTATTCCACATAATCTTATTTGATGAAATGATGGAGTGGAATGATAAAATAAATCAAATGGAATAAAACAAAAATAAACAATAAAATAAAAATAGTTTTATTTATTTAAATAGTCTTATTTTCTAATTACTACTAGTATTTATTGGGTGTTGCTGTTCTTATCTGTCAGTTGGATGGAGCTGTGTGTGTATGTGACTGGCTCTTCTGTCAGTTGTATGTGAGTGTAAGGAGATTCCTCAGCTGAAAGGAGTCGTCTGGGTGTGTCTGAAGAAGCTCACTTTCTCTCCCGAGGAGTCGTCTTGGTGTGTCTGAAGAAGCTCATTTTCTCTCCCCCTACTGAATTTCTTTACTGCTGTTAGAACTCTCAGTTTCCTCTCCCTTTCGCAGTTCGCTTATACGGTAGTAGCCTGCTAAAATACAATATTAGTACTCTTGTAATTTTCACACTTTTTTGCTTGTTATCATCTTAAAATATGTTCATCATTTCAAATATTATTTATTTTTTATAACATTAAATTTCCAACAGCCGTGATCTGCTTTTGCTGTTACTTAAATGTAACCCAATTTAATCATTTCCTTAAATATTCAACTATCCTAAATTAGTAGCCACCCCCCTTGGATATCAGATACTAAGCTATTCATGTGTAAGAAATTGCCACTTTATATCTAACATACCAGGGACAGTATTGTACATTTTCTTCCTTTTAACATCATCATGTATATTGATAATTAAGAGGACATATTTAAAATAATCTTAACATGTTCCACTCGGAACTTCCATCTCTAAAACTACGTGATACAGCTGCTTAATAGTTTATATCTGATGATAAAATGTCATACAGCTGATCACCCCCTACTATCTTCTCATCTACCAAACAACATTCACCCCCAAGCAATTACTTTCCTTTGTATCCACAATTTTCCTCTTTACTAAAAACATGTATTACAGACCTATGTCTATACACACTAACACCCTTATACACTATAAAGCTATGTCTCTGGTTTGTCAATCAACTTTATCCTATTATTCCCAATCTCGATGTTCCTGAAGCTGATTAACTCTGAAATGTCTAGGGTTAAAAACAGCCATCACGTTCCAATTTAAAACTGCCACTATTTTCTTCACTGTTACAGCTTTCATCTTAGGCAACCTCAACAATATCCTGGGCTCAATTAATTGCTTCTGGCTACCAGTAGTAATATAGCGAGTCTTCTTTCACACATCATTTCCCTTTTCCCTTTTTCTTTAAATGATAGTTGGCTAAACAACAAGTAAAACAATACTATCAATAGCACCTTCGCTTCCTTAATCACAAGTGGGGAAAAGCGGATTCCATGTTACTTAAGTTGTGCTACTCGGTCAATAGCCAGTTTGGCATTCACCAATTCTGACTGCCAAAGTTCTATCCCAACAGAAGTCTCTCAAACCAGTAATGAGTCAAACTTCCCTATATTTCAATCAATAATTAATACCCATAAGTTTATTTCATGTGTTCTTCAGATCCAATCATTACACCATTTACTTCACTTTTAAACAAACACAACGACAAACAGACGAAGACTTTAGACAAATGAAATGAACTACATTTAACATTTATCCCTCTGTGCACTTTTTCCTTTTTGCTCTGAGCCTTTTCATTTATCTCTCTGCGCATTTTCTCATCTCATAGTTAACTGTTTTTTTAATGAGCCGGGTTTTTTTCTATCACTTATTACATTTTTATAGCATGGGTTTTTCACACCATTATTTTCATTTTTGTACCCCAGCCATTTTTCTATTACTCTTTTTTGTAAAATGTTATAAAGTTTAACAGTCTATTCTCATTCACCAACACTGCATTTTCTCTAACCCCTAGAACCAACGTCTTCAAAATTCTGTGAACAAAGGTCTGAAATTTCCAACTATGCAGAACTTTTAAAAGGTGTTTGCTTACCTTCAAAATGCACGCTTTGGAAATTTCAAACCTCATCCACAGAACAATGCAGCGCTTAGGCCATCCGTCAGTTGGTGCTGATAACGGTGTGGGTCCACAGCCAAAGGTCCCCGTAGTACAGGGCCACCAATAGATGTTGTTCCTAAATCCCTAAACAGCTAGTTGTAAAGTCAAACATTCAAATATAAAATGAATATGCAGACTTCAGAATTAGTTAAAGAGAATAGCTGGTCCATCTTTTATTGCCCAATAATGTTAACAAGTATCAATGAGGCACCCTCCAGAGAATGTCTAACAACCAATCAAAGAACCCACATTTTTATACATTGGTCAGAATTGATTATGCATTCACCCCACCATTTTATGTACTAGGGTTTGCATTCGCCACCATTACATCGAAACAATACATTTGTCAACATCTGCAAACTAACATTCAACACCCACACCAGCTGAAACCTGTTACCACCACATTCCAACGGAGGACTTTTCTTGACCTTATCCTAAAGAAGTCTGTTTTTTCATCCTGAGCCTGGTGGAGAGGTCGTATATCTTACCCTGAGGTCCACCAAAACCTACCCAGGATCCTTTACTAAAGCCTGCAGAGGCCTCTACAGAGGCCCTGTATGCAAATCATTCTGAAAGGACAAAGACACTCTATACTCCTTTATGTTTTACTTTATTAATATGTCTAATGCAATGTTAGGCCTCTTTTGCCTGCTAACACTCTTTTATTACCTCGGTCCTCACAGTGAAGTAAGGGGGGGGGGGGGTGGTTTGCTGCAGCAATTGTGTTGTTGTAAAACCAATTTGCAATGTCATAGGTCAAAGGAGTGTATCACACATGCAATATCAGCACCAGCCTATCTGAGACACACAGCAACACAACCATTTACAAACATGTCTGGCAGATGCTCTTATCCAGAGCAACTTGCAATTTTCAGTCATGTTACAGGGGTAGGCAAGTGTAGAAATCTTACCTAAAGAATTTTATTGGTACAGCATAGAGCACTTGCCCAGACAGGGCTTGAATCCCAATCCTACATAGGAGAAGCAGTCTTGTTACCCACTACACTTAACCAACCACATAAAACACATACAGGCACAGGCAGACATTATTAAGCCATCTGTACCAGGTGTCATGAAGTGCTTCTTGTTTCTGTGGTCATCTGAAACATCTTCACTGCTGGTGTAGATGAGGATGCAGTGACATGGGGCAGATGTATGGGATTGTACATGTGTTTACTATTTTGCTATTATTTTACTATTTTAGAAATTGGAGCATACCTTTATTACTGAATCATTAAAGGCTTAATAGCACTGAACCAAAAAAACTCAGAAGTCACTTCCTGGAACCTTTATGAACAATGTGACTAATTATAGACCAACATTTGAATTTATATTATTAATTTATGTTAATCTGCATAACAAAGTATTAACAAGGTGTTTCATGTGCATTATTACAATTTATAATGCAATTATTAGTGATTTTCACAAAACATACCTTGATTCATATACTGATACAGGTCATAGTGTATAAATTTTATTTTATAGTGAATAAACCATTTAACATTTTTAATTTGGGCTTTACTAAACTAAGAACAACACCTTACTTAAGTATTCCAAAAATAGTATTACTGAAAAATCACAGGTATCATACTACAATTTTTTCTTCTAAAATGATTTGAGAGGTTTTCTCTATACAAATACTCATCCATACAAATAATGCACCACTACAGTTCTGCCTGTGGAGTTGCATGATACAGGTGTTGCTGTAGAAAGGCCAGAAGTTTTTCCCATGAGTCCTCTTGGGCATCTGCATGTGGCTTGGCCTGTCCACCCCAGAGCAAGAGTACTGTGATCATACACACACACGCACACAAATCAGAAAGCAAGATCTGTCTGTGTGCGTGTATAATAATAATAATAATAATAATAAATATATAAATATATATATATATATATTTATTTATTTTTCAGCGTGAACAAGTGTAATATTAAAAAGTGTGTATGTATACTTTTATCTTTGCCTTCTTGCACTATGAAGTTTGTGGCCCGGTGGTGTGGTGAGTATGGCGGCTCAATTAGATGACCTGCACCAGGGTAGATGAGGACTTGGAGCAGGTGATGATTTCCTGCCTTTTCCATTATGTGTTGTATCTAAGGGAAATGGACCATGAGTTACAATTATCATGAGATGATGCCTAACCTAACCATAACCATATGTACAGATTATATTTGGGTCAGTTTATTAAGAGATTATGTGGTCAGGTTAGTCAATCAGTTCTTATCCTCAAGACACCTAATATCACCTCAAATCTACATACTATTCATTAACACCAGAAAAAGATTTCACCTTTGTATCTACATTTCAATCTACATTTTCTAGATTTGAAATGGTTCATGTGCAAAGTCATAACTCAAAACTGATCTGAACTCAGTTCAAATGTTCAACTCAACTGTGCATTAGAGTTGCGATTTTGAACATGAGCTTTGAAATGTGGATTTTTTGGTATCTTGAATATTTAAATCTATAGCCCTCCCCAACACTTTATTTTATAGATGCATTTTAAACAGGTTTTATACAGACACTGGGCCTATCTTGTCATGCACATTTTTCCAGCTACCCTCTATGATGTTCACATCCTGTTTTTATCACAGGTTCACTGCTGAGTGGATATTATTTGGGTGTTGTGCCATTCTCACAACATCCAAATACACTGACATGGAAGTAGCACAGTAGTGACTGTTGTGCTACTTCAGGTTTACCAGGCACAGCAGTGTTGTGGGGGGATTTATACATCAGTGTCAGTGCTGATTTAAGAGGGTATTCCACCATACAAAAATACACAGCTAACAGGGGTTCTATGGTCAAAAACTGACCAGAAAGGGCTAGAGGATGGGACAAGACCAAGGGCTATAGACCTTAGTGATCCACTTACAGTGTTTCTAATAAAGCGATTGGTGAGTATATACTAAAATGCTGGTTTATTTAGACTTAGAAGCATTTTGACCCAATGACTGATATAAGGATTGATTCCCATAATGTGTCTTGGCGAGGGGTCTCAGTGTATCTGTGTGGAAGACAGCTAGCTAGGCAGGTTAACCAAAGACAACCTGGCTTCACAACTAATTTACATGAAATTGAGAAAATCTGGGTTTATCACTTTGTTGATTCAATGTGTATGTATTAGTAAATGAGCTAACATATCTAGCATATAATATAGCTGGTATGAAAATGAATCTAGGTCACATTTTTAGAACATAATATTTTTTAATCTTGGTTATGGCCTTCTATGGAAATACTGGACAAATGGCATTGCTTATTGAAAAGAGGACCCAGAGTTTTTTGGTTCAAAATGGGATGAATGTGTATTATAACAGACATGCGGCAATGGATGCTATGTAACTTAAATCTCAATATTGCTATAACAAGTAAAATAATATATTGTGTTGTCCTATGGGTTATGTATGTGTGTTATGGAACTGTAAATGATGTACACAGGTGTGATCTTACATCTTCAGAAGCCTCCAGAGTGGGCAAGTTCTGATCATCACCACCGACCACTAACAGCACTGGACATGTTACGCGGGCAACCTACATGTTATACAATACTTCATTATAGACAAACACATACAAATACATTCAAATATCCTACACAGCCAAATTTCTTACACACCCAGATGTCTTTGAAAATATTTTACAATAAAAACTACACTGAAGCCCAAATTAACAAGAGGACTGTTAATAAAGTCATATGAAATTTAGAATAATTATTATGTAACTTACATCCACTTTCAAGGTGGGATCTGTTGGGACAGGCAGGGTAATGTCTCTCCAGATGTGCTGATTGTTCTCTATCCGAATTTTATTTATATGTCTAAAAGTCATAATTTCATTTTAAAAACATAATACAAATCAATTAATAAATCATATAGTTAGCACTTCTACCTGTACAACACAACAGTTGATGACTCATAAGAACATTTGACCTGCAGCCCACTTGGTCAGAATGTGAAGACTGCAGATGCACATCAAATTCTAAAGCTAGCATCACTCTGAAAACATTTAGGTTGAATGTTGTGAAGGCAAAACAATAAAACACACCAAAGCCACCAGTGAAGTGAGCAGAGCTGTTTGACGCAAAAAAACAACAACATCATACCGAGCAACCTTTTTACCTAATACACAATTAACAGAAGTTTAGAGATTAATACATACAAATTATGCAATAACCCTAGGAAATAACAAAAATTATTTTAATGATTAGTTTTTTATTTATTTACACTTCTCTTATTTTCATTTAAATTAACATTACTTGTATTGCTTTATAAACTGTAAGCCTTTTGTACAATGTTAGGAAGGTATTTGTAAAATCGACTGCAGAAGAACCAATTTTTTAGTCTGATTTGCCTGAGAGTTGGAGTTATTCTACATGTTTTTCTATATAGTATGGTTCACATGAAATGAAGAATTGCATTGCTTTATAGTCTCTGAATAAATCAGTTTATGCTCCTTTGTGCAGGAACCCCACATGTAAGCGGCAATGTTTATACTAGATTTAATACAGAATGTCTCATTCATCCAAGTGTTAGTCCACTAGGTGTTAGTATTCTTCAGAATATAAAGAATCATTGAAAAAAATGATTTATTGATTATTTAAGCCATGTTTCAAACAAAATGATATCCAGTTAATTAGGTGTATTTACAGATGAGGACATGATGGCTTTCCTGGCTTTATTTATGGGAGAAGAATCACCATCTTTCATTTTCAGTTTAATCCCTGTTTTTAGTCATTAATAATTTAATACAATGCCTATTTGCCTTTTTGCATGCGCATACAAAATTCTACCTGCTACCTTTTTTTGTTGTTTTCCTGCTATAACACCCCTGATGCACCATGTCTTTAGCTGAAGTAGTTGTTGGAGCAGCAATGTAACAAAGATTTCTGCACTGTTCCAGAACATGGTATATTTTAACTACATGACTGTATAATATTACACATTTTAAGATAGGTTTGTCACATTATTGTAGTAGGACATTTTATTTGATTGCCTTCTTGGAGACAGAAATAATTACTTATTACAAGATATCAATGAATGGACACATCTAGACTTTAAAGAACAAACATTTCACAAAAGGTACTGAAAAGATGTTGCACTTTTATAAGTTTAGGATTTTTTTCTAATCATTAGCAACCCTAAAAGTAGAGGATCAGGCTCATAACACACTCCCACTTGTTCAATTGTTTAAATATATCCCTTAATAATATGACATAAACTGAGTGTTTACTTCCTTATGTCTTCAAAGGTTTCATCCAAAGACTTTTTGATGACTGGAATATGACTGCCACTGATGCACACACAACACTGGGGCTACACAAATACATGCACACATACACACACATAAAAGGTATTACAATTTGTGTCTCAGTGTTTGTATTATGCATGGTTATTTTGTGGCAGTACATGAAATTTACCTGAATGATTTTGGAGTAGACAATCATAGAGAGGGTGATACAGCCACCAAACGAGAGACCACACAGAGCCAACCTGTCCCTCCGCACCATGTCATGATTCTGCAGGATTTGATATGCTGTCTACAGGACATACACACACACACAGACACACACACACACACACACACACACACACACACACAAACACACACCCACACACACACACCCACACACACACACAGACACACACCCACACACACACACACACCCACACACACACACAGACACACACACACACACACACACACACACACACACAGACAAACTTTCATTCCAATTGGCAAATGTTCAGTCATCAGTATCAATCTATTTATGTTACGAAGACAGGAAACCAAAAACTTGAACCAACAGCATGAACGCTGCATTTAAATGCATGTTATCCAGATACTGAAATGTTAGAAATGTCAATGTTTGTTTGTTACCCTTAGAGGGCAAACTTCTTTTTGTTTGCATGCACACCACTTTAACTGAAGGCAAAAGGTTAGTGGTTGGACTCTGCTTGCTAGTATGTTTTTTACAGCCCTTTCACAACTCATTCATATGAAACCAGCTATGCTGGTCACATGGTCTGTGCTTACAAATCTATACCAAGAGACTATATGACATGCAGGTAAATCCATAAAAACACAATACCACAGAGCACTACAGCACAAAAAACAAACAAAGAACACTCAACACAGATTTATTGAATTAGGTGTTAGGTCTATGTTCCTAACACATAGTGTTTGTTTTCAGAACTGCATTCGGAATATCCTACATGAATAGTGCTGACAATATTTTTAAAGCATGTCCAAGTAAGACCAATTATTATCAGCCCAGAGAATCACATCTTGCTTCCATGTGTTGAATATGTGTGTCAAGGAAAGAGAACAAAGGGAATTACCTCAAAGTAATTGACATCAGCCTTTAGTTTTTTTAATTCACCAGGAGTCAGATACTCCAGCGCCATTGATGCAAAGCCATGTGATGCCAGGAGGGCGGCTCGATACTCCACCAGTCCACCACCCCCTCCCCACATATCCAGCACACCAGGGAATGGGCCAGGGCCTGGAGATACACACACACACACACAGACGATTCTGATTCTCGCTACTTGTGGCAATATGTATAATTCTGCTTCTTGGCCTTTGTGTATAAAAAGTGCTGTGACGTCTCAAATGACCAATTACATTACTATGAGGACTAACCTCATAGTTTTAGTTTTATGCAAAATTAAGTAAGCAACATGCACCAATTGTGCAATTAAATATGAAAAAAGGTATCATTTGTATCATGCACAGGGTCAGCAATTCTTAACAGTTTCTCTCACAGAGTAAATCTTTGCAAATGTGTTTGTATATGTTTTTGTTTGTACCTGGAGGTATGAACAAAGTTCCTCGAACACCTCTCTCTCTGATATCGAATCTTCGTACACCTGGAGCCATGTACCATCGCTCTATAACAAGGCTCTCTAATGGCGTGAGCTGAGTAAAACCCTGAGAAACATGTCCATCATGCACAGAAATGTGGAATACCAGTGGTGACAGGACATCTTTCTTTCGGAATCTAAATTAAATGAAGTGTAAATGCATGAATGGACAACAGAGAGGGAGGGAAAAAAGAAAGAAAAGCAAGTTATAAAAGGACTATTCATAGCTTCAGGCATTATATTATCAATGATTGTTAACCTAGAAAGACTCACGATTCTTCATATAAATACAACAGTCACACTTTCAACCTGCTGCTTTATGTGCAAACTAAAGTCATGATGTCCATCCTTGTGTATAGACCACTGAAGCCCCACACATAACTTATACACAGGTGTAGTGCAGTGTAGAAGACCTCAGTCCTGTTCGACTCCCTGGCACTGGCCGAAGACTCCACATCAGTCCCATGGCCTCCACACCTACATAGGTGCCGCTCAGACTGGCGTCCTTTGCCACTGCGTGCACACATGCGTCATACAAAAAGTCATAAATGTACTCAATCCTAATCATAAACGTAATTCACACGCAGCAGTCATTCACTGTCATTTCTGACACACGATATACATCAATGCCCCCAAACAACTTAATATTTTGCAGGGAGCATTTTCATACAATTTAAACCAGCTGTTTTTCACAACCTAAAAGACGTGTTTCGCTGGCTATGTAGCCAAGTGGGTATGTCATTTATTGTCACCATATGTAGCAAAACTGTTAATTAAAGTATAAATATTAACCGGTCACGGTGCCGTTGCCGTCGCTGACATAGTGTCCGAAGGCTTCCCAAAAATCCTTATCTTCTGACTGATGTACAGAGTGAAGTGTCACGTCTTGTTTTGGTCTTAAATTCCTCACGACGATCTGAAGCTTCTCGTCTACAAGTCCCCGCGTCGGCTTAATCGAAAGCAGTGGACATGCTCGGACCACGGTGCTCAACAACCTGAAAGGAGAAAAGCGAGACGTTTTAAGTGTTCGAGGAACTAATTTTTCACAAACAATTCGTCATTCTGTCAGAACTAAAGGTTTGGCCAACCAACGAGCTAACCAGTAGCATATAGATTGCACGTTGCACTGGATGCAACTTTATACAGGTAAAGCGCATTCAGGCAAATTCAAATTCAAAACTTCCACTCCTACCGCTTTATAGTCAACATTTTCACAAGTCGTCCTAATCGTCCCTGTATCTCCCACATAATGTGAGTGCTCCTACTTAAACTGAATTTCTACTGCTGTGGGTATGACAGTACAATGTCCCAACACGAACCTTCCGCGTTATGGACTGGGGGTGAAGCTGGACAGTTTACAAGTTCCTTTTGGTTTGACGTGATAGTGGTTAGCACGTTTGAGACACCCAACTGTAAAGGAGAAAACAGTCAGTGTCACCTCTCAAAAGCAAAACAACGTCTTGTACTGGACATGATCTATGCGCCTCAAATATATGGGCAGAGACCGACAAACATGTGGCAGATGGGTAGCTTGATACATGAACAGCAGGCTAAGACAAATCAGTGATGCTTGCCACAATAAAGCTAAGGCTAGACTGGTCAAATAATGAAGTCTCTTGGACTGTTCAGAACACATTTTAAAGGTGAATGATAGCCTGGACTTTAAGATTGTTAATGCAGATCAAAGCCAGTTATTGTCAGGTTCCACATGTGAGTGCCTTAGACAGATAAACTTTACCATTCCTGCTGAACTTCATAAGGTTGATACTGGAAAACTTGGGTCCCTGACAGAGCAGCAGCTCAATTCCATCTGTGCAACATGTACCACAGAACATCCCAATAACCTTGAAGATTGCTGTTAAGGATCAATTGACAGACATGAATGAAATGTTGCAGAGCCTATAGACTGGATTATCCACATGGTAATATTGAAAAGACTGTTGAATATTGAAAATAATATTGAATATTGAAAATAAATCTAAGACTGTAGCTGCAGTGACTGAGATAAAGCAACTGATTTCAGCTGCTACTCTCCTCTGCTACTATGTTGCATGCCAAACTAGACAAGCTCTAGGCAAGCAGGCATTGGGTACATGCTGCATACACTTCAGAGCTACAGGCTGAAGATGCTGTACAAGCCATGATCAGACATGTATCCCAGTTACTAAACAGGGCTCCCCCAAGAGTCTAAGATACATCCTATTCACAACACTGTGTGCTTGCAACAGGAGAAGTCGGACTTTGACCGCGTCTTTCAGTCAGACTACTGAGTGTCACAAATGTACCCACACAGATGTCTTTATAATCCGTTTGTTAGAAGAACCAGGGTTCACAGTATCTACATTGCAAAGATTTACCACTTTGTTTGTTATCCAAAATACCAGTGGTATAAAAATTGGGTTAAATGATCAATATTATTTTCAATATTATTTAATAATTATTACATTATTTTTGTGCAAATGTTAAGCATACATACCTTTGTAAGAAAGGACTTTGGGGAAGGACATTGGAGAAAGGTTTGTATGTAGGGCCAAGTTGTAACAGCCCGAGTGCCACTGGGCAAAGAGCAGAATGTATAGACTCCCTCGACGGAGACAAACATTTATTAATATACGTGCCCACCCAACACAAGGTGGGCTAGGAGCTGCCAACAAGAGAGGTCTCTCAGTTCATGTTCATATTCGTGTTATGTTTGTAATCTGTTGTCCGTGTTCACCTACCTGGGCTTCTGTGATTGCCGATATGTTCAGCCTTCGTGTGTGTATAATAAATGTCTGTCTAGGTCAAGAGAGCCTGTGAGTCCTGCTCCTTGCACTGCGGCACTCAGGCCGTTACACAAGTCCAGTTAGAAGGTCAGATAGCAGAGCTGAGAAGTGTCTAGGATTCCTTGTAAGCACATCTTGTATTACAAAATGAAATGGAGCTGAAGCTATATACAAGCTTGAGCATATCGTTAAATCAGAGTTTCAGGTAAAACCGTCAGCCCAAATGTAAAGGGTTGTCCCTGGACTCCAACAATCACACTTTTGACATTGCACACAAACATAAATTGCACCAATACAAATATCCCCATACCCACATTTACACTATTTTTCATGTGGAGGGGTAAAATGTAGGTGATGTTAATATTAGTCCCAAAGAAGTGCAGACTGCTTGTCACCAAGCCATAGTCATTTCATATCTGGGTGGCCCCTGCTTTGAGCTCAAAGAGATGAATCTACTCAAAGCCCTAGTACTGGTTATTTCCCATAATGCATAGCCAGGCCGGTAATGCTGACATTTCAATTCCTGCATTGGGATTTTTGTCTTCAGCATCACTATCAGCTTTTTAGTTACTGAAATACATGCTCAGTGAGCTTGGAACTTAGTCGTGGACTTGGGCCAGTGAAGAGAATTTCATTTTTGACCATGAAAACTGCCACTCTTGCTTCAGCAATAAGCTCCTGTCCTGCCAAAGTTGAAGCACTCTTGACACAGACGCTTCTGTAGACTTCAAATCTCTTCCTGTTGCTGCTGTTAGGTTACCAGTAAAGAGATACATCATATACAGAGATTTGTAATGGTAGACATACGCTACTTTTCTGTCTTTGTTAAGTATCTCTTTCAATTACCCTGGTACTAGTTGATCTACTTTCATCTTTCCACAAGACATTTTCATATCAGGCCTTTTTTGCTCTTAATGTTTACTGTATATATATATATATATATATATATATATATATATATATATATATATATATATATATATACAGCTTTTAGCTCAGTAATCTGATTTTGCAGTGCATGTATACCCTTACTCTGATTTCTTTTGGATTTTCCAGTCTGAGTATACACGCAAATATAGCCAGTGCTGTTATGGAAGTGGCTAGCAGAATTAAATTCAACACATGTGAAATGGTTATCAAAAAAGGTTTGGGGAAACTCTGAAATACAGTACATGCTCGAGGAAACGAAGGAATTTGAATTGTGCACTACTAATGACCATTAGTAACCATACAAATATGAAAAAAAAGAACCATATTTGCCCGTAAAGTGTGTCCATGTTAACAAAACTCCGCAGCAGGAAGTTTGAAGTTTGCGTCACATCATTCCATGAGATTATTGGCTGGTTGCAAAGCAGAAATCCAATTATTGCTTGATTTATGTAAGCCCAGAGTTTTCCCATTATCTGAATACCCAAGCACAATCTAAATGCATTGATCGGATTACTGACCAAATATGATTTTCTGTAGTTATCAGATTATTAAGTGCATGTATTTGCACTTACTGTTTGATATTGTTTGTGAATTTTCTGCAAGTTCAAGTTCCATTGTGATTCCGTGTGTGATGGTTCATGTAACAAATGGTTAAAAAAGGGGAAAAAAGCAAATGCAAAGACTCAAAGAGTAAAAAGAAACATACAGAGGAGCAGAGAATCAGCGGGTGAAACAGAAAGCCTGTCATCCAGAAGAACATACATATTTATCTGTGATGAGGAGCCTCATCTCAATCTGCCAGATTCTGCCAGATCATCAACATTGCCAGATACATGCATACAGGACAAAGTGGGGATAGACCATTAGGCTGGAAGAAAGAGTAGACTTATCTATGGATCTAAAATATACATTCATTAACTTCTTAAAGGTAAAAAGAGCTAGAGAGGAGTGATTACCTGTGGTTGTTACCAGCTTTGATGGATGAGCTGAAATAGTCAGCACTACACTGAATGGCAAAGAGATGGCAAGTTGTAAAAAGTGAATCACAACAAAACAAATGGAAGCACAAATGGAAATCTCCTTTTTTTTGGTGTATTTTACAGAGGATATTATTTATTAACAATCATATTGGTGTAATGTCTTCAGGAGTGACCCACAATAATGACAAAAAAAAGCTAGATAAATAATCTGAACAAACAGAAGAAACATACAACCGACTTTCCAAACTGCCTGATACAAAGGCAAAACCCACACCCAACAAAAACGGCAGTCACTCCCTACCACAAGTATCCAACATCAAAGTACCAAACAAAACAATATTTACACACTTTTTACAATATCGGTGTGTACACACACACACACACACACATACACACACACACATCTTTCCATAACAATATCTTTGTGAAGACAGGTGCAAAGTTGGTTCGCGCAGGCTTGCAGACGACAAGAGGGTGAAACTCCGTCTGGCCCAGATGCCTTCTTCACTTTTTGTTTTTTGAAGAGGTGTCGCACATCTTCCTTGCAGATCTTCAGGGCAGGCTGAGTGGGTAGCTGGGTGCTGATGAGGTGTGGATTGTGGTCACACAATAGTTGTGTGGTACCTGGCTTTTCAAACCGGCAGTAGAATGTGTTAAGGTCGTTAGCCAGCTGACAATCACCCATTGTCTGGGGGGTGTCATTCCTAAATCCCCAGTCAGCTAGTTGTTAAGTTACATATTCAAATATAAAATGAAGATACAGACTTCAGAATTAGTTCAAGAGAATAGCTGGTCTGTCTTTTATTGCAAGTTAACGTTAACAAGCATTATTGAGGCATCCTCCAGAGAATTTCTAACAACCAAACAAAGAACCCACATTTGTATACATTGGTCAGAATCAATTATGTATTCACCCCACCATTTTACATACTAGGGTTTGCATTTGTCACCATTACATCCAAACCATACATTAGTCAACATATGCAAACTGACATTCAACACGCACCCCAGTTGAAACCCATTACCACCACATTCCAAAAGAGGACTTCTCTTGACCTTATCCTAAAGAAGACTGTTTTTCTGTACCATCCTATATCCTATACGTTCAAATATCTTACCCTGAGGCCCACCAACGCCTACCCAGGATCCTTTGCTAAAGCCTGCACAGGCCTCTAAAGAGGCCTTTATGTTTTACTTTGTTAATATGTCTAATGCAATGTTTGACTTTGTGTCACGAACCAATCTACTATTTTTATGCTACTCTTTTCAAATGTTTTAACATGTGTTTAACCACATATAGAGTCTATTTGTAGGGTTGGTATGATTACACATATCCCAATATGTATAAGGTACTTCATGGCAAATTTAATACTGTGTGTAGCTACACTAAGTTATCTCTGTTATTGATAGTGTCAACACATTGATGTGAGGTGAACACCACATGAACAGTTATAAAGGAATACGTAAAGGTACATGTGTTCCACTTACTAATGCTAAGCTACGACTTCTAACAAGTCAAGCAATCTCCTGCAGTTTCTGCTTTTCCTATAATTACATAATATATAGATGGTTTTTAACTAAATAACATAAGCACATGAAAAATATGTGAATATATAAGTGAACAAAAGTAAACAGACATATATGAACAAATAAAAATGAACAAAATGAACAAAATAAACACTTGATAAAGCTCATCTCATTCCCCCCACTCCACAGTATAAAAACCCATACTGTGCATTTATGAGACTGCTAAAGATGGAGGCCACACCCTGGAAACTGAGGCAGAAGGATTAGCCTCCAGATGAATCATTAGTTCTGACCATACATCAAGGGACATGTGGACTTAGGGTTCCACAAGGAGCTCAAGTCAGTACCACGTGAGTGCCTGCCTTAGGTTGACCCAGTGTACACCCAGGATCCTAGATGTGCTCGGTCACAAGACTTCCTCAATTGACTATCATCACTCACTCATTACTCAGGCAATGTCAGCCCATTGGCTAGATTTTCCATACCAATTGCCCACCAATAAGGCACTCCCCCATCCTGTCCATTCACCAACCCATAATAACCTGTGCCCATCCAGTCCCCTTGATCAAATCAGTAAATCAGCAGTCTGTCATGTGCAAAGTGGAACAAGGTAAACTTATGAACCATATGAAGTGAATAAGTGAAACTTTCATAGCTAAAATAAACACAAAGAACAATATTACACTAAGTAGCAAAAGCTCAGTTCAGAGCATAACATGGGTCAAAATGACACAAAATCATCAAGGGTATCAAGACCCCTGCCAACCTGAAATGAATATTCAGATGCAGGTGTGACGTAGCAGGGTACCTGCGTTCCATATACTGGTGGCATCACTATACCTTGATAAGCAACAAACATCTGAGATGATAGTGACTTATCAACTTCTCTCACAGCTAGACCTCTGATACACGTAATAGCACAACACCCACATAATGCAAGCAAGGCCATCCCTACCACTACACTCGAAAAGACACTTAAAATGATATGTTTCCATTTTCCAAACATTGAATCCAACCATCCAGTAATACTGTTATTAATACCAAAATTCGCAGCTAATTCATTGTGCAATGACTCGAATTTAGACAATGCTCTTGTAACAGATCCATCAGGTGCTGTATTGATTGAAATAAATATACAACATGATTCACCAAACAACACAAACACCACCTGTTTCAGCCAACAGCATATCCAAAGCCACCCTTTATGCCAAGCCATTAAATAGGAGGCTTATAATTATTCAGCCACAGCTGACAAAGCATAATGGGTGTAATTAATAAACCATTGTTGATTATAAGAAATATAGTTAATCCAGTCAACATTCTTATTAATAGTAACCCAGCAAAACAAGGAAGACTCAAAGCCTGCATCTGGCCTTAAATTCATCTGGTACTCCTCTAAGAATCCCAGTGGCATCTATGCATACCTTATCAACAACACTATGTAATACCACAGCAAACTTATGAATAGGATGATTATTGTGTCCTTTCAATGCACTCTCAGTGACAGAAATCATAGAAAAGGGAATTTCTAACGTCACCCTTGCGCAAAGACTTGTCCATCCTACTACCAATGTTATATACAGCTTGTCATGGCTACATACCCAAACAAAATCTGGTACGATCACCCCTCAATACAATAAGAGGATGGTCAGTTTGTTATATAACAATTAAATGACCACTAGCATTAAAATACCTCAAAATGTTCGACTGGCATGATTCACAACCAAAATCCTTTTACACAAACCTGTGAAATTTTCATATACTGTGACCAGATCCTCCTGTAGAATAAAACAATGAGGAAATATAATTGAATTGGTCCATACTGCCCTCACATCAGATCGATTTTCATCAATGATGCGGTATGGCTCTGGGGAAAGAATAGTGTTTTATTGTTCAATAAACGTTTGAGAGGATGACATATTTTTCATGGTTTTAACAAAGTGTGAGCTACCTCTGTACAGTAAACACCTTAATGGACAAGGTTTATGATCATTACAGTCAGTGGAATTAAAGGGAAGAGGCCATATCATTGGCTGGGATCTACTTTTAGCACACACAATACAATTATCTGTTGTTATGGTCCGGGCTGTATAACTGGCATGTGACGGCCATACATTATCAGTGTGTATGGATGCATTAACCACTAACTGCTCCCTGAAGACTTCATGCAAGTTTCTTAAAGAGTGAATAACACTCCGTTTATTCTGTCCTAGTCCTTTTACTATTGTGGCATTGATCGAATGTGATATGTTAGTGCCTCTTAATCCTATCACAGGTGTGTGATTGACACATGTACGCAAATTTTCCCCTACTTAACCTTATCCGGTTGTTGATAAAAACAAGTGGGGTTGCAATAACAAAATCAATCAAGACACATATGGAACCTCAAAATCCATACAGTCCTGCATGATGAAATGGATACCACAGAAGCGTAGTCATTGTTTTGGTCCCAAACATTTTCTAAGTTCAATGCAGCTCTGGTAGTCAGCGAAGCAGTATGGGCGGCGCTTGGCTCACACCCTTACTGTGTTGTCAACGTAGGTTGGTGATCGGATGACTGCTTCCCAGCCATTGCCATAGACTCTAAAAATCTAATGGAAATTGTTAATCAGAAGCTTCTGAGTGTTCAGACGGTATTGCTTGATGTGTAAGATTTCTAGTCACTAGCTTGAAAATCACACTTGATCCCAGATCTTTTGCTTGTCCATCTTTTGTAGTTATCAGTGACACATGTGGACTGGCATTGCTAGATTTTGTGTACTGATGGCCAGCTCTAGCAGCTCAGTAAATTTTAATATTTGTGTTCCCAGAGAAATCTTGTGTCCTGATCTGCTCATTGGACAGGGAAGGTGATCGCCTTCTGGTTCAATCACTGAGTGTGTGGCACCTGTATCTACCAAGAACAGAGATTTTTGCAGACCGTTAACTGAAACTTGCACTTTGGGCTACTCTACCGATGAGGATGAAGTTACCAATTCCAAGTGCACCCCCTTAGGGCCCCTGGGCACCTGCAATACCATCCTTCAATGGGGCATGTGCAGCTTATATGTCCAGGTTGCCCACACGTCCGGCAATATATCTGAGGTCTCTGATCTTGCTGTCCTTTTATTAATTTTGGAACTTGTTGATTTCTACCTTGCTGGTACACACCATTTGGTGGCATGTTGACAGGTCTCTTTGTTCTCTACCTCTTTGTCTTTGCAGCTTGAGAGATGGTGTCACTTGGATGGGGCATTACTGGGGTCTCAATTTGTGGCTTAACTATTACAGCAGTTACAGTTGTTGCATCTTCTGTTTTCTTCTTTCTTTTTCAGTTAAACCTAAAAATTCTTCCTATGCATCTTGCACTTCTTGAGGCAGGTTTTTCTTGAGCATCATTTGAAAGTGTATTTGATTCATTTCATTTTGATTCCATGATGACCATTTCCTCCAGCCACTTTCTTTGAAAGGTATTGATGTACTCATTGACACATGTTCCTGACTTCAGTTCCATGTTTTCTAGCTGACTGGGATCCATCTTTGATGGAAATTCTTGTCTACTAGCATCCCACATCTTGTTTCTGTGTGGGTCGAATGGAATATCATCCCATCCATTCTTGATTTGGTTCTCCATTGGTGCCATTGAGAAAATATTTTCCATCCATCATTTTCCAACTGTTTGTGACAAGATAGCTTTTATATCTCCAATATGCAATTGATGTGTTTCCTTCAAAGGCTGTAATCCATCTTTGACCTCCACTATTGAAGTTTGGCAGTTGCTCAATCAGTCCTTTTAAACCCATAAATGACCATGGCACATAAGTGTGTTTGTGCCCTTTATATAATAATGAACATGCTGTAACTGGATATTTCTGTGCTAATCTTGCAGATCATCTGGGTGGTTGTTCATCTTCACCATCACTGTTTTCTTCAATAAAGTCCATTACATTTTCTTCCTGTATTCGGTATTCGGACCTCAGTTTTTTCTTTAGCTTTTTCTCTTCCCTTCCAGCAATCTTCTTGGTCATCGCTGTTGCGAACGCTCTGAATTCTTGAAGCTCTTTTTCTCTTCCATGCTGTCTTTGAACTTTTTGTCCTTTTTGTTCTTCATGATGAGCTTTCACTTTATCCAACTCTCTCAACATACTTTCATGACTCCTCCTCACTTGCTTTTCCATTTTTTTCAACTCAGCTCTTTGTCTGATGTAACTCTCTGTCTTGGGGTATATGGGGGTGGTATCTCTTTCTGTAGTTGTAAATGTTGTTCACATTTCTCCTCTGCTTCACTCTTCTGCCTGTATTCCAGATCCTCTCATTGGCCATTGCTATTCTTTCTTGCTAGTCATTTTGTTTTATTTCTTCATAAGACTTTCCAGTTCCTTCTTAGTGCCTATTCCCTCTAATAGAATTAAGCTATGGGGTGTCTTTCCTTCTTCTATTTTCTGCTTTACTGATTTATTCCACATAATCTTATTTGATGAAATGATGGAGTGGAATGATAAAATAAATCAAATGGAATAAAACAAAAATAAACAATAAAAATAAAAAGTTTTATTTATTTAAATAAATGTGACTAATTATAAACCAACATTTGAATTTATATTATTAATTTATGTTAATCTGCATAACAAGGTATTAACAAGGTGTTTCATGTGCATTATTACAATTTATAATGCAATTATTAGTGATTTTCACAAAACATACCTTGATTCATATACTGATACAGGTCATAGTGTATAAATTCTATTTTATAGTGAATAAACCATTTACCATTTTTTATTTGGGCTTTACCAAACTAAGAACAAGACCTTACTTAAGTATTCCAAAAATAGTATTACTGAAAAATCACAGGTATCATACTACAATTTTTTCTTCTAAAATGATTTGAGAGGTTTTCTCTACACAAATACTCATCCATACAAATAATGTACCACTACAGTTCTGCCTGTGAAGTTGCATGATACAGATGTTGCTGTAGAAAGGCCAGAGGTTTTTCCCATGAGTCCTCTTGGGCATCTGCATGTGGCTTGGCCTATCCACCCCAGAGCATGAGTACTGTGATCATACACACACACGCACACAAATCAGAAAGCAAGATCTGTCTTTTTTATAATAATAATAAAAAATATATATCTCTCAGCATGAACAAGTGTAATATTAAAAGGTGTGTATGTATGTATGTGTTGTATCTAAGGGAAATGGACCATGTGTTACACTTATCATGAGATGATGCCTAACCTAACCATAACCATATGTACAGATTATATTTGGGTCAGTTTATTAAGAGATTATGAGGTCAGGTTAGTCAATTAGTCAATCAAACTCATCCACAAGACACCTAATATCACCTCAAATCTACATTCTACTCATTAACACCAGAAAAAGATCTCTCCTTTGTATCTACATTTCAATCTACATTTTCTAGATTTGAAATGGTTCATGTGCAAAGTCATAACTCAAAACTGATCTGAACTCAGTTCAACTGTTCAACTCAGCTGTGCATTAGAGTTGCGATTTTGCACATGAGCTTTGAAATGTGGATTTTTTTGTATCTTGAATATTTAAATCTATAGCCCTCCTCAACACTTTATTTTGTAGATGCATTTTAAACAGGTTTTATACAGACACTGGGCCTATCTTGTCATACACATTTTTCCAGCTACCCTCTACGATGTTCACATCCTGTTTTTATCACAGGTTCACTGCTGAGTGGATATTATTTGGTTGTTGTGCCATTCTTACAACATCCAAATACACTGACATGGAAGTGGCACAGTAGAGACTCTTGTGCTGCTTCAGGTTTACCAGGCACAGCAGTGTTGTGGGGGGATTTATACATCAGTGCCAGTGCTGAGTTAAGAGGGTATTCCACCATACAAAAATACACAGCTAACAGGGGTTCTATGGTCAAAAACTGACCAGAAAAGGCTAGAGGATGGGGGAACTTCTGAAACAAGACCAAGGGCTATAGACCTTAGTGGTCCACTTACAAAGTGTTTCTAATAAAGTGATTGGTAAGTGTATACTAAGATGCTGGTTTATTTCCAACCCACTTTGTGACTTAGAAGAAGCATTTTGACCCAATGACTGACATAAGGATTGATTCCCATAATGTGTCTTGGCGAGGGGTCTCAGTGTATCTGTGTGGAAGACAGCTAGCTAGGCAGGTTAACCAAAGACAACCTGGCTTCACAACTAATTTACATGAAATTGAGAAAATCCAGGTTTATCACTTTGTTGATTCAATGTGTATGTATTAGTAAATGGGCTAACATATAACCTATCATATAACTGGTATGAAAATTACTCTAGGTTACATAATATTTTTTAATCTTGGTTATGGCCTTCTATGGAAATACTGGACAAATGGCATTCCTTATTGAAAAGAGGACCCAGAGTTTTTTGGGTTCAAAATGGTGTGAATGTGTATTATAACAGACATGTGGCAATGGATGCTATGTAACTTAAATCTGAATCTTGTTATAACAAGTAAAGTAATATATTGTGTTGTCCTATGGGTTATGTATGTGTGTTATAGAATTGTAAATGATGTACACAGGTGTGATCACAGGTACATCTTCAGTAATATCCAGAGTGGACCAGTTCTGATCATCACCACCAACCACTAAGGGCCACCGAGTGTCGCAGGGCGAGGGGCAGGATGCACAGACTCCCATGACGTGGACGAACATTTATTTACATATAACGACTTCGGCACTCACACGTATTACACACGATAAACACAAATCCGATTAACAATTGACGAAAAGAATATTAACACGTTACATCAACAATGACCAACACTCTGCACACTTCAACACGGGGTTTAAGTACATACAAACAAATAAGGTGCAGGTGTGTGCAGGTGTGGCCACAAACAGATCCTCCCACTACACGTGGCTGGCCCAACCACTTGACTCGGGGGAGCGAGCGTTCCATGACACCTTTTTTTACCTAATACACAATTAAGAGAAGTGTACAGATTAATACATACAAATTATGCAATAACCCTGTGAAATAACTAAATCATTTTAATGATTAGTTTTTTTTCCCTTTCATTTTCAATGATTTGCACTTCGCCCATTTTCATTTAAATTAACATTACTTGTATCGCTTTATAAACTGTATGCCTTTCGTACCATGTTACAAAGGTATTTTTAAAGTCGACTGAAGAACCAGTTTTTTTTAGTCCGATTTGCCTGAGAGTTGGAGTTATTCAACATGTTTCTCTATATAGTATGCTTCACATGAAATGAAGAATCACATTGCTTTATAGTCTCTGAATAAATCAGTTTATGCTCCATTGTGCAGGAACCCCACATGTAAGTGGCCATATTTATACTAGATTTAATACAGAATGTCTCATTTATCCAAGTGTTAGTCCACTAGGTGTTTGTATTCTTCAGAATATAAAGAATCACTGAAAAAAATAATTGATTGATTCTTTAAGCCATGTTTCAAACAAAATGATATCCAGTTAATTAGGTTTATTTACAGATGAGGACATGGCTTTCCTGGCTTTATCTATGGGAGAAGAATCACCATCTTTCATTTTCAGTTTAATCCCTGTTTTTAGTCATTTATAATTTAATACAATGCCTATTTGCCTTTTTGCATGCGCATACAAAATTCTACCTGCTACCTTTTTTGTTGTTTTCCTGCTATAACACCCCTGACGCACCATGTCTTTAGTTGAAGTAGTTGTTGGAGCAGCAATGTAACAAAGATTTCTGCACTGTTCCAGAACATAGTATATTTTAACTACATGACTGTATAATATTACACATTTTAAGATAAGTTTGTCACATTATTGTAGTAGGGCATTTTATTTGATTGCCTTCTTGGAGACAGAAATAATTACTTACTACAAGATATCAATGAACGGACACATCTAGATTTAAAAAACAAACATTTCACAAAAGGTACTGAAAATATGTTGCACTTTTATAAGTTTGGGATTTTTTTCTAATCATTAGCAACCCTAAAAGTAGAGGCTCAGGCTCATAACACACTCCCTCGTGTTCTATTGTTTAAATATATCCCATAATAATATGACATAAACTGAGTGCTTACTTCTTTAGGTCCTCAAAGGTTTCATTCAAAGACTTTTTGATGACTGGAATATGACTGCCACTGATGCACACACAACACTGGGGCTACACAAATACATGCACACATACACACACATAAAAGGTATTACAATTTGTGTCTCAGTGTTTGTATTATGCATGGTTATTTTGTGGCAGTACATGAAATTTACCTGAATGATTTTGGAGTAGACAATCATAGAGAGGGTGATACAGCCACCAAACGAGAGACCACACAGAGCCAACCTGTCCCTCCGCACCATGTCATGATTCTGCAGGATTTGATATGCTGTCTACAGGACATACACACACACACAGACACACACACACACACACACACACACAAACACACACCCACACAAACACACACCCACACACACACACACAGACACACACCCACACACACACACACACCCACACACACACACAGAGACAAACTTTCATTCCAATTGGCAAATGTTCAGTCATCAGAATCAATCTATTTATGTTACGAAGACAGGAAACCAAAAACTTGAACCAACAGCATGAACGCTGCATTTAAATGCATGTTATCCAGATACTGAAATGTTAGAAATGTCAATGTTTGTTTGTTACCCTTAGAGGGCAAACTTCTTTTTGTTTGCATGCACACCACTTTAACTGAAGGCAAAAGGTTAGTGGTTGGACTCTGCTTGCTAGTATGTTTTTTACAGCCCTTTCACAACTCATTCATATGAAACCAGCTATGCTGGTCACATGGTCTGTGCTTACAAATCTATACCAAGAGACTATATGACATGCAGGTAAATCCATAAAAACACAATACCACAGAGCACTACAGCACAAAAAACAAACAAAGAACACTCAACACAGATTTATTGAATTAGGTGTTAGGTCTATGTTCCTAACACATAGTGTTTGTTTTCAGAACTGCATTCGGAATATCCTACATGAATAGTGCTGACAATATTTTTAAAGCATGTCCAAGTAAGACCAATTATTATCAGCCCAGAGAATCACATCTTGCTTCCATGTGTTGAATATGTGTGTCAAGGAAAGAGAACAAAGGGAATTACCTCAAAGTAATTGACATCAGCCTTTAGTTTTTTTAATTCACCAGGAGTCAGATACTCCAGCGCCATTGATGCAAAGCCATGTGATGCCAGGAGGGCGGCTCGATACTCCACCAGTCCACCACCCCCTCCCCACATATCCAGCACACCAGGGAATGGGCCAGGGCCTGGAGATACACACACACACACACAGACGATTCTGATTCTCGCTACTTGTGGCAATATGTATAATTCTGCTTCTTGGCCTTTGTGTATAAAAAGTGCTGTGACGTCTCAAATGACCAATTACATTACTATGAGGACTAACCTCATAGTTTTAGTTTTATGCAAAATTAAGTAAGCAACATGCACCAATTGTGCAATTAAATATGAAAAAAGGTATCATTTGTATCATGCACAGGGTCAGCAATTCTTAACAGTTTCTCTCACAGAGTAAATCTTTGCAAATGTGTTTGTATATGTTTTTGTTTGTACCTGGAGGTATGAACAAAGTTCCTCGAACACCTCTCTCTCTGATATCGAATCTTCGTACACCTGGAGCCATGTACCATCGCTCTATAACAAGGCTCTCTAATGGCGTGAGCTGAGTAAAACCCTGAGAAACATGTCCATCATGCACAGAAATGTGGAATACCAGTGGTGACAGGACATCTTTCTTTCGGAATCTAAATTAAATGAAGTGTAAATGCATGAATGGACAACAGAGAGGGAGGGAAAAAAGAAAGAAAAGCAAGTTATAAAAGGACTATTCATAGCTTCAGGCATTATATTATCAATGATTGTTAACCTAGAAAGACTCACGATTCTTCATATAAATACAACAGTCACACTTTCAACCTGCTGCTTTATGTGCAAACTAAAGTCATGATGTCCATCCTTGTGTATAGACCACTGAAGCCCCACACATAACTTATACACAGGTGTAGTGCAGTGTAGAAGACCTCAGTCCTGTTCGACTCCCTGGCACTGGCCGAAGACTCCACATCAGTCCCATGGCCTCCACACCTACATAGGTGCCGCTCAGACTGGCGTCCTTTGCCACTGCGTGCACACATGCGTCATACAAAAAGTCATAAATGTACTCAATCCTAATCATAAACGTAATTCACACGCAGCAGTCATTCACTGTCATTTCTGACACACGATATACATCAATGCCCCCAAACAACTTAATATTTTGCAGGGAGCATTTTCATACAATTTAAACCAGCTGTTTTTCACAACCTAAAAGACGTGTTTCGCTGGCTATGTAGCCAAGTGGGTATGTCATTTATTGTCACCATATGTAGCAAAACTGTTAATTAAAGTATAAATATTAACCGGTCACGGTGCCGTTGCCGTCGCTGACATAGTGTCCGAAGGCTTCCCAAAAATCCTTATCTTCTGACTGATGTACAGAGTGAAGTGTCACGTCTTGTTTTGGTCTTAAATTCCTCACGACGATCTGAAGCTTCTCGTCTACAAGTCCCCGCGTCGGCTTAATCGAAAGCAGTGGACATGCTCGGACCACGGTGCTCAACAACCTGAAAGGAGAAAAGCGAGACGTTTTAAGTGTTCGAGGAACTAATTTTTCACAAACAATTCGTCATTCTGTCAGAACTAAAGGTTTGGCCAACCAACGAGCTAACCAGTAGCATATAGATTGCACGTTGCACTGGATGCAACTTTATACAGGTAAAGCGCATTCAGGCAAATTCAAATTCAAAACTTCCACTCCTACCGCTTTATAGTCAACATTTTCACAAGTCGTCCTAATCGTCCCTGTATCTCCCACATAATGTGAGTGCTCCTACTTAAACTGAATTTCTACTGCTGTGGGTATGACAGTACAATGTCCCAACACGAACCTTCCGCGTTATGGACTGGGGGTGAAGCTGGACAGTTTACAAGTTCCTTTTGGTTTGACGTGATAGTGGTTAGCACGTTTGAGACACCCAACTGTAAAGGAGAAAACAGTCAGTGTCACCTCTCAAAAGCAAAACAACGTCTTGTACTGGACATGATCTATGCGCCTCAAATATATGGGCAGAGACCGACAAACATGTGGCAGATGGGTAGCTTGATACATGAACAGCAGGCTAAGACAAATCAGTGATGCTTGCCACAATAAAGCTAAGGCTAGACTGGTCAAATAATGAAGTCTCTTGGACTGTTCAGAACACATTTTAAAGGTGAATGATAGCCTGGACTTTAAGATTGTTAATGCAGATCAAAGCCAGTTATTGTCAGGTTCCACATGTGAGTGCCTTAGACAGATAAACTTTACCATTCCTGCTGAACTTCATAAGGTTGATACTGGAAAACTTGGGTCCCTGACAGAGCAGCAGCTCAATTCCATCTGTGCAACATGTACCACAGAACATCCCAATAACCTTGAAGATTGCTGTTAAGGATCAATTGACAGACATGAATGAAATGTTGCAGAGCCTATAGACTGGATTATCCACATGGTAATATTGAAAAGACTGTTGAATATTGAAAATAATATTGAATATTGAAAATAAATCTAAGACTGTAGCTGCAGTGACTGAGATAAAGCAACTGATTTCAGCTGCTACTCTCCTCTGCTACTATGTTGCATGCCAAACTAGACAAGCTCTAGGCAAGCAGGCATTGGGTACATGCTGCATACACTTCAGAGCTACAGGCTGAAGATGCTGTACAAGCCATGATCAGACATGTATCCCAGTTACTAAACAGGGCTCCCCCAAGAGTCTAAGATACATCCTATTCACAACACTGTGTGCTTGCAACAGGAGAAGTCGGACTTTGACCGCGTCTTTCAGTCAGACTACTGAGTGTCACAAATGTACCCACACAGATGTCTTTATAATCCGTTTGTTAGAAGAACCAGGGTTCACAGTATCTACATTGCAAAGATTTACCACTTTGTTTGTTATCCAAAATACCAGTGGTATAAAAATTGGGTTAAATGATCAATATTATTTTCAATATTATTTAATAATTATTACATTATTTTTGTGCAAATGTTAAGCATACATACCTTTGTAAGAAAGGACTTTGGGGAAGGACATTGGAGAAAGGTTTGTATGTAGGGCCAAGTTGTAACAGCCCGAGTGCCACTGGGCAAAGAGCAGAATGTATAGACTCCCTCGACGGAGACAAACATTTATTAATATACGTGCCCACCCAACACAAGGTGGGCTAGGAGCTGCCAACAAGAGAGGTCTCTCAGTTCATGTTCATATTCGTGTTATGTTTGTAATCTGTTGTCCGTGTTCACCTACCTGGGCTTCTGTGATTGCCGATATGTTCAGCCTTCGTGTGTGTATAATAAATGTCTGTCTAGGTCAAGAGAGCCTGTGAGTCCTGCTCCTTGCACTGCGGCACTCAGGCCGTTACACAAGTCCAGTTAGAAGGTCAGATAGCAGAGCTGAGAAGTGTCTAGGATTCCTTGTAAGCACATCTTGTATTACAAAATGAAATGGAGCTGAAGCTATATACAAGCTTGAGCATATCGTTAAATCAGAGTTTCAGGTAAAACCGTCAGCCCAAATGTAAAGGGTTGTCCCTGGACTCCAACAATCACACTTTTGACATTGCACACAAACATACATTGCACCAATACAAATATCCCCATACCCACATTTACACTATTTTTCATGTGGAGGGGTAAAATGTAGGTGATGTTAATATTAGTCCCAAAGAAGTGCAGACTGCTTGTCACCAAGCCATAGTCATTTCATATCTGGGTGGCCCCTGCATTGAGCTCAAAGAGATGAATCTACTCAAAGCCCTAGTACTGGTTATTTCCCATAATGCATAGCCAGGCCGGTAATGCTGACATTTCAATTCCTGCATTGGGATTTTTGTCTTCAGCATCACTATCAGCTTTTTAGTTACTGAAATACATGCTCAGTGAGCTTGGAACTTAGTCGTGGACTTGGGCCAGTGAAGAGAATTTCATTTTTGACCATGAAAACTGCCACTCTTGCTTCAGCAATAAGCTCCTGTCCTGCCAAAGTTGAAGCACTCTTGACACAGATGCTTCTGTAGACTTCAAATCTCTTCCTGTTGCTGCTGTTAGGTTACCAGTAAAGAGATACATCATATACAGAGATTTGTAATGGTAGACATACGCTACTTTTCTGTCTTTGTTAAGTATCTCTTTCAATTACCCTGGTACTAGTTGATCTACTTTCATCTTTCCACAAGACATTTTCATATCAGGCCTTTTTTGCTCTTAATGTTTACTGTATATATATATATATATATATATATATATATATATATATATATATATATATATATATATATATACAGCTTTTAGCTCAGTAATCTGATTTTGCAGTGCATGTATACCCTTACTCTGATTTCTTTTGGATTTTCCAGTCTGAGTATACACGCAAATATAGCCAGTGCTGTTATGGAAGTGGCTAGCAGAATTAAATTCAACACATGTGAAATGGTTATCAAAAAAGGTTTGGGGAAACTCTGAAATACAGTACATGCTCGAGGAAACGAAGGAATTTGAATTGTGCACTACTAATGACCATTAGTAACCATACAAATATGAAAAAAAAGAACCATATTTGCCCGTAAAGTGTGTCCATGTTAACAAAACTCCGCAGCAGGAAGTTTGAAGTTTGCGTCACATCATTCCATGAGATTATTCGCTGGTTGCAAAGCAGAAATCCAATTATTGCTTGATTTATGTAAGCCCAGAGTTTTCCCATTATCTGAATACCCAAGCACAATCTAAATGCATTGATCGGATTACTGACCAAATATGATTTTCTGCAGTTATCAGATTATTAAGTGCATGTATTTGCACTTACTGTTTGATATTGTTTGTGAATTTTCTGCAAGTTCAAGTTCCATTGTGATTCCGTGTGTGATGGTTCATGTAACAAATGGTTAAAAAAGGGGAAAAAAGCAAATGCAAAGACTCAAAGAGTAAAAAGAAACATACAGAGGAGCAGAGAATCAGCGGGTGAAACAGAAAGCCTGTCATCCAGAAGAACATACATATTTATCTGTGATGAGGAGCCTCATCTCAATCTGCCAGATTCTGCCAGATCATCAACATTGCCAGATACATGCATACAGGACAAAGTGGGGATAGACCATTAGGCTGGAAGAAAGAGTAGACTTATCTATGGATCTAAAATATACATTCATTAACTTCTTAAAGGTAAAAAGAGCTAGAGAGGAGTGATTACCTGTGGTTGTTACCAGCTTTGATGGATGAGCTGAAATAGTCAGCACTACACTGAATGGCAAAGAGATGGCAAGTTGTAAAAAGTGAATCACAACAAAACAAATGGAAGCACAAATGGAAATCTCCTTTTTTTTGGTGTATTTTACAGAGGATATTATTTATTAACAATCATATTGGTGTAATGTCTTCAGGAGTGACCCACAATAATGACAAAAAAAAGCTAGATAAATAATCTGAACAAACAGAAGAAACATACAACCGACTTTCCAAACTGTCTGATACAAAGGCAAAACCCACACCCAACAAAAACGGCAGTCACTCCCTACCACAAGTATCCAACATCAAAGTACCAAACAAAACAATATTTACACACTTTTTACAATATCGGTGTGTACACACACACACACACACATACACACACACACATCTTTCCATAACAATATCTTTGTGAAGACAGGTGCAAAGTTGGTTCGCGCAGGCTTGCAGACGACAAGAGGGTGAAACTCCGTCTGGCCCAGATGCCTTCTTCACTTTTTGTTTTTTGAAGAGGTGTCGCACATCTTCCTTGCAGATCTTCAGGGCAGGCTGAGTGGGTAGCTGGGTGCTGATGAGGTGTGGATTGTGGTCACACAATAGTTGTGTGGTACCTGGCTTTTGAAACCGGCAGTAGAATGTGTTAAGGTCGTTAGCCAGCTGACAATCACCCATTGTCTGGGGGGTGTCATTCCTAAATCCCCAGTCAGCTAGTTGTTAAGTTACATATTCAAATATAAAATGAAGATACAGACTTCAGAATTAGTTCAAGAGAATAGCTGGTCTGTCTTTTATTGCAAGTTAACGTTAACAAGCATTATTGAGGCATCCTCCAGAGAATTTCTAACAACCAAACAAAGAACCCACATTTGTATACATTGGTCAGAATCAATTATGTATTCACCCCAGCATTTTACATACTAGGGTTTGCATTTGTCACCATTACATCCAAACCATACATTAGTCAACATATGCAAACTGACATTCAACACGCACCCCAGTTGAAACCCATTACCACCACATTCCAAAAGAGGACTTCTCTTGACCTTATCCTAAAGAACCATCCTATATCCTATACGTTCAAATATCTTACCCTGAGGTCCACCAAAGCCTACCCAGGATCCTTTGCTAAAGCCTGCACAGGCCTCTAAAGAGGCCTTTATGTTTTACTTTGTTAATATGTCTAATGCAATGTTTGACTTTGTGTCAAGAACCAATCTACTATTTTTATGCTACTCTTTTCAAACATTTTAACATGTTTTTAACCACATATAGAGTCTATTTGTAGGGTTGGCATGATTATACATATCCCAATATGTATAATGTACTTCATGGAAAATTTAATACTGTGTGTAGCTACACTAAGTTAACTCTGTTATTGATAGTGTCAACACATTGATGTGAGGAGAACACCACATGAACAGTTATAAAGGAATACGTAAAGGTACATGTGTTCCACTTACTAATGCTAAGCTACGACTTCTAACAAGTCGAGCAATCTCCTGCCGTTTCTGCTTTTCCTATAATTACATAATATATAGATGGTTTTTAACTAAATAACATAAGCACATGAAAATGTGAATATATAAGTGAACAAAAGTAAACAGACATATATGAACAAATAAAAATGAACAAAATGAACAAAATAAACACTTGATAAAGCTCATCTCATTCCCCCCACTCCACAGTATAAAAACCCATACTGTGCATTTATGAGACTGCTAAAGATGGAGGCCACACCCTGGAAACTGAGGCAGAAGGATTAGCCTCCAGATGAATCATTAGTTCTGACCATACATCAAGGGACATGTGGACTTAGGGTTCCACAAGGAGCTCAAGTCAGTACCACGTGAGTGCCTGCCTTAGGTTGACCCAGTGTACACCCAGGATCCTAGATGTGCTCGGTCACAAGACTTCCTCAATTGACTATCATCACTCACTCATTACTCAGGCAATGTCAGCCCATTGGCTAGATTTTCCATACCAATTGCCCACCAATAAGGCACTCCCCCATCCTGTCCATTCACCAACCCATAATAACCTGTGCCCATCCAGTCCCCTTGATCAAATCAGTAAATCAGCAGTCTGTCATGTGCAAAGTGGAACAAGGTAAACTTATGAACCATATGAAGTGAATAAGTGAAACTTTCATAGCTAAAATAAACACAAAGAACAATATTACACTAAGTAGCAAAAGCTCAGTTCAGAGCATAACATGGGTCAAAATGACACAAAATCATCAAGGGTATCAAGACCCCTGCCAACCTGAAATGAATATTCAGATGCAGGTGTGACGTAGCAGGGTACCTGCGTTCCATATACTGGTGGCATCACTATACCTTGATAAGCAACAAACATCTGAGATGATAGTGACTTATCAACTTCTCTCACAGCTAGACCTCTGATACACGTAATAGCACAACACCCACATAATGCAAGCAAGGCCATCCCTACCACTACACTCGAAAAGACACTTAAAATGATATGTTTCCATTTTCCAAACATTGAATCCAACCATCCAGTAATACTGTTATTAATACCAAAATTCGCAGCTAATTCATTGTGCAATGACTCGAATTTAGACAATGCTCTTGTAACAGATCCATCAGGTGCTGTATTGATTGAAATAAATATACAACATGATTCACCAAACAACACAAACACCACCTGTTTCAGCCAACAGCATATCCAAAGCCACCCTTTATGCCAAGCCATTAAATAGGAGGCTTATAATTATTCAGCCACAGCTGACAAAGCATAATGGGTGTAATTAATAAACCATTGTTGATTATAAGAAATATAGTTAATCCAGTCAACATTCTTATTAATAGTAACCCAGCAAAACAAGGAAGACTCAAAGCCTGCATCTGGCCTTAAATTCATCTGGTACTCCTCTAAGAATCCCAGTGGCATCTATGCATACCTTATCAACAACACTATGTAATACCACAGCAAACTTATGAATAGGATGATTATTGTGTCCTTTCAATGCACTCTCAGTGACAGAAATCATAGAAAAGGGAATTTCTAACGTCACCCTTGCGCAAAGACTTGTCCATCCTACTACCAATGTTATATACAGCTTGTCATGGCTACATACCCAAACAAAATCTGGTACGATCACCCCTCAATACAATAAGAGGATGGTCAGTTTGTTATATAACAATTAAATGACCACTAGCATTAAAATACCTCAAAATGTTCGACTGGCATGATTCACAACCAAAATCCTTTTACACAAACCTGTGAAATTTTCATATACTGTGACCAGATCCTCCTGTAGAATAAAACAATGAGGAAATATAATTGAATTGGTCCATACTGCCCTCACATCAGATCGATTTTCATCAATGATGCGGTATGGCTCTGGGGAAAGAATAGTGTTTTATTGTTCAATAAACGTTTGAGAGGATGACATATTTTTCATGGTTTTAACAAAGTGTGAGCTACCTCTGTACAGTAAACACCTTAATGGACAAGGTTTATGATCATTACAGTCAGTGGAATTAAAGGGAAGAGGCCATATCATTGGCTGGGATCTACTTTTAGCACACACAATACAATTATCTGTTGTTATGGTCCGGGCTGTATAACTGGCATGTGACGGCCATACATTATCAGTGTGTATGGATGCATTAACCACTAACTGCTCCCTGAAGACTTCATGCAAGTTTCTTAAAGAGTGAATAACACTCCGTTTATTCTGTCCTAGTCCTTTTACTATTGTGGCATTGATCGAATGTGATATGTTAGTGCCTCTTAATCCTATCACAGGTGTGTGATTGACACATGTACGCAAATTTTCCCCTACTTAACCTTATCCGGTTGTTGATAAAAACAAGTGGGGTTGCAATAACAAAATCAATCAAGACACATATGGAACCTCAAAATCCATACAGTCCTGCATGATGAAATGGATACCACAGAAGCGTAGTCATTGTTTTGGTCCCAAACATTTTCTAAGTTCAATGCAGCTCTGGTAGTCAGCGAAGCAGTATGGGCGGCGCTTGGCTCACACCCTTACTGTGTTGTCAACGTAGGTTGGTGATCGGATGACTGCTTCCCAGCCATTGCCATAGACTCTAAAAATCTAATGGAAATTGTTAATCAGAAGCTTCTGAGTGTTCAGACGGTATTGCTTGATGTGTAAGATTTCTAGTCACTAGCTTGAAAATCACACTTGATCCCAGATCTTTTGCTTGTCCATCTTTTGTAGTTATCAGTGACACATGTGGACTGGCATTGCTAGATTTTGTGTACTGATGGCCAGCTCTAGCAGCTCAGTAAATTTTAATATTTGTGTTCCCAGAGAAATCTTGTGTCCTGATCTGCTCATTGGACAGGGAAGGTGATCGCCTTCTGGTTCAATCACTGAGTGTGTGGCACCTGTATCTACCAAGAACAGAGATTTTTGCAGACCGTTAACTGAAACTTGCACTTTGGGCTACTCTACCGATGAGGATGAAGTTACCAATTCCAAGTGCACCCCCTTAGGGCCCCTGGGCACCTGCAATACCATCCTTCAATGGGGCATGTGCAGCTTATATGTCCAGGTTGCCCACACGTCCGGCAATATATCTGAGGTCTCTGATCTTGCTGTCCTTTTATTAATTTTGGAACTTGTTGATTTCTACCTTGCTGGTACACACCATTTGGTGGCATGTTGACAGGTCTCTTTGTTCTCTACCTCTTTGTCTTTGCAGCTTGAGAGATGGTGTCACTTGGATGGGGCATTACTGGGGTCTCAATTTGTGGCTTAACTATTACAGCAGTTACAGTTGTTGCATCTTCTGTTTTCTTCTTTCTTTTTCAGTTAAACCTAAAAATTCTTCCTATGCATCTTGCACTTCTTGAGGCAGGTTTTTCTTGAGCATCATTTGAAAGTGTATTTGATTCATTTCATTTTGATTCCATGATGACCATTTCCTCCAGCCACTTTCTTTGAAAGGTATTGATGTACTCATTGACACATGTTCCTGACTTCAGTTCCATGTTTTCTAGCTGACTGGGATCCATCTTTGATGGAAATTCTTGTCTACTAGCATCCCACATCTTGTTTCTGTGTGGGTCGAATGGAATATCATCCCATCCATTCTTGATTTGGTTCTCCATTGGTGCCATTGAGAAAATATTTTCCATCCATCATTTTCCAACTGTTTGTGACAAGATAGCTTTTATATCTCCAATATGCAATTGATGTGTTTCCTTCAAAGGCTGTAATCCATCTTTGACCTCCACTATTGAAGTTTGGCAGTTGCTCAATCAGTCCTTTTAAACCCATAAATGACCATGGCACATAAGTGTGTTTGTGCCCTTTATATAATAATGAACATGCTGTAACTGGATATTTCTGTGCTAATCTTGCAGATCATCTGGGTGGTTGTTCATCTTCACCATCACTGTTTTCTTCAATAAAGTCCATTACATTTTCTTCCTGTATTCGGTATTCGGACCTCAGTTTTTTCTTTAGCTTTTTCTCTTCCCTTCCAGCAATCTTCTTGGTCATCGCTGTTGCGAACGCTCTGAATTCTTGAAGCTCTTTTTCTCTTCCATGCTGTCTTTGAACTTTTTGTCCTTTTTGTTCTTCATGATGAGCTTTCACTTTATCCAACTCTCTCAACATACTTTCATGACTCCTCCTCACTTGCTTTTCCATTTTTTTCAACTCAGCTCTTTGTCTGATGTAACTCTCTGTCTTGGGGTATATGGGGGTGGTATCTCTTTCTGTAGTTGTAAATGTTGTTCACATTTCTCCTCTGCTTCACTCTTCTGCCTGTATTCCAGATCCTCTCATTGGCCATTGCTATTCTTTCTTGCTAGTCATTTTGTTTTATTTCTTCATAAGACTTTCCAGTTCCTTCTTAGTGCCTATTCCCTCTAATAGAATTAAGCTATGGGGTGTCTTTCCTTCTTCTATTTTCTGCTTTACTGATTTATTCCACATAATCTTATTTGATGAAATGATGGAGTGGAATGATAAAATAAATCAAATGGAATAAAACAAAAATAAACAATAAAAATAAAAAGTTTTATTTATTTAAATAAATGTGACTAATTATAAACCAACATTTGAATTTATATTATTAATTTATGTTAATCTGCATAACAAGGTATTAACAAGGTGTTTCATGTGCATTATTACAATTTATAATGCAATTATTAGTGATTTTCACAAAACATACCTTGATTCATATACTGATACAGGTCATAGTGTATAAATTCTATTTTATAGTGAATAAACCATTTACCATTTTTTATTTGGGCTTTACCAAACTAAGAACAAGACCTTACTTAAGTATTCCAAAAATAGTATTACTGAAAAATCACAGGTATCATACTACAATTTTTTCTTCTAAAATGATTTGAGAGGTTTTCTCTACACAAATACTCATCCATACAAATAATGTACCACTACAGTTCTGCCTGTGAAGTTGCATGATACAGATGTTGCTGTAGAAAGGCCAGAGGTTTTTCCCATGAGTCCTCTTGGGCATCTGCATGTGGCTTGGCCTATCCACCCCAGAGCATGAGTACTGTGATCATACACACACACGCACACAAATCAGAAAGCAAGATCTGTCTTTTTTATAATAATAATAAAAAATATATATCTCTCAGCATGAACAAGTGTAATATTAAAAGGTGTGTATGTATGTATGTGTTGTATCTAAGGGAAATGGACCATGTGTTACACTTATCATGAGATGATGCCTAACCTAACCATAACCATATGTACAGATTATATTTGGGTCAGTTTATTAAGAGATTATGAGGTCAGGTTAGTCAATTAGTCAATCAAACTCATCCACAAGACACCTAATATCACCTCAAATCTACATTCTACTCATTAACACCAGAAAAAGATCTCTCCTTTGTATCTACATTTCAATCTACATTTTCTAGATTTGAAATGGTTCATGTGCAAAGTCATAACTCAAAACTGATCTGAACTCAGTTCAACTGTTCAACTCAGCTGTGCATTAGAGTTGCGATTTTGCACATGAGCTTTGAAATGTGGATTTTTTTGTATCTTGAATATTTAAATCTATAGCCCTCCTCAACACTTTATTTTGTAGATGCATTTTAAACAGGTTTTATACAGACACTGGGCCTATCTTGTCATACACATTTTTCCAGCTACCCTCTACGATGTTCACATCCTGTTTTTATCACAGGTTCACTGCTGAGTGGATATTATTTGGTTGTTGTGCCATTCTTACAACATCCAAATACACTGACATGGAAGTGGCACAGTAGAGACTCTTGTGCTGCTTCAGGTTTACCAGGCACAGCAGTGTTGTGGGGGGATTTATACATCAGTGCCAGTGCTGAGTTAAGAGGGTATTCCACCATACAAAAATACACAGCTAACAGGGGTTCTATGGTCAAAAACTGACCAGAAAAGGCTAGAGGATGGGGGAACTTCTGAAACAAGACCAAGGGCTATAGACCTTAGTGGTCCACTTACAAAGTGTTTCTAATAAAGTGATTGGTAAGTGTATACTAAGATGCTGGTTTATTTCCAACCCACTTTGTGACTTAGAAGAAGCATTTTGACCCAATGACTGACATAAGGATTGATTCCCATAATGTGTCTTGGCGAGGGGTCTCAGTGTATCTGTGTGGAAGACAGCTAGCTAGGCAGGTTAACCAAAGACAACCTGGCTTCACAACTAATTTACATGAAATTGAGAAAATCCAGGTTTATCACTTTGTTGATTCAATGTGTATGTATTAGTAAATGGGCTAACATATAACCTATCATATAACTGGTATGAAAATTACTCTAGGTTACATAATATTTTTTAATCTTGGTTATGGCCTTCTATGGAAATACTGGACAAATGGCATTCCTTATTGAAAAGAGGACCCAGAGTTTTTTGGGTTCAAAATGGTGTGAATGTGTATTATAACAGACATGTGGCAATGGATGCTATGTAACTTAAATCTGAATCTTGTTATAACAAGTAAAGTAATATATTGTGTTGTCCTATGGGTTATGTATGTGTGTTATAGAATTGTAAATGATGTACACAGGTGTGATCACAGGTACATCTTCAGTAATATCCAGAGTGGACCAGTTCTGATCATCACCACCAACCACTAAGGGCCACCGAGTGTCGCAGGGCGAGGGGCAGGATGCACAGACTCCCATGACGTGGACGAACATTTATTTACATATAACGACTTCGGCACTCACACGTATTACACACGATAAACACAAATCCGATTAACAATTGACGAAAAGAATATTAACACGTTACATCAACAATGACCAACACTCTGCACACTTCAACACGGGGTTTAAGTACATACAAACAAATAAGGTGCAGGTGTGTGCAGGTGTGGCCACAAACAGATCCTCCCACTACACGTGGCTGGCCCAACCACTTGACTCGGGGGAGCGAGCGTTCCATGACACCTTTTTTTACCTAATACACAATTAAGAGAAGTGTACAGATTAATACATACAAATTATGCAATAACCCTGTGAAATAACTAAATCATTTTAATGATTAGTTTTTTTTCCCTTTCATTTTCAATGATTTGCACTTCGCCCATTTTCATTTAAATTAACATTACTTGTATCGCTTTATAAACTGTATGCCTTTCGTACCATGTTACAAAGGTATTTTTAAAGTCGACTGAAGAACCAGTTTTTTTTAGTCCGATTTGCCTGAGAGTTGGAGTTATTCAACATGTTTCTCTATATAGTATGCTTCACATGAAATGAAGAATCACATTGCTTTATAGTCTCTGAATAAATCAGTTTATGCTCCATTGTGCAGGAACCCCACATGTAAGTGGCCATATTTATACTAGATTTAATACAGAATGTCTCATTTATCCAAGTGTTAGTCCACTAGGTGTTTGTATTCTTCAGAATATAAAGAATCACTGAAAAAAATAATTGATTGATTCTTTAAGCCATGTTTCAAACAAAATGATATCCAGTTAATTAGGTTTATTTACAGATGAGGACATGGCTTTCCTGGCTTTATCTATGGGAGAAGAATCACCATCTTTCATTTTCAGTTTAATCCCTGTTTTTAGTCATTTATAATTTAATACAATGCCTATTTGCCTTTTTGCATGCGCATACAAAATTCTACCTGCTACCTTTTTTGTTGTTTTCCTGCTATAACACCCCTGACGCACCATGTCTTTAGTTGAAGTAGTTGTTGGAGCAGCAATGTAACAAAGATTTCTGCACTGTTCCAGAACATAGTATATTTTAACTACATGACTGTATAATATTACACATTTTAAGATAAGTTTGTCACATTATTGTAGTAGGGCATTTTATTTGATTGCCTTCTTGGAGACAGAAATAATTACTTACTACAAGATATCAATGAACGGACACATCTAGATTTAAAAAACAAACATTTCACAAAAGGTACTGAAAATATGTTGCACTTTTATAAGTTTGGGATTTTTTTCTAATCATTAGCAACCCTAAAAGTAGAGGCTCAGGCTCATAACACACTCCCTCGTGTTCTATTGTTTAAATATATCCCATAATAATATGACATAAACTGAGTGCTTACTTCTTTAGGTCCTCAAAGGTTTCATTCAAAGACTTTTTGATGACTGGAATATGACTGCCACTGATGCACACACAACACTGGGGCTACACAAATACATGCACACATACACACACATAAAAGGTATTACAATTTGTGTCTCAGTGTTTGTATTATGCATGGTTATTTTGTGGCAGTACATGAAATTTACCTGAATGATTTTGGAGTAGACAATCATAGAGAGGGTGATACAGCCACCAAACGAGAGACCACACAGAGCCAACCTGTCCCTCCGCACCATGTCATGATTCTGCAGGATTTGATATGCTGTCTACAGGACATACACACACACACAGACACACACACACACACACACACACACAAACACACACCCACACAAACACACACCCACACACACACACACAGACACACACCCACACACACACACACACCCACACACACACACAGAGACAAACTTTCATTCCAATTGGCAAATGTTCAGTCATCAGAATCAATCTATTTATGTTACGAAGACAGGAAACCAAAAACTTGAACCAACAGCATGAACGCTGCATTTAAATGCATGTTATCCAGATACTGAAATGTTAGAAATGTCAATGTTTGTTTGTTACCCTTAGAGGGCAAACTTCTTTTTGTTTGCATGCACACCACTTTAACTGAAGGCAAAAGGTTAGTGGTTGGACTCTGCTTGCTAGTATGTTTTTTACAGCCCTTTCACAACTCATTCATATGAAACCAGCTATGCTGGTCACATGGTCTGTGCTTACAAATCTATACCAAGAGACTATATGACATGCAGGTAAATCCATAAAAACACAATACCACAGAGCACTACAGCACAAAAAACAAACAAAGAACACTCAACACAGATTTATTGAATTAGGTGTTAGGTCTATGTTCCTAACACATAGTGTTTGTTTTCAGAACTGCATTCGGAATATCCTACATGAATAGTGCTGACAATATTTTTAAAGCATGTCCAAGTAAGACCAATTATTATCAGCCCAGAGAATCACATCTTGCTTCCATGTGTTGAATATGTGTGTCAAGGAAAGAGAACAAAGGGAATTACCTCAAAGTAATTGACATCAGCCTTTAGTTTTTTTAATTCACCAGGAGTCAGATACTCCAGCGCCATTGATGCAAAGCCATGTGATGCCAGGAGGGCGGCTCGATACTCCACCAGTCCACCACCCCCTCCCCACATATCCAGCACACCAGGGAATGGGCCAGGGCCTGGAGATACACACACACACACACAGACGATTCTGATTCTCGCTACTTGTGGCAATATGTATAATTCTGCTTCTTGGCCTTTGTGTATAAAAAGTGCTGTGACGTCTCAAATGACCAATTACATTACTATGAGGACTAACCTCATAGTTTTAGTTTTATGCAAAATTAAGTAAGCAACATGCACCAATTGTGCAATTAAATATGAAAAAAGGTATCATTTGTATCATGCACAGGGTCAGCAATTCTTAACAGTTTCTCTCACAGAGTAAATCTTTGCAAATGTGTTTGTATATGTTTTTGTTTGTACCTGGAGGTATGAACAAAGTTCCTCGAACACCTCTCTCTCTGATATCGAATCTTCGTACACCTGGAGCCATGTACCATCGCTCTATAACAAGGCTCTCTAATGGCGTGAGCTGAGTAAAACCCTGAGAAACATGTCCATCATGCACAGAAATGTGGAATACCAGTGGTGACAGGACATCTTTCTTTCGGAATCTAAATTAAATGAAGTGTAAATGCATGAATGGACAACAGAGAGGGAGGGAAAAAAGAAAGAAAAGCAAGTTATAAAAGGACTATTCATAGCTTCAGGCATTATATTATCAATGATTGTTAACCTAGAAAGACTCACGATTCTTCATATAAATACAACAGTCACACTTTCAACCTGCTGCTTTATGTGCAAACTAAAGTCATGATGTCCATCCTTGTGTATAGACCACTGAAGCCCCACACATAACTTATACACAGGTGTAGTGCAGTGTAGAAGACCTCAGTCCTGTTCGACTCCCTGGCACTGGCCGAAGACTCCACATCAGTCCCATGGCCTCCACACCTACATAGGTGCCGCTCAGACTGGCGTCCTTTGCCACTGCGTGCACACATGCGTCATACAAAAAGTCATAAATGTACTCAATCCTAATCATAAACGTAATTCACACGCAGCAGTCATTCACTGTCATTTCTGACACACGATATACATCAATGCCCCCAAACAACTTAATATTTTGCAGGGAGCATTTTCATACAATTTAAACCAGCTGTTTTTCACAACCTAAAAGACGTGTTTCGCTGGCTATGTAGCCAAGTGGGTATGTCATTTATTGTCACCATATGTAGCAAAACTGTTAATTAAAGTATAAATATTAACCGGTCACGGTGCCGTTGCCGTCGCTGACATAGTGTCCGAAGGCTTCCCAAAAATCCTTATCTTCTGACTGATGTACAGAGTGAAGTGTCACGTCTTGTTTTGGTCTTAAATTCCTCACGACGATCTGAAGCTTCTCGTCTACAAGTCCCCGCGTCGGCTTAATCGAAAGCAGTGGACATGCTCGGACCACGGTGCTCAACAACCTGAAAGGAGAAAAGCGAGACGTTTTAAGTGTTCGAGGAACTAATTTTTCACAAACAATTCGTCATTCTGTCAGAACTAAAGGTTTGGCCAACCAACGAGCTAACCAGTAGCATATAGATTGCACGTTGCACTGGATGCAACTTTATACAGGTAAAGCGCATTCAGGCAAATTCAAATTCAAAACTTCCACTCCTACCGCTTTATAGTCAACATTTTCACAAGTCGTCCTAATCGTCCCTGTATCTCCCACATAATGTGAGTGCTCCTACTTAAACTGAATTTCTACTGCTGTGGGTATGACAGTACAATGTCCCAACACGAACCTTCCGCGTTATGGACTGGGGGTGAAGCTGGACAGTTTACAAGTTCCTTTTGGTTTGACGTGATAGTGGTTAGCACGTTTGAGACACCCAACTGTAAAGGAGAAAACAGTCAGTGTCACCTCTCAAAAGCAAAACAACGTCTTGTACTGGACATGATCTATGCGCCTCAAATATATGGGCAGAGACCGACAAACATGTGGCAGATGGGTAGCTTGATACATGAACAGCAGGCTAAGACAAATCAGTGATGCTTGCCACAATAAAGCTAAGGCTAGACTGGTCAAATAATGAAGTCTCTTGGACTGTTCAGAACACATTTTAAAGGTGAATGATAGCCTGGACTTTAAGATTGTTAATGCAGATCAAAGCCAGTTATTGTCAGGTTCCACATGTGAGTGCCTTAGACAGATAAACTTTACCATTCCTGCTGAACTTCATAAGGTTGATACTGGAAAACTTGGGTCCCTGACAGAGCAGCAGCTCAATTCCATCTGTGCAACATGTACCACAGAACATCCCAATAACCTTGAAGATTGCTGTTAAGGATCAATTGACAGACATGAATGAAATGTTGCAGAGCCTATAGACTGGATTATCCACATGGTAATATTGAAAAGACTGTTGAATATTGAAAATAATATTGAATATTGAAAATAAATCTAAGACTGTAGCTGCAGTGACTGAGATAAAGCAACTGATTTCAGCTGCTACTCTCCTCTGCTACTATGTTGCATGCCAAACTAGACAAGCTCTAGGCAAGCAGGCATTGGGTACATGCTGCATACACTTCAGAGCTACAGGCTGAAGATGCTGTACAAGCCATGATCAGACATGTATCCCAGTTACTAAACAGGGCTCCCCCAAGAGTCTAAGATACATCCTATTCACAACACTGTGTGCTTGCAACAGGAGAAGTCGGACTTTGACCGCGTCTTTCAGTCAGACTACTGAGTGTCACAAATGTACCCACACAGATGTCTTTATAATCCGTTTGTTAGAAGAACCAGGGTTCACAGTATCTACATTGCAAAGATTTACCACTTTGTTTGTTATCCAAAATACCAGTGGTATAAAAATTGGGTTAAATGATCAATATTATTTTCAATATTATTTAATAATTATTACATTATTTTTGTGCAAATGTTAAGCATACATACCTTTGTAAGAAAGGACTTTGGGGAAGGACATTGGAGAAAGGTTTGTATGTAGGGCCAAGTTGTAACAGCCCGAGTGCCACTGGGCAAAGAGCAGAATGTATAGACTCCCTCGACGGAGACAAACATTTATTAATATACGTGCCCACCCAACACAAGGTGGGCTAGGAGCTGCCAACAAGAGAGGTCTCTCAGTTCATGTTCATATTCGTGTTATGTTTGTAATCTGTTGTCCGTGTTCACCTACCTGGGCTTCTGTGATTGCCGATATGTTCAGCCTTCGTGTGTGTATAATAAATGTCTGTCTAGGTCAAGAGAGCCTGTGAGTCCTGCTCCTTGCACTGCGGCACTCAGGCCGTTACACAAGTCCAGTTAGAAGGTCAGATAGCAGAGCTGAGAAGTGTCTAGGATTCCTTGTAAGCACATCTTGTATTACAAAATGAAATGGAGCTGAAGCTATATACAAGCTTGAGCATATCGTTAAATCAGAGTTTCAGGTAAAACCGTCAGCCCAAATGTAAAGGGTTGTCCCTGGACTCCAACAATCACACTTTTGACATTGCACACAAACATACATTGCACCAATACAAATATCCCCATACCCACATTTACACTATTTTTCATGTGGAGGGGTAAAATGTAGGTGATGTTAATATTAGTCCCAAAGAAGTGCAGACTGCTTGTCACCAAGCCATAGTCATTTCATATCTGGGTGGCCCCTGCATTGAGCTCAAAGAGATGAATCTACTCAAAGCCCTAGTACTGGTTATTTCCCATAATGCATAGCCAGGCCGGTAATGCTGACATTTCAATTCCTGCATTGGGATTTTTGTCTTCAGCATCACTATCAGCTTTTTAGTTACTGAAATACATGCTCAGTGAGCTTGGAACTTAGTCGTGGACTTGGGCCAGTGAAGAGAATTTCATTTTTGACCATGAAAACTGCCACTCTTGCTTCAGCAATAAGCTCCTGTCCTGCCAAAGTTGAAGCACTCTTGACACAGACGCTTCTGTAGACTTCAAATCTCTTCCTGTTGCTGCTGTTAGGTTACCAGTAAAGAGATACATCATATACAGAGATTTGTAATGGTAGACATACGCTACTTTTCTGTCTTTGTTAAGTATCTCTTTCAATTACCCTGGTACTAGTTGATCTACTTTCATCTTTCCACAAGACATTTTCATATCAGGCCTTTTTTGCTCTTAATGTTTACTGTATATATATATATATATATATATATATATATATATATACAGCTTTTAGCTCAGTAATCTGATTTTGCAGTGCATGTATACCCTTACTCTGATTTCTTTTGGATTTTCCAGTCTGAGTATACACGCAAATATAGCCAGTGCTGTTATGGAAGTGGCTAGCAGAATTAAATTCAACACATGTGAAATGGTTATCAAAAAAGGTTTGGGGAAACTCTGAAATACAGTACATGCTCGAGGAAACGAAGGAATTTGAATTGTGCACTACTAATGACCATTAGTAACCATACAAATATGAAAAAAAAGAACCATATTTGCCCGTAAAGTGTGTCCATGTTAACAAAACTCCGCAGCAGGAAGTTTGAAGTTTGCGTCACATCATTCCATGAGATTATTGGCTGGTTGCAAAGCAGAAATCCAATTATTGCTTGATTTATGTAAGCCCAGAGTTTTCCCATTATCTGAATACCCAAGCACAATCTAAATGCATTGATCGGATTACTGACCAAATATGATTTTCTGCAGTTATCAGATTATTAAGTGCATGTATTTGCACTTACTGTTTGATATTGTTTGTGAATTTTCTGCAAGTTCAAGTTCCATTGTGATTCCGTGTGTGATGGTTCATGTAACAAATGGTTAAAAAAGGGGAAAAAAGCAAATGCAAAGACTCAAAGAGTAAAAAGAAACATACAGAGGAGCAGAGAATCAGCGGGTGAAACAGAAAGCCTGTCATCCAGAAGAACATACATATTTATCTGTGATGAGGAGCCTCATCTCAATCTGCCAGATTCTGCCAGATCATCAACATTGCTAGATACATGCATACAGGACAAAGTGGGGATAGACCATTAGGCTGGAAGAAAGAGTAGACTTATCTATGGATCTAAAATATACATTAATTAACTTCTTAAAGGTAAAAAGAGCTAGAGAGGAGTGATTACCTGTGGTTGTTACCAGCTTTGATGGATGAGCTGAAATAGTCAGCACTACACTGAATGGCAAAGAGATGGCAAGTTGTAAAAAGTGAATCACAACAAAACAAATGGAAGCACAAATGGAAATCTCCTTTTTTTTGGTGTATTTTACAGAGGATATTATTTATTAACAATCATATTGGTGTAATGTCTTCAGGAGTGACCCACAATAATGACAAAAAAAAGCTAGATAAATAATCTGAACAAACAGAAGAAACATACAACCGACTTTCCAAACTGTCTGATACAAAGGCAAAACCCACACCCAACAAAAACGGCAGTCACTCCCTACCACAAGTATCCAACATCAAAGTACCAAACAAAACAATATTTACACACTTTTTACAATATCGGTGTGTACACACACACACACACACACACACATACACACACACACATCTTTCCATAACAATATCTTTGTGAAGACAGGTGCAAAGTTGGTTCGCGCAGGCTTGCAGACGACAAGAGGGTGAAACTCCGTCTGGCCCAGATGCCTTCTTCACTTTTTGTTTTTTGAAGAGGTGTCGCACATCTTCCTTGCAGATCTTCAGGGCAGGCTGAGTGGGTAGCTGGGTGCTGATGAGGTGTGGATTGTGGTCACACAATAGTTGTGTGGTACCTGGCTTTTGAAACCGGCAGTAGAATGTGTTAAGGTCGTTAGCCAGCTGACAATCACCCATTGTCTGGGGGGTGTCATTCCTAAATCCCCAGTCAGCTAGTTGTTAAGTTACATATTCAAATATAAAATGAAGATACAGACTTCAGAATTAGTTCAAGAGAATAGCTGGTCTGTCTTTTATTGCAAGTTAACGTTAACAAGCATTATTGAGGCATCCTCCAGAGAATTTCTAACAACCAAACAAAGAACCCACATTTGTATACATTGGTCAGAATCAATTATGTATTCACCCCAGCATTTTACATACTAGGGTTTGCATTTGTCACCATTACATCCAAACCATACATTAGTCAACATATGCAAACTGACATTCAACACGCACCCCAGTTGAAACCCATTACCACCACATTCCAAAAGAGGACTTCTCTTGACCTTATCCTAAAGAACCATCCTATATCCTATACCTTCAAATATCTTACCCTGAGGTCCACCAAAGCCTACCCAGGATCCTTTGCTAAAGCCTGCACAGGCCTCTAAAGAGGCCTTTATGTTTTACTTTGTTAATATGTCTAATGCAATGTTTGACTTTGTGTCAAGAACCAATCTACTATTTTTATGCTACTCTTTTCAAACATTTTAACATGTTTTTAACCACATATAGAGTCTATTTGTAGGGTTGGCATGATTATACATATCCCAATATGTATAATGTACTTCATGGAAAATTTAATACTGTGTGTAGCTACACTAAGTTAACTCTGTTATTGATAGTGTCAACACATTGATGTGAGGAGAACACCACATGAACAGTTATAAAGGAATACGTAAAGGTACATGTGTTCCACTTACTAATGCTAAGCTTACGACTTCTAACAAGTCGAGCAATCTCCTGCAGTTTCTGCTTTTCCTATAATTACATAATATATAGATGGTTTTTAACTAAATAACATAAGCACATGAAAATGTGAATATATAAGTGAACAAAAGTAAACAGACATATATGAACAAATAAAAATGAACAAAATGAACAAAATAAACACTTGATAAAGCTCATCTCATTCCCCCCACTCCACAGTATAAAAACCCATACTGTGCATTTATGAGACTGCTAAAGATGGAGGCCACACCCTGGAAACTGAGGCAGAAGGATTAGCCTCCAGATGAATCATTAGTTCTGACCATACATCAAGGGACATGTGGACTTAGGGTTCCACAAGGAGCTCAAGTCAGTACCACGTGAGTGCCTGCCTTAGGTTGACCCAGTGTATACCCAGGATCCTAGATGTGCTCGGTCACAAGACTTCCTCAATTGACTATCATCACTCACTCATTACTCAGGCAATGTCAGCCCATTGGCTAGATTTTCCATACCAATTGCCCACCAATAAGGCACTCCCCCATCCTGTCCATTCACCAACCCATAATAACCTGTGCCCATCCAGTCCCCTTGATCAAATCAGTAAATCAGCAGTCTGTCATGTGCAAAGTGGAACAAGGTAAACTTATGAACCATATGAAGTGAATAAGTGAAACTTTCATAGCTAAAATAAACACAAAGAACAATATTACACTAAGTAGCAAAAGCTCAGTTCAGAGCATAACATGGGTCAAAATGACACAAAATCATCAAGGGTATCAAGACCCCTGCCAACCTGAAATGAATATTCAGATGCAGGTGTGACGTAGCAGGGTACCTGCGTTCCATATACTGGTGGCATCACTATACCTTGATAAGCAACAAACATCTGAGATGATAGTGACTTATCAACTTCTCTCACAGCTAGACCTCTGATACACGTAATAGCACAACACCCACATAATGCAAGCAAGGCCATCCCTACCACTACACTCGAAAAGACACTTAAAATGATATGTTTCCATTTTCCAAACATTGAATCCAACCATCCAGTAATACTGTTATTAATACCAAAATTCGCAGCTAATTCATTGTGCAATGACTCGAATTTAGACAATGCTCTTGTAACAGATCCATCAGGTGCTGTATTGATTGAAATAAATATACAACATGATTCACCAAACAACACAAACACCACCTGTTTCAGCCAACAGCATATCCAAAGCCACCCTTTATGCCAAGCCATTAAATAGGAGGCTTATAATTATTCAGCCACAGCTGACAAAGCATAATGGGTGTAATTAATAAACCATTGTTGATTATAAGAAATATAGTTAATCCAGTCAACATTCTTATTAATAGTAACCCAGCAAAACAAGGAAGACTCAAAGCCTGCATCTGGCCTTAAATTCATCTGGTACTCCTCTAAGAATCCCAGTGGCATCTATGCATACCTTATCAACAACACTACGTAATACCACAGCAAACTTATGAATAGGATGATTATTGTGTCCTTTCAATGCACTCTCAGTGACAGAAATCATAGAAAAGGGAATTTCTAACGTCACCCTTGCGCAAAGACTTGTCCATCCTACTACCAATGTTATATACAGCTTGTCATGACTACATACCCAAACAAAATCTGGTACGATCACCCCTCAATACAATAAGAGGATGGTCAGTTTGTTATATAACAATTAAATGACCACTAGCATTAAAATACCTCAAAATGTTCGACTGGCATGATTCACAACCAAAATCCTTTTACACAAACCTGTGAAATTTTCATATACTGTGACCAGATCCTCCTGTAGAATAAAACAATGAGGAAATATAATTGAATTGGTCCATACTGCCCTCACATCAGATCGATTTTCATCAATGATGCGGTATGGCTCTGGGGAAAGCATAGTGTTTTATTGTTCAATAAACGTTTGAGAGGATGACATATTTTTCATGGTTTTAACAAAGTGTGAGCTACCTCTGTACAGTAAACACCTTAATGGACAAGGTTTATGATCATTACAGTCAGTGGAATTAAAGGGAAGAGGCCATATCATTGGCTGGGATCTACTTTTAGCACACACAATACAATTATCTGTTGTTATGGTCCGGGCTGTATAACTGGCGTGTGACGGCCATACATTATCAGTGTGTATGGATGCATTAACCACTAACTGCTCCCTGAAGACTTCAAGCAAGTTTCTTAAAGAGTGAATAACACTCCGTTTATTCTGTCCTAGTCCTTTTACTATTGTGGCATTGATCGAATGTGATATGTTAGTGCCTCTTAATCCTATCACAGGTGTGTGATTGACACATGTACGCAAATTTTCCCCTACTTAACCTTATCCGGTTGTTGATAAAAACAAGTGGGGTTGCAATAACAAAATCAATCAAGACACATATGGAACCTCAAAATCCATACAGTCCTGCATGATGAAATGGATACCACAGAAGCGTAGTCATTGTTTTGGTCCCAAACATTTTCTAAGTTCAATGCAGCTCTGGTAGTCAGCGAAGCAGTATGGGCGGCGCTTGGCTCACACCCTTACTGTGTTGTCAACGTAGGTTGGTGATCGGATGACTGCTTCCCAGCCATTGCCATAGACTCTAAAAATCTAATGGAAATTGTTAATCAGAAGCTTCTGAGTGTTCAGACGGTATTGCTTGATGTGTAAGATTTCTAGTCACTAGCTTGAAAATCACACTTGATCCCAGATCTTTTGCTTGTCCATCTTTTGTAGTTATCAGTGACACATGTGGACTGGCATTGCTAGATTTTGTGTACTGATGGCCAGCTCTAGCAGCTCAGTAAATTTTAATATTTGTGTTCCCAGAGAAATCTTGTGTCCTGATCTGCTCATTGGACAGGGAAGGTGATCGCCTTCTGGTTCAATCACTGAGTGTGTGGCACCTGTATCTACCAAGAACAGAGATTTTTGCAGACCGTTAACTGAAACTTGCACTTTGGGCTACTCTACCGATGAGGATGAAGTTACCAATTCCAAGTGCACCCCCTTAGGGCCCCTGGGCACCTGCAATACCATCCTTCAATGGGGCATGTGCAGCTTATATGTCCAGGTTGCCCACACGTCCGGCAATATATCTGAGGTCTCTGATCTTGCTGTCCTTTTATTAATTTTGGAACTTGTTGATTTCTACCTTGCTGGTACACACCATTTGGTGGCATGTTGACAGGTCTCTTTGTTCTCTACCTCTTTGTCTTTGCAGCTTGAGAGATGGTGTCACTTGGATGGGGCATTACTGGGGTCTCAATTTGTGGCTTAACTATTACAGCAGTTACAGTTGTTGCATCTTCTGTTTTCTTCTTTCTTTTTCAGTTAAACCTAAAAATTCTTCCTATGCATCTTGCACTTCTTGAGGCAGGTTTTTCTTGAGCATCATTTGAAAGTGTATTTGATTCATTTCATTTTGATTCCATGATGACCATTTCCTCCAGCCACTTTCTTTGAAAGGTATTGATGTACTCATTGACAGATGTTCCTGACTTCAGTTCCATGTTTTCTAGCTGACTGGGATCCATCTTTGATGGAAATTCTTGTCTACTAGCATCCCACATCTTGTTTCTGTGTGGGTCGAATGGAATATCATCCCATCCATTCTTGATTTGGTTCTCCGTTGGTGCCATTGAGAAAATATTTTCCATCCATCATTTTCCAACTGTTTGTGACAAGATAGCTTTTATATCTCCAATATGCAATTGATGTGTTTCCTTCAAAGGCTGTAATCCATCTTTGACCTCCACTATTGAAGTTTGGCAGTTGCTCAATCAGTCCTTTTAAACCCATAAATGACCATGGCACATAAGTGCGTTTGTGCCCTTTATATAATAATGAACATGCTGTAACTGGATATTTCTGTGCTAATCTTGCAGATCATCTGGGTGGTTGTTCATCTTCACCATCACTGTTTTCTTCAATAAAGTCCATTACATTTTCTTCCTGTATTCGGTATTCGGACCTCAGTTTTTTCTTTAGCTTTTTCTCTTCCCTTCCAGCAATCTTCTTGGTCATCGCTGTTGCGAACGCTCTGAATTCTTGAAGCTCTTTTTCTCTTCCATGCTGTCTTTGAACTTTTTGTCCTTTTTGTTCTTCATGATGAGCTTTCACTTTATCCAACTCTCTCAACATACTTTCATGACTCCTCCTCACTTGCTTTTCCATTTTTTTCAACTCAGCTCTTTGTCTGATGTAACTCTCTGTCTTGGGGTATATGGGGGTGGTATCTCTTTCTGTAGTTGTAAATGTTGTTCACATTTCTCCTCTGCTTCACTCTTCTGCCTGTATTCCAGATCCTCTCATTGGCCATTGCTATTCTTTCTTGCTAGTCATTTTGTTTTATTTCTTCATAAGACTTTCCAGTTCCTTCTTAGTGCCTATTCCCTCTAATAGAATTAAGCTATGGGGTGTCTTTCCTTCTTCTATTTTCTGCTTTACTGATTTATTCCACATAATCTTATTTGATGAAATGATGGAGTGGAATGATAAAATAAATCAAATGGAATAAAACAAAAATAAACAATAAAAATAAAAATAGTTTTATTTATTTAAATAAATGTGACTAATTATAAACCAACATTTGAATTTATATTATTAATTTATGTTAATCTGCATAACAAGGTATTAACAAGGTGTTTCATGTGCATTATTACAATTTATAATGCAATTATTAGTGATTTTCACAAAACATACCTTGATTCATATACTGATACAGGTCATAGTGTATAAATTCTATTTTATAGTGAATAAACCATTTACCATTTTTTATTTGGGCTTTACCAAACTAAGAACAAGACCTTACTTAAGTATTCCAAAAATAGTATTACTGAAAAATCACAGGTATCATACTACAATTTTTTCTTCTAAAATGATTTGAGAGGTTTTCTCTACACAAATACTCATCCATACAAATAATGTACCACTACAGTTCTGCCTGTGAAGTTGCATGATACAGATGTTGCTGTAGAAAGGCCAGAGGTTTTTCCCATGAGTCCTCTTGGGCATCTGCATGTGGCTTGGCCTATCCACCCCAGAGCATGAGTACTGTGATCATACACACACACGCACACAAATCAGAAAGCAAGATCTGTCTTTTTTATAATAATAATAAAAAATATATATCTCTCAGCATGAACAAGTGTAATATTAAAAGGTGTGTATGTATGTATGTGTTGTATCTAAGGGAAATGGACCATGTGTTACACTTATCATGAGATGATGCCTAACCTAACCATAACCATATGTACAGATTATATTTGGGTCAGTTTATTAAGAGATTATGAGGTCAGGTTAGTCAATTAGTCAATCAAACTCATCCACAAGACACCTAATATCACCTCAAATCTACATTCTACTCATTAACACCAGAAAAAGATCTCTCCTTTGTATCTACATTTCAATCTACATTTTCTAGATTTGAAATGGTTCATGTGCAAAGTCATAACTCAAAACTGATCTGAACTCAGTTCAACTGTTCAACTCAGCTGTGCATTAGAGTTGCGATTTTGCACATGAGCTTTGAAATGTGGATTTTTTTGTATCTTGAATATTTAAATCTATAGCCCTCCTCAACACTTTATTTTGTAGATGCATTTTAAACAGGTTTTATACAGACACTGGGCCTATCTTGTCATACACATTTTTCCAGCTACCCTCTACGATGTTCACATCCTGTTTTTATCACAGGTTCACTGCTGAGTGGATATTATTTGGTTGTTGTGCCATTCTTACAACATCCAAATACACTGACATGGAAGTGGCACAGTAGAGACTCTTGTGCTGCTTCAGGTTTACCAGGCACAGCAGTGTTGTGGGGGGATTTATACATCAGTGCCAGTGCTGAGTTAAGAGGGTATTCCACCATACAAAAATACACAGCTAACAGGGGTTCTATGGTCAAAAACTGACCAGAAAAGGCTAGAGGATGGGGGAACTTCTGAAACAAGACCAAGGGCTATAGACCTTAGTGGTCCACTTACAAAGTGTTTCTAATAAAGTGATTGGTAAGTGTATACTAAGATGCTGGTTTATTTCCAACCCACCTTGTGACTTAGAAGAAGCATTTTGACCCAATGACTGACATAAGGATTGATTCCCATAATGTGTCTTGGCGAGGGGTCTCAGTGTATCTGTGTGGAAGACAGCTAGCTAGGCAGGTTAACCAAAGACAACCTGGCTTCACAACTAATTTACATGAAATTGAGAAAATCCAGGTTTATCACTTTGTTGATTCAATGTGTATGTATTAGTAAATGGGCTAACATTAAACCTATCATATAACTGGTATGAAAATTACTCTAGGTTACATAATATTTTTTAATCTTGGTTATGGCCTTCTATGGAAATACTGGACAAATGGCATTCCTTATTGAAAAGAGGACCCAGAGTTTTTTGGGTTCAAAATGGTGTGAATGTGTATTATAACAGACATGTGGCAATGGATGCTATGTAACTTAAATCTGAATCTTGTTATAACAAGTAAAGTAATATATTGTGTTGTCCTATGGGTTATGTATGTGTGTTATAGAATTGTAAATGATGTACACAGGTGTGATCACAGGTACATCTTCAGTAATATCCAGAGTGGACCAGTTCTGATCATCACCACCAACCACTAAGGGCCACCGAGTGTCGCAGGGCGAGGGGCAGGATGCACAGACTCCCATGACGTGGACGAACATTTATTTACATATAACGACTTCGGCACTCACACGTATTACACACGATAAACACAAATCCGATTAACAATTGACGAAAAGAATATTAACACGTTACATCAACAATGACCAACACTCTGCACACTTCAACACGGGGTTTAAGTACATACAAACAAATAAGGTGCAGGTGTGTGCAGGTGTGGCCACAAACAGATCCTCCCACTACACGTGGCTGGCCCAACCACTTGACTCGGGGGAGCGAGCGTTCCATGACACCTTTTTTTACCTAATACACAATTAAGAGAAGTGTACAGATTAATACATACAAATTATGCAATAACCCTGTGAAATAACTAAATCATTTTAATGATTAGTTTTTTTTCCCTTTCATTTTCAATGATTTGCACTTCGCCCATTTTCATTTAAATTAACATTACTTGTATCGCTTTATAAACTGTATGCCTTTCGTACCATGTTACAAAGGTATTTTTAAAGTCGACTGAAGAACCAGTTTTTTTTAGTCCGATTTGCCTGAGAGTTGGAGTTATTCAACATGTTTCTCTATATAGTATGCTTCACATGAAATGAAGAATCACATTGCTTTATAGTCTCTGAATAAATCAGTTTATGCTCCATTGTGCAGGAACCCCACATGTAAGTGGCCATATTTATACTAGATTTAATACAGAATGTCTCATTTATCCAAGTGTTAGTCCACTAGGTGTTTGTATTCTTCAGAATATAAAGAATCACTGAAAAAAATAATTGATTGATTCTTTAAGCCATGTTTCAAACAAAATGATATCCAGTTAATTAGGTTTATTTACAGATGAGGACATGGCTTTCCTGGCTTTATCTATGGGAGAAGAATCACCATCTTTCATTTTCAGTTTAATCCCTGTTTTTAGTCATTTATAATTTAATACAATGCCTATTTGCCTTTTTGCATGCGCATACAAAATTCTACCTGCTACCTTTTTTGTTGTTTTCCTGCTATAACACCCCTGACGCACCATGTCTTTAGTTGAAGTAGTTGTTGGAGCAGCAATGTAACAAAGATTTCTGCACTGTTCCAGAACATAGTATATTTTAACTACATGACTGTATAATATTACACATTTTAAGATAAGTTTGTCACATTATTGTAGTAGGGCATTTTATTTGATTGCCTTCTTGGAGACAGAAATAATTACTTACTACAAGATATCAATGAACGGACACATCTAGATTTAAAAAACAAACATTTCACAAAAGGTACTGAAAATATGTTGCACTTTTATAAGTTTGGGATTTTTTTCTAATCATTAGCAACCCTAAAAGTAGAGGCTCAGGCTCATAACACACTCCCTCGTGTTCTATTGTTTAAATATATCCCATAATAATATGACATAAACTGAGTGCTTACTTCTTTAGGTCCTCAAAGGTTTCATTCAAAGACTTTTTGATGACTGGAATATGACTGCCACTGATGCACACACAACACTGGGGCTACACAAATACATGCACACATACACACACATAAAAGGTATTACAATTTGTGTCTCAGTGTTTGTATTATGTATGGTTATTTTGTGGCAGTACATGAAATTTACCTGAATGATTTTGGAGTAGACAGCCATAGAGAGGTTCACACAGCTACACACACTGTCTACAGCACACACACACACACACACACACACACACACACACACACACACACACACACACACACACACACACACAGAGAGACAAACTTTCATTCCAATTGGCAAATGTTCAGTCATCAGAATCAATCTATTTATGTTACGAAGACAGGAAACCAAAAACTTGAACCAACAGCATGAACGCTGCATTTAAATGCATGTTATCCAGATACTGAAATGTTAGAAATGTCAATGTTTGTTTGTTACCCTTAGAGGGCAAACTTCTTTTTGTTTGCATGCACACCACTTTAACTGAAGGCAAAAGGTTAGTGGTTGGACTCTGCTTGCTAGTATGTTTTTTACAGCCCTTTCACAACTCATTCATATGAAACCAGCTATGCTGGTCACATGGTCTGTGCTTACAAATCTATACCAAGAGACTATATGACATGCAGGTAAATCCATAAAAACACAATACCACAGAGCACTACAGCACAAAAAACAAACAAAGAACACTCAACACAGATTTATTGAATTAGTTGTTAGCTCTATGTTCCTAACACATAGTGTTTGTTTTCAGAACTGCATTCAGAATCTCCTACATGAATAGTGCTGACAATATTTTTAAAGTATGTCCAAGTAAGACCAATTATTATCAGCCCAGAGAATCACATCTTGCTTCCATGTGTTGAATATGTGTGTCAAGGAAAGAGAACAAGGGGAATTACCTCAAAGTAATTGACATCAGCCTTTAGTTTTTTTAATTCACCAGGAGTCAGATACTCCAGTGCCATTGAAACAAAGCCGTGTGAAACCAGGAGGGCGGCTGGATACTCCACCAGCCCACCATCCCCTCCCCACATATCCAGCAGACCAGGGAATGGTCCAGGACCTGGAAATACACACACAGACACACAGACGATTCTGATTCTCGCTACTTGTGCCAATATGTATAATTCTGCTTCTTGGCCTTTGTGTATAAAAAGTGCTGTGACGTCTCAAATGACCAATTACTTTACTATGAGGACTAACCTCATAGTTTTAGTTTTATGCAAAATTAAGTAAGCAACATGCACCAATTGTGCAATTAAATATGAAAAAAGGTATCATTTGTATCATGCACAGGGTTAGCAATTCTTAACAGTTTCTCTCACAGAGTAAATCTTTGCAAATGTGTTTGTATATGTTTTTGTTTGTACCTGGAGGTATGAACAAAGTTCCTCGAACACCTCTCTCTCTGATATCGAATCTTCGTACACCTGGAGCCATGTACCATCGCTCTATAACAAGGCTCTCTAATGGCGTGAGCTGAGTAAAACCCTGAGAAACATGTCCATCATGCACAGAAATGTGGAATACCAGTGGTGACAGGACATCTTTCTTTCGGAATCTAAATTAAATGAAGTGTAAATGCATGAATGGACAACAGAGAGGGAGGGAAAAAAGAGAAAGCAAAGCAAGTTACAAAAGGACTATTCATAGCTTCAGGCATTATATTATCAATGATTGTTAACCTAGAAAGACTCACGATTCTTCATATAAATACAACAGTCACACTTTCAACCTGTTGCTTTATGTGCAAACTAAAGTCATGATGTCCATCCTTGTGTACAGACCACTGAAGCCCCACACATAACTTATACACAGGTGTAGTGCAGTGTAGAAGACCTCAGTCCTGCTCGACTCCCTGGCACTGGCCGAAGACTCCACATCAGGCCCATGGCCTCCACACCTACATAGGTGCCGCTCAGACTGGCGTCCTTTGCCACTGCGTGCACACATGCGTCATACAAAAAGTCATAAATGTACTCAATCCTAATCATAAACGTAATTCACACGCAGCAGTTATTCACTGTCATTTCTGACACACGATATACATCAATGCGCCCAAACAACTTAATATTTTGCAGGGAGCATTTTCATACAATTTAAACCAGCTGTTTTTCACAACCTAAAAGACGTGTTTAGCTGGCTATGTAGCCAAGTGTGTATGTCATTTATTGTCACCATATGTAGTAAAACTGTTAATTAAAGTATAAATATTCACCGGTCACGGTGCCGTTGCCGTCGCTGACATAGTGTCCGAAGGCTTCCCAAAAATCCTTATCTTCTGACTGATGTACAGAGTGAAGTGTCACGTCTTGTTTTGGTCTTAAATTCCTCACGACGATCTGAAGCTTCTCGTCTACAAGTCCCCGCGTCGGCTTAATCGAAAGCAGTGGATATGCTGGGACCACGGTGCTCAACAACCTGAGAAAAGAAAAGCGAGACTTTCTGGGAATTTGTTTATTAGGTCATGTTTCTGTACAGCCAGCTACTTCCAAAAACAATTCACCAATCTACCAGAATCACAAAAGGTCTAGACAACCATGTATGTGCGGTATGCAGCTGTGTACACATGAAGTGGGCTCAGGAAAATGAATAACTGCCACTCCTACCTCTTTGCAGGCAACATTTTCATACGTGGCAGTTCCCCCAGTGCCTCCTCCCTAACGCGAGTGATCCAACTGAGACGAATTGCATGGTATGGAAAGCCAAAGTGATCAAAATTCGCTTCAAACGAAAGGCGTTTTATTTGTAAAACGCCGAAAAAAAGCGGCGTTTTGGATGCTTTTACGACACAAAATACGGCCTTATTTTTCACTACGCCATAAAATAGACTGCAAAAAACATTTTAAAAAAGCCGTATTCTACGCCATTAATGTGTCAGTTGAAATGCCGTAAAAAGAAGTTTTGGCTAGAAGTTTGGATAGAAGTTTAGTAGACATGGCAGTAGTGACAATGGATAGATACTTCGGACATCGTACTTTAAATGGGCAATTTAAATGGGCAAGTACTTTAAATAGGCAGTTGGCTAACTAGGTTAGTTAACTATCTAACTAAATAGCTAGAAGTTTAGTAGACATAGCAGTAGTGATCATGGTCTACTAAACTTCTAGCCAGCTAGCCTACCTAACTAGCTAATAAGTGTATAACTAAAGACATTCTTGAGTGAATGAACACATTTAAATCCCAAAAGTAAACAAACTTGAGGAAGGGTTCTTCAGCCGATTAAGATCTGTAGTGAACTGGTCAGGTCTGACCTTGTTCTTGAGTGATTGGGTGAAGAAAATTAAAGTCTATTGGCTGTCAAACCCAATAGGTGGAGCTCATTATCATACTATAAAATGGAATTTTAAACGTTTCAGTATAAACGTCGTAAAATATAGCGTTTTTGATGGTTTTTGCGGCATATTTTACAGCGTAGTGAAAGATAACGCCGTATTTTGCAGCATAAAAGCATCCTAAACGCTTTACAAATGTTTTACAAATAAAACGAGTTTTGCTTTACAAACGTTTTACAAATAAAACGAGTTTCGTTTGAGGAGTATTTGACCACTTTGGCTTTCCATAACATAGTGCTGTGGGTGCAATGTCCGAAGATGAGACCATTGCAAACTATGACCTGCTGGGTGAAGTTAGCTATACTTTACAACTTAATGTTGAACTTCGAGAATATGTTAAGCATATCAGTACCAAAATGAAAATGTAACACGCAAAATGGCAATTTAATCCTAAATTTGAATCTAAATATTCCACTCATACATTTAAGTTTGAGCACAAAACTAAAATTCCAAATTCTATTTACATTTGCAATTTGGTGGACCTCTTTTGATATTTCATTTAGCTTTATTAAAATTGAATGTATTTCCCAATTTGAATTAACATGTTTCATATGATCATGCGATAAATGTGTTAAAATGATCATTAAAATGTTATTCGCCTAATATGCATTTGCATTCAAGGACAATGCATTTTAAGTGCAATTTTCAAACCACCCTGCTAGAAAGATGGCTAAATTCAAATGTTAAAGGAGAAACAGCGCCTCTCCTCTTTGCAATAACATTCTGAAGTCATTTCATTGTAACAGATATTCCACGTCTATACCGCATGCTCATCAGTAGAAGGTGAAGAGAGGTTTATAAAAGAAAAATCGGAACTATATTCCGATAGTTTAGGTTCAAACGTTCCAGTTAACTGATCGAATTAGAAATGATAATATTACACGCTATGTAGGCTGTTAGATGCTGGCAGCAATGGGCTACACGTTCGCTTCTCCAATTCAGCCAACAGTATGTGAGTAAATATTCAGAACGTAGATCTAATTATTTTTTTAGAATACACTCCCAATATCAGTGCCATTCGTTTTGAATATTTAAGAAGATAACGTAGTACCTAATCTTATCATTTCTATATCCTATTATATCGTCAAACTAAGTGAAGCAAAATTTTAATTTCACATTTTTCTGCAATTGGCTGAATTGCCATAAGCCTTAACAAGTGAGTTTCTTGTACTGTATCTATAGCTCCTCCAACAGCAGCAACATAACATGTTATCTATGCGTCCTAATCAGTGGATAAAAATGGATTTATGTGGAAAACATTTTTGGTAAATGAACACTTAATAGAATTAATTTAAAAAAAAAAACATACTGCATGCACGTGTGCACATATCCACACACACACACACACACACACACACACACACACACACTATCATCCTAAAATTATGAATACATACTTTCTACTTTAGCCCTACTCATACAGTTACTATATGAGGAAAAGAGATTAAAAAAAGAAATCACCTTACTGGGATCCTACACTCACATTACTTGTGAAAGTGGGATATGAGTCGTGTTGAATTTTCAACCAATCCCATGAATTATCATTAAATTAATAATGAGTTAGGTCACTGTTAGTTTTCCTGTACTTCAGGCTGAATGGCAAAAGGACAGAAGGGCTTGTTTCACCTGCTGTGGTGGAACTGATGCTGCCTGAGTGCTTGGACTCAGAGGACTCTGTGGTCAGGTACTTCCTGTCAGTCAAGGAAAGATTGCATGTGGTTGTTACCAGCTTTGATGGATGAGCTGCAAAATTGAAATAATCAAGCCTTAACACTACACTGACTGGCAAAAAGACGGCAGAAATGTAGGATAGGCTATATTTAATTTTATTTATGGCCTGCAATAACAGATCAGCTGCCAAATGTAAATACACCACTATTAATGCAATATATCAAAATAATTAATGTTCTAATGTTTCAAAGTTACTGGTTATGTGAATGAATTACTCATTTTGATATAGAACCCAGGCAGGTTATTTACAGTGATAGATTGACAAAAAAATATAAAATAAAACATTCCAACCAATCACCATCCAAGATTCCTAAGGCCTCCTTGATGTCTTGTTATTATGATAAAAAAAGAGTGGACAAGTCACAAGAAGCAAGCGACTGCCCTCCAGCGTTAGGATGGTTATGATAGTGCAGTGTCTATATTTTCCTTACTGTAGTATGAGCATCCTGTAACATTTGTATCCTAAAGCTACCTTCTCAACTATGTGATAGCATATTAGCAAGTATGTTCACTTTCCATGGGACAGGCACTGTGCTTAGATTTTATGGCTGTAGTGTAGTGTTAAAACTCCACCTAAACACTCTTTAATTCAATGTTCTGAATTCTGCTAGAAAGGTCAATGTATTATGATCAGAAAAATCTATTCAGGTTGGTACAGTATATGCTTGGTACAGAGCTCTTGGACAAGATTCCTAATACCACATTCACCTACCTCTGTACTGTGCTTGTATTTGTAATTGAAATTGGATAAGAGTGTCTGTTAAATGCATAAAATGTAAATGGATAAAGAGATACCTCACCACTTACACTAGCCAAATAAACCTCAAAATGTTGTAAAGCCATAAATTAATGTCAGTGCTTCCTCCTTGATAGTGAAATATGCTCAGTGAAGACGACTGAAATTTCTGGAAAAATACAGGTTTATCTAGAGGTTTATCTATCCCTGACTGTAGCAGCACAACTCCTACCTCAAAATCACAAGTGTCCACTGCTGGCTTTAACATAGCCTTCGGAAATGACACACAAGAGAAAATGGCTTTCATCTGGACCAGTGCACTTTGCCAGTTTGCACACAAATTTAATAATCTCCTTAAATAGATTAGAGGAGTGGTCACCCAGCGACATTGGTTAATAATCTGAGGTAAATCCCAAAACAGTTTGGCTGTTGAAATCCCCCAAAATGGTGAATGCTGAGCTCTGCTAGAGCTTGCAGTGCCTCACACACGCACGCATGAGGTGCAACGTATACCCCTACCAGTACAACAGAGGAGAACTCCTGTGCACAGTAGAATGGTTTACAGTTTATGAAACATGATTTTAAGTTAGAACTGCATGATTTTGTTCAACCAGTTACATCCGTACACCAGCAGGTGTTAATGTAAAAACATATTCCGTCTCCTTGTTTTCCCTGAGAGCTCAATAGCACGGTGTACTCTGTACATACAAAATCGTGGAGCTGGAGTGCGCAGTCTGGGATAAGCTCAGTCAGCCATTTCTCAGTGAAGCACGGCACAGCAGAGCTAGAAAAATCCTTGTTTGTTCTGTTAAGCAGTGAATGTTCATCCATTTTGTTCCCTAAAGAGCAAACGTACAAAACGAGCAAAGTGTACAACAAACAAAACATGAAAGAGCTCCTCACCGGTGTCACTATCTGTGGCGCCATGTTGGGTGGCCACCTCACATACGTTGTAATCTAATAATGTGACTAATTATAGACCAGCATATAGATTGAATATAGAATATCGATTATTCATTACTGTTAATCTGCATAACAAGGTATTAACAAGGTGTTTATTGTGTATTGTTACAATTTATAATGCAATTATTAGTGATTTTCATAAAACATACCTTCACTTATATACTTACAGGTCATAGTGGATAAAGCTTATTTTAAAGTGAACAAACCATTTAACAGCTTTTAATTTAATTAATAATGAACCACTACAGTTTTGCCTATGGGGTAGCATGTTAGTTCTTATCACAGGTTCACTGCTGATTGGATAATATTTGGGTGGTGGGTCATTCTCACACCACCCAAATACACTGACATGGAAGTGGCACAGTAGAGACTCTTGTGCTGCTTCAACTTGACCAAGCACAGCAGTGTTGTGGGGGGATTTATACATCAGTGTCAGTGCTGAGTTAAGAGGGTATTCCACCATGGTAAAATGGTCTATTGCTACCACAGACAGCAGAGAGCAATCTGTTGTAATTAAAATATGTCTTAGTATAATAATAATAATAATAATAATAATAATAATAATAATGCTGTCCCCTGGATGAGGTTTTCCCTGGAGACACCTCATTTCAGCCCATTGAGTACAATGATACCCCAGTATATGGCGTGGATCAGACACAAGGTGATAGATGATCTATCATCTCTGACTTTACATCTACAAGGTGGGCCAATAGGGTAGGTTTATCTAATTAGTATTGCATGGTTTGCAAAAAAAAACAAAAAAGAAACTTGGACAGACTTCAGTACAGACTTACAGGCAGATTTACAGGAATTATTCTGAGTAATTTTAACAATGTGATTCAGCATCTGAACTGCCTGAGTGAGTTATCTACAGGTATAAAAGGTGTTGTATGACATTGACACAACAGAATTTAGGCATAGTAAACCCCATAAACAACAGGGAATTACTAAACTAGCTCATATTCACACATATAAATTCTAAATAGCACATATTAGCACATATTCATACCTGATAAATAACAGAATAATTGAAGTAACACATACTCATGAAAAGTAAACCCCATAAACAACAAAGAAGGGCTAAAGTAGCACTCACCCAGACCAGTAAAAATTCCACCAACACTAATTAGCTAGCTGACAGGCCTGTAAGCCTAATATATTTGTTATATATTTTTTTTACTCTTTGAAATATTGAACAGATACAATTTGCTACTTTGCTACGTGCTACTAAAGCATGGCATTGCAGAAGGACAGCTGGCATGATTTTAGCACTGTAGGTGCTGATCAGAAAGAGGGTGAGCTGAGAATAAATGTAAATGTATATGGAGGATTTATTGTTGTGAAGCATAGTGTCAGAGTGTATGAAGTCAAAGTGTTTGTATATCAACTTGGCAGCTCAGCTTAGCCAATCAGATTTTAGGGCCAGATCTATCTTTGTTTTTTTTAAGCTTCCTGCCAGCTGCTTCACCAGATACAACAGTTCTGGAATGTTTCCCCTGCTGACATCAAAATTCCATAGAATCAGTAAGATTCAGTTCTGCAAATGTTAGTGCATTTTAAATCTCTTTCTCAGTCACACGCCCTCATCTAACTGTTGTCTGCAATGGGACTGAAATATAGCAAGACAAAGATCCAAGATATGTCAGAGCGGCAGAGGATAAAGAATAAAAAACCCATTCTGCTAAGGGGCACCTCAAGACGCCTGATAGGAACTACCAACAGCTCCACAGCTTCCTTACCGACATATTTTGACTTTTACCTACCTGGTGCAGTCATCTGTAAGCTGAACCGCACCCCGATTGTCTGGGACAATGCCACTCCACAAAGATGCAAGAGTGTGTTGGCGCCTTCAGCCGAAAGCAGAGCTGCTAGCTTGCCCTTTCTCTCATGTGATTGATGTGGGTTGCAGAACTGTTAATATTTTAAAAATAAACAAATAAACAACACATCCTGCTTGTGTTTGATTTTATGGTGTATATGTACTGAATAAGCATAGCTAGCCTCTGTAATGTGAAAATACATGTACGTGACTTCTACAGCAGACAGAGCAGCGTGACGCATGGCATTCCTATCCAAATGGAAATCACACACACGCACACACACACACACACACACACACACACACACACACACACACACACACACACACACACTGGGCCTCCAGAACTGGATGGCAGGTGGACACAAGCAGAAGGAGAGTTTTTATACACATTATACATAAACCTACAAAATATACCAAAATAAAAATATACATATGCCTACAAATTATGCCTCTGTAATGAGCGATGCTGTTTGAGGGCCTGCTGAAAAGGACAAGCAGAAGGAGAGTTTTTATACATATTATACATAAACCTACAAACTATACAGTACACCTCCCCATCAATGAACTCACAAAATTCACACATGACAGAGGTCTTAACTGATGATGTCATCATGTCATTCAGGGTTTTTTTGGGGGGGATTTACCTCATGTTGTCTGTATTTTAGGCCTGGTGCCTACTTGATTTTTCAAAACTCAACAAGCTTTTTCACTACTTGCATGGCATTTTCTTCTGAGGTGGTATCCCATGGCAACCTCACTGACAGAAAGTAGTGATCACACACAAGTACACACTGACCCCACATACACACCCATATGTCCAGCCCATACTGGAACCAGGACATCGACTCCCTGTAAGATCAGTGCTCTTACTGTGGTAAAGCAATAATCTGATTCTATCAGAGAACAGGTTGAATCTTATTATCTGTGAATCAATTACAGTTACTGGATTACCAGGGATTAGGGGTCCCAGCAATTGGCAAAAGAGAGAGAAACAGAAGAAGAGAAGAAAGAAACTTACCTCAGCTGGACTACTGGGGCCATTTCTTTCAGACTTTGTAAGGCACATGGCAGGACCAGGGAGCTGGGTGTCGGGGTCTGAGTCCCTTCTGGGTATTTTGGAATTCACCACTGGTTTCTGGCTTTGCCTCGCACCAAACAGGAGAAGATACACCACCTTATCTCACAGGTACAGTTCCACTCCTCTTCTACTGTTTATACAACCCTCTAACACAGTTTAATTAAGGGAGAGCAGAAACATTCAGGATCTGAAGAAACTGATGATTAGAGCCACTGAGATCTTCAACCTGCCAGCAAGGGCTAGAAAGTAACCTGGAGTTCCTTATAATGCATTAACATAATACAGGCAGGGTCAAACATCTGGGGCACAAATCTCAAAAACACTGGGCTTTCATGTATTGTGGATACTTTCATTGGCCATGGTTTACCTCTACTGGTCTGCTTAATTAAGCTCTTTCTTCTGTGTCTGTAATTAGTGATGCTGTTTGAGGGCCTGCTGAAAATGACAGTGTAATTGGACAGGGTTGACGTAGTATTTTTATTTAGGCTGGAAAAAAAGTTAAATCCAGATTACTTTCATCAACATAGTTTTGCAAAAGAAATCAACGTGTCTCTCAAGATTTGATGAGAGTAAACAAAAGCATATGTATTGCCAAGGTCATAATTTAACTGTAATTGCTATGCTTACTAGCTAATTGAATAGCTCAAAATCTCGGGCGGATACATGTCAGAAGTCTTTCAGAGGGCTAAATTACGCTTCAGAGTAAAATAGGGGTTGTTCAAGGCACTCTGATACTGACCCAATGCTGACGAAGTCTTCTTTAATGCTCTAGTAGCTGATGTTTGACAACACACCTTGGGCTCCTGCTCTCAACAAAAAGAGAGCAGATTCTAGAAGATGGCTTAGATTTTCACGAAAGCCGAAAACCCTCTAGGCGTTCCATTCATAGGAGTTCTGTTCATAAATGTTGGAAGTGGAGACACTGTATTGTTAAAGCTTGACTCTCCAACAGAAGGCAAGACAGTTTTCTAAGTGAGTCTTGACTTTGGCTGTAGGCATCCACCCAATTCTTTCCATATTTTCCGTTCCAGCTGAATGATCTGTGCACTAATCACCGATAACCATCTGCAGAGCTGGTGGCAAATATCAGCGCCAGGAAGTCAACGTTAATGAAGCACCGTGCAGGACTTTGGGTTTATGAGTGGGCCATAGTTGGACGTAGCTGGACTGCGGTGTGTCTGCTGGTTATTAGTGATTTTCATAAAACATAGCTTCATTCAAGTACTGATACAGGTCAAGGTGTATAAAGCTTTTTTTATAGTGAATAAACCATTTTTCAACAGTTTTTAATTAGGGCTTTACCAAAGTAAGAAGAAGACCTTACTTAAGTATTTCAAAAATAGTATTACTGAAAAATCACAGATATCATACTACAATACCTCCTTCTAAAATGATTTGAGAAGTTTTCTCTATTCACATACTCTTCTATACAAATATTGCACCACTACAGTTTTGCCTGTGGAGTTGCATGATACAGGTGTTGCTGTAGAAAGGCCAGATGTTTTTCCCATGAGTCCTCTTGGGCATCTGCATGTGGTTTGGCCTGTCCACCCATGAGCATGACCACTATGATCACACACATGCACACACCCACACACACACACACGAGCACACAATATCAGAGTACAAGTGCAATATTAAAGGATTTGCATTTTATTAAAGGAGGAATAACTTTATTTTTGCCTTGTTTGAAGTTGGCAGCCCAGTGATGTGGTGAGTATGGCGGCTCAATTAGGTGCCCTGCACCAGGGTAGATGAAGACTTGGAGCAGGTGATGATTTCCTGCCTTTTCCATTATCTGTTGTATCTAAGGGAAATGGACCATGAGTTACAATTATGAAATGATGCCTAACCTAACCCTAACTATATGTATGGGTTTTGTCAGGGTCTGTTTCTTAAGAGATTATGTTGTCTGGTTAATCAATCAGTACTCATCTACAAGCCATTTCATATCACCTCATACTATACATCTACCTCATACTCATTAACACCAGAAAGAAATTAGGTTTCACCTTTGTATTTAAACAATCTACAGTTTCTAGATTTTAAACAGCTCATATGTTAAGTTACAAATCAAAACTATTCTGATGGCAGCTGTGCATTGGAGGCAGAACAAATGTAACTGGTTAACAGTCAACGGGTGGAGATTAACAAGATTGGTAAGCAATCAATCGATGGAAATTTTCAAAGACTGCATGTTCACCTCACATAGTACCTTTGCAGTGTCTGCCAGAAATTACTTTAAGCATAAGTGTGTAAGAACATACTACAGCAGTCAGCAGAAGAGAAGCAGCCATGCTTGTATTTGAAGTCTAAACATAACATTCATGTACAACAAAACCAAACTATTACAAAGTCATTACGACATACTGCATCTGTATCTGCCTGCACAACACCTGGCTTACTTACAACAAACAAGCAAGTAAAGAAGACAGTTTTGGGGGGCTAGATAGCCTGCCAGGTAGTTTTGAGAGACACTAAAAGCATATAAAAAAGAACAATTAAAACAAAAGGCAAAACTACAATTAAAATAGTGTACATTTTATGTAGTGCACATAAAATAATCTGAGAAAGTACATAGTTTTCTAAAGATAAGCTCTGCTTACAGCTTATTTTGAATCACATTTGTTACAGTCTGAACCAATTAGATTTGCTCAAGCTGCCTTCAGAACAGTTTTGCATTGCAATTTTGCACATGAACTTTGAAATGTGGATTTCATTTTTGCAAAACTTTGCCAATATTTAAATTGCAATATTTAAATCTACAGCCATTCTCACCACTTTATTTTATAGTTGCATTTTAAGTTTTAAAGATACACATGGCCCATCTTATCATGCACATTTTTCCAGCTACCTTCAACGCTGTTCAAGTTTGGTCAAAAACTGACAAGAATGGGCTAGAGAAAGGCAGAACTTCTGAAATACCGCCAAAGGGCTTTAGACTTTAATGGTACACTTACAAAGTGTTTCTAATAAAGTGATTGGTGCACGTATACTAAGCTGCTGTTATTGCCAACCCATCTAGTGAAGCATTTTGATGCAACGACTGACACAAGGATTGATTCCCGTTATTGTAATGTGTCTTTGTGAGGGTTCTCAGTGTATCTGTGTGGTAGATAGCTAGCTAGGAAGGTTAAAAAAGACACCTAATTTACATGACACTGAGAAAATCCCAGTTTGATTTATCACTTTGTTGATTCTTAATGCAAGTCTATTAGTAAATGGGTTAACATACAATAACATACGTATGTCTGTTATTCTGGGTAATAGGCTACTCTGGTATGAAAATGAATCTAGATCACATTTTTAGAGCATGAATATTTTTAGTTATGTCCCTGTATGAAAACACTGGACAAAACCATTCCTTTCTGATTCCAAAGGGGACCCACATTTTTTTGGTTCAAAATGGGGTGATTGTGTATTTTAAGGAACATGCGACAAGGGACAATGGTTTAAGGGACAATGGTTTCTTTGTAACTTAAAATATCTCAATATTGAATTAACAAGTAAAAGAATATGTTGTGTTGCCCTATAGGTTATGTATGTGTGTTATAGAACTATAAATGATTTAGACAGGTGTGATCTTACATCTTCAGTAGTCTCCAGAATGGGACAGCTCTGGTCATCATCACCAACCATTAACAGTGCTGGACATGTTATCTGATCAACCTGCGTGTTATACAATACCTCATTATAGGCAAACACATACACATACATTCAAACCTATAAACAAACACACAAAATATCATACACCCCTAGATGTATTTGACAATATTCTACAATAAAACAAATTACGCTGAAGCACAGATTAATGAGATGATTGTAAAAAATTTTTTAAAGGATATATAAAAATGCAGTATAATTATTATGCAGCTTACATCCACTTTCAAGGTGGGATCTGTTGGAATGGGCAGGATAACGCCTCTCCAGATGATCTGATTGTTTTCTATCTGAATTTTACTTCTATATCTAAAAAGTAACATTTAAAAAATTTAATTACAAATGCATGCATAAATCATGTATTTAGGACTTCTACTTCTACAACACAATTGTACACCACAAATAAGAATTGATGAGTATCTAAAAGCTTTAATATAAATGGTCTATTGTTGCCCACAGACAGCAGAGTGCAATCTGTTGTAATTAAAATATGTCTTAGTATAATAAGAATCCTGTCTCCTGGATGAGGTTTTCCCTGGAGACACCCCACCTCAGCCGATTGAGTACGACGGTACCCCAGTATATGGTGTTTGCCGCATGCCTATCTGTATTGTGAACCTATGAAAGCCTTTTGCATTTGGAGCCAAACCTACCTGTGTCCTAGCATTCTTGACAGTTATACTTTTAGTTATGCTCTTTCTTCATGAGTTTTGTTTGATAATAAGTTTCCTAAGTTGGTCTTTGTTCAGTTGATAAGTAAATTGCCCAGTTGGTCATTCCTACAAGTTGCTTGAAACTGTTTTCTTTTTAAATCTCTTTTTTTTTTATTAGCCTAGTTAGCTACCTTTGTCCACCACAAATCATTTATGATAATTTTGGCTTTGTTACATTATGTTTGTATACTGTAGTGATTCTAGTGAACTCAATACCTCTGGTCATTAATAGAATCTTAGTCAATAATTGTTATGCAATGTTTTTTTCTATCTCTGCTTATTCAATAAACATACCTTAGTTGTTACAACTGTGAGTCAAGAGTGGTAATGTTCTAATGTTTGGTAGATGAGATACTAATCAAATATCAAACTTGTAAGTTTCATTACTTGAGACTGAATTCTTAGTCATTAATAAATCAACTTAAAAGTAATATATTTTCCTTTTCAATCAGGGTTAATTAACCTTATTGGGATTAATTAACCCCAATTAACCTTATCAACTGTGATTGTCACTTTATTAAAGTGTTAAAATCACTACATGATATAACAATACATTTTCCTTATTTTAAGTTATCAAAGTTACTGTCCTGATATTAAATTAAGCTAACTTAGACTATGTCAGGTAAAAAAAGAACTTTAGCCTCACAGGTGTGGGCTAAGATCCAACTGTTTATAATTTCCAGCTCTGACCCTGATTTGTACGATTTGTACCACCAAATAATATTTAAGAAAATTATTATTCATTATTTTTTAATTTACTTTTCTATAAAGTACAGCTTACATGAAATGAAAAATCACATTGCTTTGTAGTCACCGCATATACCAGTTTATACTCCATAGTGTGGCTACCCTACATGGAGGTGGTGTCCAGGTTTCAAAATGTGAAAAATATTCACTTGAAAAATGGCTTATTTTTCCTTTATGCCCTGTTTCAAGAAACTATTACAACTGGCTACAGGGAGGGAAATGGCATACAATTAGATCAGTTTATTTACAGATGAGGTCATGGCCTTAATGGCTTTATTTATGGAAGAAAAGATGAATCACCATCTTTCATTTTTTGCTTAATCCTTGTTTTTAGTCATTAATAATTAAATACAACGTTTATTTGCTTTTTGCATACAGGTATAAGCTAGTTTTTGCGTCTTGTAGTTTTCCAGCTATATAATACACCTGATCCATCTAATCAACTACCCGATCTTGAGCTGAAGTAGGTGTTGGAATGTTTCTTTTAGGGGTGTTTTTATTTTTTCCCTCCTGGTCTTTTTCCTGTTAGCTGTAATGAATGTAAATTCCTTTTCAAAGGTAAAGTAATTAGGCAAAGAAGACCATCAGGCATTTGTTAATGCTGCATAGCAACCAGTTGTTTGTTGTGGAACTACTTTTTGGTGGAAGGAACTGCCAATATGCTGTCTACAACACACAGACACACACACACACACACACACACACACACACACACACACACACACACACACACACACACACACACACACACACACACACAGACACACACACACACACAGAGCCAAAGTTAAAATTAACCTCAAATAACAAATGTTCGGCCAACAGTACCAATCTTTTTATATCTCTATATATTCATGTGTTTGGTCTTGTTTTACTGTTTGTTGTAAAGAAGACAACAAACAATAAAACAAGACCAAATACATGAACACACTGATCAGTTCAAGTGGAATGCATGTTATCCAGATATTGAAATGTAAATAAATGTTTGTTCATTTGCTACCCTTCAGCGGTAAACATCTCTTTGTGCTCTCATGCACACACACACACACGTGTACACATGGACATCACTCTTTACATTGAGGTGCTGGTGGTTGGACTCTGTCTGCTAGGGGTTTCCTACAGTCCTTTCAAACTCATTCATATTAAACAGATTGCAGATCATGTGACGAGTATACAAATCTACACAAATAGACCAAAACAGAGTACTGCAGCACCCAATATGAACAACGAACACTCAACACAGGTATGTTGAATTAGTCGTTAGCTCTATGTTCCTAACACATTTGCAGAATTGCAGATTGGCAGAATTATCCTATATGAATGTGCAAGTAAGACCAATTGTTATCAGTCCAAAGAATCACATCTTGCTTCTATACATTTTGGCCTGCAGTGGAGGCATGGGTGTGTGTCAAGGAAAGAGAATAAAAGGAATTACCTCAAAGTAATTGACATTAACATTTTTTTTTGTTAAATCGCTTGGAGACAGATAGTCCAGCAAAAAGCAAAGATGTGTGATGCCAGGGGGGCGATACTCCACCAGCCCACTACTCACTCCCCACCTATCCAGCACACCAGGGAATTGGCCAGGGCCTGGAGACACACACACACACAAACATTTACATTTACATTTACATTTACATTTACGGCATATAGCAGACGCTCTAATCCAGAGCGACTTACATAAGCGTTTTGTCATTTACTCATAGAATATATCCAAGTACAGTATAGTAGGTTAGAATTAGACATACCAATGAACTAGAATACTGTAGAATACAGGGATGAATGCTGATACCTTGAAGTGCAAAATACATAAGGTCTATCTTAAACAATGATAATTGCTATAAACAATAAGTAGTGCCCTACAATAAGTACTAAATTAGTCAGTCAATAAGGGAGCAGTGTCAGTTGTCCTTTAAATATTCTGCAAATAGATGGGTCTTCAGTCTGCGTTTGAAGACTGCAAGGGACTCTGCTGTCCGGACAGCAAGCGGGAGTTTATTCCATCATCTTGGAGCCAGGACAGAAAACAGTCTCGATGCTTGTCATCCATGAGACCTGAAGCAAGGTATTTCAAGCCGAGCCATACTTGAAGTTCGAAGTACTCGAAGTACAGATTTGACCATTGACCTCATGTATGAAGGGGCTGGTCCATTTTTGGATTTGTAGGCAAGCATCAAGGTTTTAAATCTGATGCGTTCAGCTACAGGGAGCCAATGAAGGGAGCGCAGCAGTGGAGTAACGTGTGAACTTCGGAAGATTGAAGACCAGTCGTGCTGCTGCATTCTGGAGAAGTTGTAGAGGTTTGATGGCTCTTAGCGGAAGACAAGTAGCGAGTTGCGAGTTGCGAAAGAAAGGGTCGAATCCTTCATATATTAAAAGGAGGAATCTGCAGGACCGGGTTAGATTAGAAACACGAGTTGAGAACGACAACTGGTTGTCCAAAGTTACGCCCAGGCTGCGGGCAGCTTCGGATGGTGATACCAGGGAGTTCTCAAAGGAAACAGTAAGGTCGTGGTAAGGGTTGGGAGTACCTGGGATGAACAAAAGCTCAGTTTTATTGAGGTTGAGCTTCAATTGGTGGGCTGTCATCCATGACGCGATGTCAGTCAAGCATGCCGAGATACATCTGGAGACCTGTGTGTCAGAGGGTGGAAAAGAAAGAAATAATTGAGTGTCATCGGCATAGCAGTGGTAGGAGAAACCATGAGAAGATATTACATCACCAAGAGAACGAGTATACAAAGAGAAGAGAAGGGGGACCAATACTGAGCCTTGTGGAACACCAGTGGAGAATCTACACGATTTGGATATGGATCCTCTCCATGTCACCTGATAGGACCGTCCATCCAGATAGGACTGAAACCATCTCCAAGCAGAGCCAGTCACACCAAGCTTGGAAAGAACAGAGAGAAGAATGTTGTGGTTCACTGTGTCAAAGACTGCTGAAAGGTCTAGAAAATCAAAACAGATGACTGTTTGGCAGCTTTAGCAGCATGAAGTTTCTCAGTGACCGCTATGAGGGCCATTTCTGTAGAATGTGCCAGTTTGTAGCCAGACTGATTGGGATCATGCAGCTGGCTCTGGGTGAGAAACAGAGACAATTGATTATAAACTGCTTGTTCACGGGCTTTTGAGAGGAAAGAGAGAAGTGATACCGGGCTGTAGTTGGTAATGCTGGCGCTATCAAGTGCGGCCTTCTTGAGGATTGTTACCACCCTGGTGGTTTTGAATGCAGTAGGCACGTATCCAGAAGATAAGAAGTTGTTGATGATGACAGGAAGGAAGCAGATCTCTTCCGATTGTCTGGAACAGAGCAGAAGGAATTGTATCCAGCAGACATTTAGTTGGATTGCTGGAAGTCAGGAGTTGAAGAATTTCATCTGTGGAAAGAGGAGAAAAAGAAGTCAGAGAGTTGGATGTTGGGGAATGCACATTAGTTGGAGGAGTGGGAACAGAGGAAAAGGACTGGTGGATTGCTGCAACCTTCTCCTCAAAGGTGAGTAAGAGATGAGGGGGAAATGAAAGTATTTGTAACTGTATCCAAAGAGAGAGAGGATAGAGAGTCAGGGTGAGGAAGGGTGGACAAAATAGTAGAAGTAAGGGAAGAGGGAGTTATGGAGTGCAGATTGCGACGGAGGAAGGAGGAACATGTTGGAGAGAAGGAATGGAGAGAGAGAAGAATAGAAAGTGATGGTCCAAGAGGTGGAGGGGGGTGACTGCGATGTCCGACGTTGTGGTGGTACAGGTGAAAATCAGGTCCAAAACATTGCCCGCTTTGTGAGTCGGAGGAGAGTGGTTGAGGGTGAGGTCAAATGCTGTCAACAGCGGAAGGATGCAGGAGGAATGCAGCTTGTCTGATGGAAGATTGAAGTCACCAAGGAGAATGAGTGGATTTCCTTCAATGGGGAAATGACTCAGAAGGATGTCGAACTCATCAGCGAAGTGATCTAGGGAACCTGGAGGGCGGTAGATGACAATGATAAGAAGTTTGGTGGGGAAAGACATTGTAATGGCATGAAATTTAAAAGAGGAGATGGAAACTGTGGAGAAGGAAAGTGGAGTGAAATGCCACTCTCGAGACATTAGTAAACCTGTGCCACCACCGCTACTGAGACGCCTCAGAGAATGCGTGAATGAAAAGGCAGAGGAGAGGGCAGCCGGAGTCGCCGAGTTCTCAGGGGTGATCCATGTTTCTGTCAGTGCCAGGAAGTGTAGGAAGTGGAGGGATGCTAATGCTGAGATGAAGTCAGCTTTCAATTCCAGAGCCCTCCTGCCACCACAATATGTGATGGTGTGAAGCGTTGTGAGTCAGTGAGGTTGCTGAGACTGCGACGTCTATGATTGTGTCGAGGAGATCTGTGGGATATGTGGACAGGAATTGTGAAGCACATTTCAGATGCTTGATTTGTGGATGTATGAGATAAAGGATTGAGATAATATGAGAAGATACTTAGCTGAGTTTGTGAAGTCCTGTAGGTGAGATGTAGATGAACTTGAAAATTGCTGTTAAGGCTCAATTGACAGACATGAACGAGATGTCACAGAGCCTATGGACTGGATTATCCACATGGTAATATTTAAAAGACTGTTGAATATTGAAAAGAATATTGAATATTGAAAATAATCTAAGACTGTGGCTGCAGTGACTGAGATAAAGCAACAGATTTCAGCTGCCACTCTCCTCTGCTACTATGTTGCATGCCAAACTAGTCAAGCTCTAGGCAAGCAGGCATTGGGTACATGCTGCATACACTCCAGAGCTACAGGCTGAACATGCTGTACAAGCCATGATCAGACATGTATCTCAGTTACTTAACAGGGCTTCCCCAAGAGTCTAAGATGCATCCTATTCACAAGACCCTGTGCTTGCAACAGGAGAGGTGGGACTTTGACCACGTCTTTCAGTCAGACTACCGAATGTCACAAATGTACCCACACAGATGTCTTTACACACATGACATAACGTGACAAAGCCAGGTGCCCACCCAACACAAGGTGGGCTAGGAGCTGCCAACAAGAGAGGTCTCTCAGTTCATGTTCATGTCCGTGTTCACCTACCTGGTTTTCTGTGGTTGCCGATATGTTAGGCCTTTGTTTGTGTATAATAAATGTCTGTCTTGTCTGTCAAGAGAGCCTGTGAGTCCTACTCCTCGCTCTGCGGCACTCGGGCCGTTACACAAGTCCAGTTAAAAGGTCAGATAGCAGAGCTGAGAAGTGGCTAGGATTCCTTGTAAGCACATCTTGTATTACAAAATGAAATGGAGCTGAAGCTATATACAAGCTTGAGCATATCGTTAAATCAGTTTCAGGTAAAACCGTCAGCCCAAATGTAAAGGGTTGTCTCTGGACTCCAACAATCACACTTTTGACATTGCACACAAACATACATTGCACCAATACAAATATCCCCATACCCACATTTACACTATTTTTCATGTGGAGGGGTAAAATGTAGGTGATGTTAATATTAGTTCCAAAGAAGTACAGACTGCTTGTCACCAAGCCATAGTCATTTCATATCTGGGTGGCCCCTGCTTTGAGCTCAAAGAGATGAATCTACTCAAAGCCCTAGGGCTGGTTATTTCCCATAATGCATAGCCAGGCTGGTAATGCTGACATTTCAGTTCCTGCATGGGAATCTTTGTCTTCAGCATCACTATCAGCTTTTTAGTTACTGAAATACATGCTCAGTGAGCTTGGAACTTAGTTGTGGACTTGGGCCAGTGAAGAGAATTTCACTATTGGCCATGAAAACTGACACTCTTGCTTCAGAAATATGCTCCTGTTCTGCCAAAGTTGAAGCACTCTTGACACAGATGCTTCTGTAGACTTCACATCTATTCCTGCTGCTGCTGTTAAAGGTTATCAGTAAAGAGATACATCATATGTACACATTAGTAACAGTAGACATACGCTACTTTTCTGTCTTTGTTAATTATCTCTTTCCATTACCCTGGTACTAGTTGATCTCCTTTCATCTTTCCACAATACATTTTCATATCAGGCCTTTCTTGCTCTTAATGTTTAATTTCAAACCCAATGAAAATCAGATTCATTTGAGAAATGTATTTGATGTTCAGTAAGACATTTACATGAAGACAAGATAAATGTACATTTATTCCAAACATTGTGATTTTATCTCAACATTTTTAATGTTGTACTCAAATGACAAAATAAACAAATAAAAAAACAATACACATGCATGCAGGACAGATGAGTGAGTTTGTATTCTGGGCAGTTTTCCTTTGTTGCTTATGTACACATGGCATGGTCTGAATGGATAGACTTTTCTTGGCTTGAATCTGGAGTGCAGCTGTTGTTTACTACTGGGTGGGACTAACAGTGGGTAACCTGACTCAGGGCTCTGGGGTGTCATCTCTACTGTTTGACTGGAGCCACTTGTCACCTTTCAGTGAGAGAGAAAAATTAAAGATGAATGATTGCCTGGACTTTGAGATTGTTAATGCAGATCAAAGCCAGCTATTGTCAGGTTTCACATGTGAGTGCCTTAGACAGATAAACTTTACCATTCCTGCTGAACTTCATAAGGTTGATATTGCAAAACCTGGGTGCCTGACAGAGCAGCAGCTCAATTCCATCTGTGCAACATGTACCACAGAACATCCCAATAACCTTGAAGATTGCTGTTAAGGATCATTTGACAGACATGAACGAGATGTCACAGAGCCTATAGACTGGATTATCCACATGGTAATATTTAAAAGACTGTTGAATATTGAAAAGAATATTGGATATTGAAAATAATCTAAGACTGTGGCTGCAGTGACTGAGATAAAGCAACAGATTTCAGCTGCTACTCTCCTCTGCTACTATGTTGCATGCCAAACTAGTCAAGCTCTAGGCAAGCAGGCATTGGGTACATGCTGGATACACTCCAGAGCTACAGGCTGAACATGCTGTACAAGCCATGATCAGACATGTATCTCAGTTACTTAACAGGGCTCCCCCAAGAGTCTAAGATGCATCCTATTCACAAGACCCTGTGCTTGCAACAGGAGAGGTGGGACTTTGACCACGTCTTTCAGTCAGACTACCGAATGTCACAAATGTACCCACACAGATGTCTTTATAGTCTGTTTGTTAGAGGAACCAGGGTTCACAGTATCTACATTGCAAAGATTTACCACTTTGTTTGTTATCCAAAATACCAGTGGTCTAAAAATTGGGTAAAATGTTTGATATTATTTTCAATATTATTTAATAATTATTACATTATTTTTGTGCAAATGTTAAGCATACATACCTTTGTAAGAAAGGACTTTGGGGAAGGACATTGGAGAAAGGTTTGTATGTAGGGCCAAGTTGTAACAGCCCGAGTGGCACTGGGCAAGGAGCAAAATGTATAGACTCCCTCGATGGAGACAAACATTTATTAATATACGTTACAGACACTGGCACTCAGTAATGTGCAACACAAACTGTGTATGGAAAATTTTGACCACTTTGGCTTTCTATACTTCCAAGGGGCACGGCTCCCGACATGTCCATCACCAGGACAGCGAAACCCAGGCTGCCGTGCACCTACACACATGACATAACGTGACAAAGCCAGGTGCCCACCCAACACAAGGTGGGCTAGGAGCTGCCAACAAGAGAGGTCTCTCAGTTCATGTTCATGTCCGTGTTCACCTACCTGGTTTTCTGTGGTTGCCGATATGTTAGGCCTTTGTTTGTGTATAATAAATGTCTGTCTTGTCTGTCAAGAGAGCCTGTGAGTCCTACTCCTCGCTCTGCGGCACTCGGGCCGTTACACAAGTCCAGTTAAAAGGTCAGATAGCAGAGCTGAGAAGTGGCTAGGATTCCTTGTAAGCACATCTTGTATTACAAAATGAAATGGAGCTGAAGCTATATACAAGCTTGAGCATATCGTTAAATCAGAGTTTCAGGTAAAACCGTCAGCCCAAATGTAAAGGGTTGTCTCTGGACTCCAACAATCACACTTTTGACATTGCACACAAACATACATTGCACCAATACAAATATCCCCATACCCACATTTACACTATTTTTCATGTGGAGGGGTAAAATGTAGGTGATGTTAATATTAGTTCCAAAGAAGTACAGACTGCTTGTCACCAAGCCATAGTCATTTCATATCTGGGTGGCCCCTGCTTTGAGCTCAAAGAGATGAATCTACTCAAAGCCCTAGGGCTGGTTATTTCCCATAATGCATAGCCAGGCTGGTAATGCTGACATTTCAGTTCCTGCATGGGAATCTTTGTCTTCAGCATCACTATCAGCTTTTTAGTTACTGAAATACATGCTCAGTGAGCTTGGAACTTAGTTGTGGACTTGGGCCAGTGAAGAGAATTTCACTATTGGCCATGAAAACTGACACTCTTGCTTCAGCAATATGCTCCTGTTCTGCCAAAGTTGAAGCACTCTTGACACAGATGCTTCTGTAGACTTCACATCTATTCCTGCTGCTGCTGTTAAAGGTTATCAGTAAAGAGATACATCATATGTACACATTAGTAACAGTAGACATACGCTACTTTTCTGTCTTTGTTAATTATCTCTTTCCATTACCCTGGTACTAGTTGATCTCCTTTCATCTTTCCACAATACATTTTCATATCAGGCCTTTCTTGCTCTTAATGTTTAATTTCAAACCCAATGAAAATCAGATTCATTTGAGAAATGTATTTGATGTTCAGTAAGACATTTACATGAAGACAAGATAAATGTACATTTATTCCAAACATTGTGATTTTATCTCAACATTTTTAATGTTGTACTCAAATGACAAAATAAACAAATAAAAAAACAATACACATGCATGCAGGACAGATGAGTGAGTTTGTATTCTGGGCAGTTTTCCTTTGTTGCTTATGTACACATGGCATGGTCTGAATGGATAGACTTTTCTTGGCTTGAATCTGGAGTGCAGCTGTTGTTTACTACTGGGTGGGACTAACAGTGGGTAACCTGACTCAGGGCTCTGGGGTGTCATCTCTACTGTTTGACTGGAGCCACTTGTCACCTTTCAGTGAGAGAGAAAAATTAAAGATGAATGATTGCCTGGACTTTGAGATTGTTAATGCAGATCAAAGCCAGCTATTGTCAGGTTTCACATGTGAGTGCCTTAGACAGATAAACTTTACCATTCCTGCTGAACTTCATAAGGTTGATATTGCAAAACCTGGGTGCCTGACAGAGCAGCAGCTCAATTCCATCTGTGCAACATGTACCACAGAACATCCCAATAACCTTGAAGATTGCTGTTAAGGATCATTTGACAGACATGAACGAGATGTCACAGAGCCTATAGACTGGATTATCCACATGGTAATATTTAAAAGACTGTTGAATATTGAAAAGAATATTGGATATTGAAAATAATCTAAGACTGTGGCTGCAGTGACTGAGATAAAGCAACAGATTTCAGCTGCTACTCTCCTCTGCTACTATGTTGCATGCCAAACTAGTCAAGCTCTAGGCAAGCAGGCATTGGGTACATGCTGGATACACTCCAGAGCTACAGGCTGAACATGCTGTACAAGCCATGATCAGACATGTATCTCAGTTACTTAACAGGGCTCCCCCAAGAGTCTAAGATGCATCCTATTCACAAGACCCTGTGCTTGCAACAGGAGAGGTGGGACTTTGACCACGTCTTTCAGTCAGACTACCGAATGTCACAAATGTACCCACACAGATGTCTTTATAGTCTGTTTGTTAGAGGAACCAGGGTTCACAGTATCTACATTGCAAAGATTTACCACTTTGTTTGTTATCCAAAATACCAGTGGTCTAAAAATTGGGTAAAATGTTTGATATTATTTTCAATATTATTTAATAATTATTACATTATTTTTGTGCAAATGTTAAGCATACATACCTTTGTAAGAAAGGACTTTGGGGAAGGACATTGGAGAAAGGTTTGTATGTAGGGCCAAGTTGTAACAGCCCGAGTGGCACTGGGCAAGGAGCAAAATGTATAGACTCCCTCGATGGAGACAAACATTTATTAATATACGTTACAGACACTGGCACTCAGTAATGTGCAACACAAACTGTGTATGGAAAATTTTGACCACTTTGGCTTTCTATACTTCCAAGGGGCACGGCTCCCGACATGTCCATCACCAGGACAGCGAAACCCAGGCTGCCGTGCACCTACACACATGACATAACGTGACAAAGCCAGGTGCCCACCCAACACAAGGTGGGCTAGGAGCTGCCAACAAGAGAGGTCTCTCAGTTCATGTTCATGTCCGTGTTCACCTACCTGGTTTTCTGTGGTTGCCGATATGTTAGGCCTTTGTTTGTGTATAATAAATGTCTGTCTTGTCTGTCAAGAGAGCCTGTGAGTCCTACTCCTCGCTCTGCGGCACTCGGGCCGTTACACAAGTCCAGTTAAAAGGTCAGATAGCAGAGCTGAGAAGTGGCTAGGATTCCTTGTAAGCACATCTTGTATTACAAAATGAAATGGAGCTGAAGCTATATACAAGCTTGAGCATATCGTTAAATCAGAGTTTCAGGTAAAACCGTCAGCCCAAATGTAAAGGGTTGTCTCTGGACTCCAACAATCACACTTTTGACATTGCACACAAACATACATTGCACCAATACAAATATCCCCATACCCACATTTACACTATTTTTCATGTGGAGGGGTAAAATGTAGGTGATGTTAATATTAGTTCCAAAGAAGTACAGACTGCTTGTCACCAAGCCATAGTCATTTCATATCTGGGTGGCCCATGCTTTGAGCTCAAAGAGATGAATCTACTCAAAGCCCTAGGGCTGGTTATTTCCCATAATGCATAGCCAGGCTGGTAATGCTGACATTTCAGTTCCTGCATGGGAATTTTTGTCTTCAGCATCACTATCAGCTTTTTAGTTACTGAAATACATGCTCAGTGAGCTTGGAACTTAGTTGTGGACTTGGGCCAGTGAAGAGAATTTCACTATTGGCCATGAAAACTGACACTCTTGCTTCAGCAATATGCTCCTGTCCTGCCAAAGTTGAAGCACTCTTGACACAGACGCTTCTGTAGACTTCACATCTCTTCCTGCTGCTGCTGTTAAAGGTTATCAGTAAAGAGATACATCATGAGCTACTTCTTTTTGTTTGTTAATTTCCTTTCATCTTTCCACATATCATTTACAGGCTTTTTTAAAGACTTGCTCTTAATATTTTATGAGTCCAATGAAACTCGGATTCGTGTCAGAAATGTATTTGATGTCAAGTAAAACATTACATGAAGGCAATACAGTTGTACATTTATTGTTGTACTCAAATATCAAAACAAGCATACAATCAATACATAATGTAAAGGCACTATGCATGCTTGACAGGCGAGTGAGTTTATATTCTGGGCAGTTTTCCTTTGATGCTTATGTACACATGGTGTCTGAGCAGGCAGGCTTTTCTTGGCTTGAATCTAGAAGGCACCTGTTGGTACCACTGGGTGGGACTAACAGTGAGTAACCTGACTCAAGGCTCTGGGGTGTCATCTCTATTTGTTGAGTGGAAGCCCTTTGTCGCCTTTACATGAGAGAAACAGAGAGAAGAATTACTTAAGTAACATTAGCAACACATCTCATATTTTTCACATTGCATATGAGTTCAAATGCTTACCCTCGGCACCAAAGAAGAAGCATGACTGTTGCTGCTAAGCCAGCGATAAGGACTAAGACTAGCCCTGCAGCAATTCCACTTGTGCCTAAATCTTAATGAATGAGATACATAAGTAAGCTGTTAGACAGAAATAGAGAGAGAAAGAGACTGAGCATGAAACAGAAACCAAAATATGAGCATATGGTAGGATTAGATGTCATAAGAGGAGCATGCACTATAACTGCATACAAGAAGTCTGTATTGCGAGATGCAATCTCACCATTTCCTTAGAGAGAGAGAGAGACTGAGGAAGAGAAACTGACATTAAGCCACATGTGAGTGTGTAACTGACAGTGAAAGTGACAGATTTATTTGTAACATGTAACAGTAAAGTATTGGTGTGTTGGTCAGTTTAATTTTGTGCAATACAGTGCATCCAGAACTCACATAAATACATTACTGCAAATACCTGAAAGCAAATTTATCGATACAGGGATATTCAATCCAGCGCAGAGAATGGTTAATGGATCAATTAACAGCTGGCAGTTCTTCCATTTTAAATGGCTGAATCTGAAGTACCATAGTTTAACGTTAACATGTGAACAGAACCCAGAACGAGACAAGGGCTAGGATATTCGAGTAACTAAACACAAACAGCGAGAAGAACTAAACACACACAAGCACACAGGATAAGCAAGCTATGACAGACAAGGAAACATGGAGGCTAAGATAACAAGAGTACAGAGTACAGTACTTTGTACAGAGTACAAAGAAACATGACCATGAGAACCATACACAACCATCAAACACATTCAATGAACAGCAAAAAATGTTTAAAAATTAAAAAAATTTGTTTTATTTTTTTTTTAAAAAGGACCAAGACAGGGTTTAAATGCATGAACTAAACAAGGGACAGGTGTTGAAAATCAAACGAGGGTCGGAGAAAACAAAACTATGGAACGGAACTAGAAAACACAAGACAGGGAAAACATGGAACATGGAAGCTGGGAGGGACTGATCATAACAACACCCACATTTCTTATGATAGTAAAAATAATAAGTTGAGGTGAATTTTCTGCAGGTCTCATTGATTGGTGGATTGGTTTAGTTTAAAATGAATAAAGAGATATGTCATTATTAGTTTTCATATAGGTAGTTCAGGCAGAATGTCAGAAGGACAGAAGGGCTTGTTTCACCTGCTGTGGTGGAACTGATGTGCTTGTGCTTGGACTCAGAGGACTCTGTGGTCAGGTATTTCCTGCCAGTCAAGGTACTGGATGATGAAAGTACAGTCCAATTGGCTGTGGTCATAGTCTCCTCCTTCTCAGCTATGGTCCTCACAGTGGAGTAAAGGGGGGTCCCTGTTGCTGTGGCAACTGTATGTGTTGTAAAGCCAATTTGCCCTGTCATAGGTTGAAAGGAGTGTGTCACACAGGCAACGTCACCGCTGGCCCAACTGAGATACACATACAACACAAAGCGTGCATGTACACACCCAAATAGGTTATTAAGTAATCTGTACCAGATGTCATTGAAGTGCTCTTTCTGGTTCTTGTTTCCGTGGCCATGTGAAACATCTTCACTCTTGGTGTGGACGAGGAAGCAGTGAGAGGTGGGGCAGATGTGTGGGGTGGTGTGTGTGTAACTGTAAAGTAATATTTAACATTTTGTATTTAACATTTTGTATCTTATTCTCAAGCATATTTTTGAAGCAATGGTCCATGTTCACCAAGACGATGTTCCAGACCAGTCTGTAGTTCTCCAGTTCTTTCGATCCCTTTGACTACTTTCTTGTTCATTTTTTCCTGCTCTAAGTAGAGGGTAGGCTATATTCTGTATATTATTAGTCATGACACTGTTTGCAAATCTCCTGCCAGTATCAAATTCATTTCTGATTTTGATTCTACATGTCCTTGTTACATGTGACAAACATCAAAGCCTACAAAATGAACATATCACTACTGTAAGAAGAAACAGGTAGCCTATAGGCACAGGGAGAGTGAGAGAGAGAGAGAGAGAGAGAGAGAGAGAGAGAGAGAGAGAGAGAGAGAGAGAGAGAGACTATCCTGTAGAAGGACAAGTGGAAGTACAGATTTCTCTTCTAAGGGGCACCATAGTTTCCAGACAAATGCATATATCCAAAGACGAAGGGGATTAGACAGTTTACAGGCTTAAAGGAAGAGCATACTTGTCTGTGGGTCTGAAATATATGTGCACACTCCTTAAGATAAAAAGAACTAGATTTGTAAAATGCTTACCTGTGAATTCTTCTCGCTTTGTTGGATGAGCTGCAAGGTTTATATAAGTAAGCATGAACACCATACTGAATGGCAAAGAGACATAACAGAAGGGAAAGATAGGCTGTGTTTAACTTTATTTATGGCTGGCAATGATGGATGAGCTGCAAGACGTATTAAACTAGTATAACCACAAGACTGGCAGCTGTAAGAAACAACACAATTGATCCAGCCTATCTAGCTGGTCCCCGGAGGGATCAGGCGTTGCAAACGCAGCACGCTTATTTTGATCCCATTTCTTAAACATGCTGAAAAAGTGGCATTTACCAGGATGGGGTCAAACGTTAGCTGGTTAAATTCATCACTGTGTAATTTTTAAGATCAATGCCAGTGAAATGTACCATAACGAGGTAATAGCTGACGTATAAAAAGTTCTTTGAGGTATCCGTTTATACAGAATTAATGGACTTGGTGGAAGAATTCCGCTCCTCCACCACATCCTGGAGTTCTTTTCTGCTTTCTCTTCCATTACATTTTTCCACTCCATTCCTACTGTGTCAGCTAACAAGTTATGTGTTGATTGTAAAGCATCCTCGGTTTCTAAGAAAGGCACTATATAAGCAACTTCATTCATTCATTCAATAGCTATGGTCTAGACTTTTGAGGGAATTTATAGGCTTTAGTATGAATTATCATTTTATGCTTATATCCCATGCTTATATCCCATTTTATGCTTATATCCCATTTTATATCCCATTTTATGTCTTATATCCCATCATGGCCGCACGAACGATATTTTCATATTTTCAGAAAAGTGAAAACAAGCCTCACATGGTGGATTAAAGTTACAATAAATTCTTAAATTTGAACTAATTCTATACTATATTAAAGTGCACTAGGGTACAGCAAATTAGTTACATTTGTTTTAGCCATTTCAGATAAAACAACCTTCAGCAATAAGCAGGCCAGTACTTCCACAAGTGTTGACATGCATGTTCTTTTGTATATGTATATATGTTCTTAATTATTTAGTCACGCGTGAGATTTCTAAACTCCTTCCTGTTTTTACATTTATTTAAAATTGTTTTTAAATAAATAAATAAATAAAACTCAGCAGTTTAGGAACAATTATGATATTCTAACTGCATAACTACTGCATGTAGGCTGTACAGAAAGCCTCTTGACTGTATATCTAAATTAATGAATGTTCTTAGCGTCACACTTACTGGATAATGTGAAATGAATCAATCATCACCACCTTTTATCAACTTGTGTGGAATGATGCGTGATGGGAGAATTAAATTTGAGTTGCTCAAGAGGACGACCCCTATAATCTTACAGTCGGTAGCTTTAAAGTAAGGTTTTTATACATCATTCATATTGCATATTAAATCACATCAACAAAGGTTTGGGTGTATTGCAGTACTTGCTACTTTAATTAGCCTCATATAAATTGTTGTGGTGCAAAACTAATAAAGGAAATAAAGGAAACGTTGATCACCAAATATGTCTTAGCTGATCAATTACATTTGAAGTGGACATGCCTGTAAACTTCTCTCTTCCTTTTTTTGCTAAACAATGCCTTTAAGACTCTAAATCAAAGAAACTGCATATGTAAGCAAGACTAAAATATGCAAACGAGACAAAAACTATAACAATTTGACTATGTGTATGTGTAAAACAAATGCTGAAAAATAGTCATCTCTTTGATCCATCAGAACCATGTGTTTAGCATTGCTGTGAAAAAAACAAAAAAAAAAAACAAGGTAATGGACCATGGTAGGAAAGTTCTGGGAAAAAAAAACTGAAAAAATTGAAACATTCCTCACCTAAGCTTATGAAAAATAACTAATGGATAACTTACGTATACACTCTAAAGCTGGATAATTTTTCCACGAACAGTTTTTCGTGTGTTCGTCAGTTGTGCATCTGAAGAGGTTGGATGTCCCAGCCTTCCGGACATAGTCCTTTATACACATCATACGGAATGTGGACTGTAAGGTATAAGAGGAATTGCCTACAGGCTCCGTGTTGGCCACCTGAACTGGAGCGTTGCATGTTTCTGAAAGAAAAGAAGCACAGCACTTCATGCACTAAAATACACAGAGCACACCCACACAGGCAAAATAATAAATACAAATATACAGGACCAGATTAAGCCATTTTGTGGCTATGAAACATCTGGGACACCCTTAAAATTAAGATTATGTATACACAATCTAAAAATAATGTCACCATAATGAATAGGACCGTATGATGAAATAAGCAAGAAAAGTTGCAAAAGTACATCCACGCTAGTTCTGATGTAACAGGAAAACAAATAAACAAAAAGTATAAGCATGCTTTATGAACAGGGACTACAGCTTACCAAACGATTGTCAATAATAACAGTTGATATTGAAATACATGGTTAATTTAGGAGTTTTATATATTATCCCATTAGTTTGGGGTTGTTTCTTTTGCTGCAGGTTTCATTTGTGGGCCACGCTCCTACATTTCCTAGGTGGTCATCATTTAATACATTTTGCTAATAAATCTGATGATATCCTAAAAATAATTTACACCTGCAATGAAAAAATGACTCAAAGGGCCTTTGGGGAGAGACATCTTATTAATAAGAGAAAAGGCACTGCATATAGTTAGTTTTTCTAATAAGGTGTATTAAAGAGCGTAACCAGCAAAACTCGATGCCTGGAAAATTCAACACTTTATTTTTAAACATGCTGGATAAAAATGAAGTTGGTTAATAAAGCTGGATAAAACACTAGTTTGGTTAAAATAAAGTGGAGAATTTTCTAGTCATCATCAAGTGTTGCTGGTTTCACTCTTTTAGCATGAGGGTCAAACACATCAAATTTTATACATAAACTAGCCAAGCAAAGCAATGACATAATGACAATGCAATGACAACTTTCAGCATGACATAAATTCATTAATCATTTCTGGCTTTAACATCTCCAAACAGATTTTACCTGAGTGAACCATGGACACTAACCTGTATATTCATGATCAAAATGTTGAAAGATAAATATTTGTTGATTAAGATAGCTCATAATAGTTAACTTTAGAAGCTGTTTGTCTGCTTTGCTGTGTATTCTTTATTAAAATACAAATAAAGAGAACATTCTCTTTTTGCATAATAAAGCACACTTTTATTAAATGTGTTCAGATTATCAGAAACACAATGCTCCAGTTGTCTGTTTTCAACTCTGTATGGTAACCAACAGAATTAGTCTGTAATCAGCTGCTTACAACATGACTTGAAAAATGTGTTGTGGAATATATTCACTTAGGATTGGGTGCACATATCCCTGCCTATACCTGTAGAACGTTGCTACATGCAGAGTGCAATTTAAAGCCCCAGTTTGTAAGTGTACCAAAAGATAACCCAGAACCAGCAGGAAACATTGACTAGCATACCAAATGGAAAATATTTTACATTTTGTTCATTCTTATTGTCATTCCAAAGTCTTTGTTGCAGTGCTAAAAAGATTAGCAAGACCAATGCAGCCTAAAGGCTGAAACACAAAGCTTCTTTATTGCATTATTACCAAGCTACATTTACTACTCACTTTCTGATATTTAGCCTCAGTGAACCAAATCCAGTAGCACAAAAAGTTACGACAAGGCAAAATCAAATGGTTGAATTTTAATCTTCACAGTGATATTATTTTTACAAATGCAACAGTGCTGTTCTTGTTTATTTCCCCTTTGCTCCATTCATATCTTCAATTTTCTCACTCATTGCCAATGCTAATTAAAAATTACATTAGGAAACTTGCACTTTGCTGCACAAATACACACAGCAACACTTTCACTAGTCTTACTGCTGACATTTATTCTGCTACCTTGCCAAGAAAAGACCAACTGATAAATATTTAAACACTTATCATCTTATTGGATTACTAATTAGTTTTTTCTTCTTTCATGACTGTATTAACCTGATTAAATAACTTAGAAACAATGGTTTCTAGTGCTATTAGAAAAAGCTTTAAGCTATAGAAAAGGGATGGGTCATACTCTATACAAAATAGTTATAAAAATAAATAGAGTTAAATAGAGTTAACTGTGTACCAGAATAAGACAACGTGGCCAAAGTTGTGGGTATGATAGATTTACATGCCAGGATTATGGTGAGTGTGGTTAATAATTACACGTTAAATACACATATCTGCTTAAGGTATCACAGTTATCTATCTTATGGCAAGGCTATAGGAGGGAAATGTTCAGGCAATTGTGAAACCATTTGTGAACACATGTATGTGGCATGTGCTCTGTGCTGGGAATGTGACAAACACTGTGAATGTGAATGAATGATTGAACTGTGAATGAATGTGACAAAACCCCAGAGAAAACAACAGTGAAGCATATTTATAATATATAATATTATAATATACTGTATAATCTACACTTTGCAATTCTGGGGAGAATTTCTCAGGAAGCGCATGCATGAATTAATTATATATTCTGAGCTCTTTTTTGTGGACATAGTTCCAGCAGAGAAATAAGGTATAAAACCGGCACAGGCATATGCAGGCATGGAAGAAATGTTGTTTGCTATTTTCATGACTTAGCAGAGGCACTGTTCCAGTGCAGACTGGTACAGTTACAAACAGGGGATGGGTTAGACGGGTATTGCCACCACAATATTCAGTCAGACTAACCCTTCTCATGCCATTTAAAAGCTAAGCGTAAGCCAGAAAAACAGCACAGTGGCAATTTCATTATGGCACTGAACGTGCAGTAATGGAACCCACCTGAAAAACCCCCCACAAATATAGGATGCTTGACAGGGAAGTACAGTCACCAAGCAAAATTATATGGAACTATTAACAATATATATCAAACTAATAATAATAATCTTTTTTATAAAAAGTATTATTGTTAACAACAATTATTTTAACAATACATCAGTAATTTTGATAGTACATTTCATTACCACTGTATTAGCGTTAAAGTCACCTAACTCTTCTTTCTTTGTTAATCTTGGAGAATCATGACACAGTAGGCCTCATAAAAACCTGCAAATTCAGATTAGCTGCAGCTGCAAAGAGTATCAAGTAAACAGGTTGTTATGTCATCTATAGAAAACACACAGTATATAGATGCTTTTCTATTGAAAACTCATCCTGAACTCAAATATATATCACACCATCTAATAATTTGTGTATGTGTGTGTGGGGGGGGGGGGGGGTGTACACAAATAGGGATTACAAAGGAAAAAACACAAAACAGCAACCAGGCAAAAGCAACACTCAAATAGACAGAACGGCAAAACAAATGCCTCACAGTATTGAGAGAATGGAGGGGTATAAATGCACAGGAGCAGATGAAAGTAAGTACAATCAGCTAGAGGCAATGACCATAATGGATAGGATAAAAGGTAAAATGGCGAGTAAACCAAGGCGTACAAAATAATCTCACTATCAGAAGACCAATACATAAAGCTTTGTTCACTGAGAGACAGAACAGCAACTTCTGCAGAGATATACAACGTGCTGATTTAAGAGCATGCGACCCCATACAGCAAAACTATGGTCAAAATATGCTTATGTAGCAGTGGTCTCAGAGGACAAACAGCCATCTCTAAACCACTTCCCAGGAAGGTAAACAAAGCAAACACTTGCCTTGTACTGAGACATACATACTTTTCATAGTAGATTTCTGGAAAAGGTCCTATTTACTGAAGAATCCTAGAGTGTGATTTATGTCAGCAACAGAACAGAGACTGATACCATAGTGTATCAAAGCAACAGTGAGGCATGATGGTGGTGATATTAAAATATGGGGGTGTTTTGCCTACTCTGGACTTGGTGTACATGTACAGAAACAATTACATATGGTATCACTCCATTCTTCAGAGGCATGCTATAACCTCTCATTTGGATCTTTGTGGACAAAGATTCATGCTGCATCTTAGCGGGATGATGACTCAAAATGCACCTCTAAGCCTTGCAAAACCTAAGTGAAGACATTTTGTATAAACCCCATTGTGCATTTATGGGGATACCTGAAGACAGGCCTGTGTCCCATAAAAAAAGAGTAAAACAACATCTCAAATGACAGAAAGATCTAAAGAAAGCTATATGGAACATAATTCCATCATATTTTTGATCACAGTTAAGATAGATTTGGCACTAGCAACTTTAGAAACAGTCTAGGAAAACACCAAATTTGAAAAGCAGTACCAGTGTTATGAATTGTTGCAATCATGCTGTATTAATTAGCTAACATTTTCTAGGGAAACTTAAAAAATAAGCCTGTTCATAACACAAACGCTACCCCTACACGATGTAAAGGGCATGAAGGTTGGTTCTGAAGTTTAGTGGTTAGTTCTGATGTTGAAACCTCAAGCTTGGGTAATTTGTCCAGATTTTTTTTCACCATTTCATAAACCACAGGTAAGTGACGTCACCTGGGCTACCTTTGAAAAATCAGGGTCTCTCCCTAACCATGTGACCTAACCACATCCTCACACAATAGCCTAAAGAAAACTGGTAGGCCCATTACCAAACCAGACGGGGAAATCCAAAACTGTTTGGAGTTAATAACTGTGAATTTGTTTCACTAGTTATTACGTATCATTATATGGAAAAGTTTTCTATGGAAACATTATTTTGGTTGGACATACATATCCTTTGGTATTGGCTTCCTAATCTTGCTACTATGCATCAATTTATTCAACACTAAGCTAACACATGGTAGAAATGAAAGTCACATTAGAAATAGACTATAGCCACCCTTATACTGCTGATTTAAGGGGTTCTAAAGGTGTGAAGATATCACAAATGATCTTATCCACCCAATCCCATAATATCAGAGATATCAGCAGAGGTAGTGCTGCGGTGCAAATGAAATGGTGCATCAGAGCCACCTTCTAGCACGTTTGCAGTTAGAACACTTAGCACACATTTTGTTTTGATAGTTTTAAGTGCAACAACAGCCTGAGAAATGTCAGGATTCTACTCAACTTTGCAGATTACTTTCATGAAGCACCCCAAGCTTCACATGCATACCATATAAACCTAAATGTTTGTATACATTGTTTTCATGCTTCCAGTTCATAAGTGTGAAGATGTGCTGGCTTTTGAGACTGATATACATTCAATCACGCTACCTTTGCTGAGTGATTGATCCTGAACCTATGTTGAGTAACTGAAAGTCTAGTAAGTTTGTTATTGCAATGTCTGAGATAGATCTTATATGTGTTTTGCACTTTTAGGCATCAGCAGTGATCCCTGTATAACAGTATTCTAGTGCAATGGTATCTGGAACTCTAACCTAACTACTGTACTAGTTAGGATACAATATATAACTACATGACAGCCCTTTTGTAAGTAAGACAAAGCACTTTCGTAGTATGACTACACCGAAGTTTTTTATGTAAATTATTTTAATTACTTTTGTTAAATCACAAGGTTTCTTTTACAGTTACATTTACATTTACGACATTTGGTAGTCATGCTAATATAATACTATTATCGTATTCTGGTGTATTCGTGACCAAAAACACCTACCAAGGCTAACAAGTCATTAACATTTATTCGTTTCTAAGCATATTTTGGGGCGACGTAGGTTAAAGTACTCATACGAAGAATGTTAAATCGTTTCGAAACTTACCGCATTTCCCTCTTATAATAAGCGAATATTCAGTCGTAATGAAAAATAACGTTAGAATTATTGGACGCATATCCACTGCAACGGAAATGAAGAAAATAGCCCGATTGAGTTTTAGACATATTTTAGGAAATACTCAAAACTGTCATTGATGCTAAATCTGTGACGACGTTCCTTCTACTTAAAAACAGCTTTCACTTTCTATTTCAGACAGAAACATCTGCAGGATCTGAGTTGTAGGGCGTACAATAACGCCTCTACTAGCAGATGGCGCTGTATATTCAGAACGTATTTGTATTTTGTAGACGGCTACTCGTAATGTATGGCATAATACATATAAGGCGCTTTAGTAGGCCTGTTTATGCTGAATTGTTTTTGCGAGGCACTGGTTAGACAGTAAGTCTCAATAGGCTACCTATCTACGCGACAAAATAAACTCGAGAGAACTAAAATGGCATGGCTTCAGACGACACAGTAAACCAACCCAGTTTCATGCCAGTTTCTTTTCCAGTGATTATCTCGTAATTTGTTCGCTCCTGGTGATATTAAAGTCAGGTTTTATGTGTGGGCCTTCGTGGACGGTTTGATTATATGCCTGGGAGAGCCAACGTCTGCGACCTAAAACGCCTAAACGACCTAAAACGCAAGAGATGAAAGCTTTAAATGTTCATGTTCAAACCACCATTTCAAATTTGACAATTCAGTTTACAAAAGTAAATAAGGCGAAAAGTCAAAATTTCATGAAAGAGAGGCTTTGAATATAAAATAAAATTAGTTTCTTTGTATCTTTGATGCAAGTTTGACGTTTGACGTCTTTGCTTTTATAGACAAAGCGATTTTTTTGAGAGCGGGATTTGCTTTGAGATGCTGCGTTCATTCGGTTAGCTAAACTAAGTGATCAATTCCAAGCAGTGTGTGACCCTAAAAAGTAGCTAGAAGACGGCGCATCCTTGAGGATGCATATAAGAACATGAAAAACAATAATCGGTGAACAGGAAAGGGCATCTGCGTTTACACGTCTTCAAAGAAATTGATGAACTGATAGGAGAGCAACATAACGTGGATTTTCCTGGGACTACACCATAATAGAGTATATATATATATATATATATATATATATATATATATATGCCGACCTGAAGCGTTGGCAGTAGATGAAAATGTATCAGTTCTACCAATATGCATTCACACTCCCATGAGCTGCCTTTGCCAGGCTCTCACAAACAAAAAAGACAAGCCAACCACTCTACAGTTTTTGCAGGAAGCAGAAACTTCTACTCAGAAGAGGCACAAAACAGATGCAATCTTCCCAACAAGTCCTTTGAGAAAATTATGATTAAATTACTAGAAAAGCTGTAAATCAAAAGCAGTTGGTCCCTGTTTATTGTCAGGTTTTGGTGAGTTGTAGTTTGTTTTGATTTTTTTTTTTTACTTGAATTGCAAAATGTGATCTGTACCAATGAAACACTAAATTTCCTGGACTCGAAAAGACCTGACCTTTAAGTTAAACAGTAATAAGCATATTGGTCATTCTTTGTTTTTGTCTTTTTATTGACCCACGTATGTTCTGAACAAACATCTTTTGTATTCTGAAGTCAACGGTGTAAAACCATTTTTTTTCTCCTAAAAGAAAACAAAAACAAATGGTTATTCTTATGTTTTAAATACACACATTCAAATTACTTGAATAATGTAACGTTACACCGTTACACCGATGGTGCTGGTGGGAGTGGAGCAGGACGCACAGACTCCCTCGAAGTGAAACATTTATTAACATAAAACATGTAGAACAATGGCACTCACACACAACACTAACGGCAGAGATGAGTTATACATTTAATTAAACACAGACTACAATCACAGCTAACAAATGACTATATACGCACTAACATACATCAGCGAACAAACAATGACCAATGGTGAGGCGCCCACTGACGGGAGTTTAAACAGGCAAACACATTAATAGACCAGTTGCTTGCACAAAAGCCACCAACAGGGCTGTTGGAGTACGTGGTTACCTTTTCCAGATAGGGCTGCTTCTGAGTTAGCTAAAGAAAATATTCGCTTTGCTCTAAAGAAAATGAAGATTCAGTAAGGTATGAAAACAATGACTCCACATTTTTCCACAATATAGAGTTCCAGTACTACTCCCCATTACTGTCACTTATCATGATGATGATGTGGTTTAGAGTGCATCTGCAGGGGCCAATTGAGTGGCTAGAGATAGTGGTATGGTGGTACATCTACAAAGTGAGAAATTGGAAGGGCCCAGGTCACTTACCTTGGCCATCAGTTTGAGCAGGGAGCAATAAGACTTAGGACCTCTCCAGACTATACCACAGCTAATGTGTATACTAGAGTTATGTGGGATTTACCTCAGTTTAGTAACCAATGTCAGCACAGGTGGCCTCTCCTCTAATCTATTGAAGAAGATTATGTGCAGACTTTTCAAAGTGCACTGGTCCAGATGAATGCCATTTTCTCATGTGAGCTGGTTATGAAGGCTCCAGATTTTTGTGCTCTGTTGAAGCTAGCGGTGTACAGTTGTGATGTTGGGGTTGGAGCTGTGCTGCAAAAAAGGAGTTGTGCTGCAGTCAGGGATAAATAAACCTGTAGATTATTTTTCCAGAAAACTCAATCGTCTTCACTGAGCATATTTCACTATCAAGGAGGAAGTACTAATATTAATTTATGGCAGTACAACATTTTGTGGTTTACTTGGCTAGTTCAAGTGGTGAGGTCTCTCTTTATTCATTTACATTTTATACATTTGGCAGATGCTCTTATCCAATTTCAATTACAATTACAAGTACGTTATAGAGGTAGGTGAATGTGGTGTTAGGAGTCTTGCCCAAGGGCTCCCTACCAATCATATACTGTACCAACCTGAATGGATTCTTTAGCGCATAATCCATTGACCTTTCTAGCAGAATTCAGAACATTGAATCAAAGAGTGTTTAGATGGAGTTTTAACACTACACCACAGCACTAAATTCTAAGTGTAGTGCATGTCCCATGGAAAGTCAACATACTTGCTGATATGTTATCATGTAGTTGAGCAGGTAGCTTTAGGATACAAGGATGACAGGATGATAGGATGCTTATACTACAGTAAGACAAATATACACATTACACTATCATAACCATCCTAACCACTAGAGGGCAGTAGCTTGCTTCTGGAGACTTGTTCTTATGATACAATGAGTGGACAAGACATCAAGAAGGCCTTAGAATTTTTGGATGGTGATTGGTTGGAAATTTTTTTTTTTTTTAGTCAATCTGTCATTTTAAATTACATTTTAACATTTAAATTGTGGGTTATATTTCAAAATGAGTGGTGATTCATTCACATATCCAATAACTTTGAAACATGTGTCTTTGAAATTCAGTGTAGTGCTCACTATTTCAGCTCAACCATGAAAGCAGGTAACAACCACAGGTAATCACTCTTCTCTAGCTCTTTTTACTTTTAAGAAATTAATGAATATATATTTTAGATCCACAGATAAGTATACTCTTTCTTCCAGCCTAATGGTCTATCCCCACTTTGTCCTGTATGCATGTATCTGGCAATGTTGATGATCTGCCAGAATCTGGCAGAAAGAGATGATGTTCCTCATCACAGATAAATGTGTATGTCCACCTGTTCTTCTGGATGACAGCCTTTTTCTTTCACCTGCTCATTCTCTGCTCCTCTGTATATTTCTTTTTACTCTTTGAGTCTTTGCATTTGCTTTGTTTTGTTTTTTTTTCTTTTTCAACATTTGTTACATGAATCATCACATATGGAATCACAATGGAAGTTGAACTTGCAGAAGATTCGCAAACAATATCAAACAGTAAGTGCACTTACATGCACTTAATCTAATAACTACACAAAATCATATTTTGTCAGTAATCCGATCAATGCATTTAGATTGTGCTTTGGTATTCAGATAATGGGAAAACATTGGTCTTACATAGGTCAAGAAATAACTGGATTCAGATTTGCAACCAGCCAATAATCTCATGGAATGATGTGACGTAAACTTCAAACTTCCTGCTGCGGTGTTTTGTTAACATGGACCCACTTTACGGGCAAATATGGATCTTCTTTTTCATATTTGTATGGATACTAATGGTTACTAATGGTGCACAATTCAAATTCTTTCATTTCCTCGAGCATGTACTTTATTTCAGAGTTTCCCCAAATCTTTTTTGATAACCATTTTGTATGTGTTGAATTTAATTCTGCTAGCCACTTCCATGACAGCACTGGTTATATTTGCGAGTACGCGCAGACTGCGAAATCCAAAAGAAATCAGAGTAAGGGTATACACGCACTGCAAAATCAGATTACTGAGCTAAAAGCCAGCTCTCTGAGGTCCAGATGTTCTGTTAGTATTGGATTAACATGTTAAATACCAAATGTTAAATATTACTTTACGCTTACACATGCACAGTCCCAGACGTCTGCACTACCTCTCACTGCTTCCTCGCCCACACCAGCAATCACACCAGCAGTGAAGCTGTTTAATACAACCACCGAAACGAGAAACAGAAAGAGTATTTCCATGACGTTTTTATTGATGACTTAATAACTCATGGGTGTGGGTGAGTGTGAGTGTGTGTGTGTGTGTGTGTGTGTGTGTGTGTGTGTGTGTGTGTGTGCCTTTCTGTGTTAAGTGTTGATGTGTGTCTCAGGTAGGCCAATGCTGAAATTGCATTTGTGATACACTCCTTTTGACCTATGACACGGTAAATTTGGCTTTACAACAACAGATACAATTGCCACAGCAACAGGGACCTCCCCTTTGCTCTACTGTGAAGGCCACAGTGAAGTAGGAGGAGCTTATGACCACAACAGGAGCTCTGGGTGCACTGGTGGGAGAGGAACTGCTGGCTATTTGCTTTCTTTTTCCATCAAGCCTGTCATGCATTGTTCTTCTCTGATTTACTGTCACCTGCTTAGCATTTCTCAGTGTATTGCACAAAATCAAACTGACCAACACACCAATACTTTACATGTAAGCAATAAGCCCATGTCACACTGTCACTCACTTTGAAGGTCAGGTATGCAGTAAGTTGTGGCTCACAATCCCCCCCACCCCCCACCCCCCGCCTCTCAGGAAATGGCATCACAATCAGCTTCCTTATCTACTGCATGTTCTACTTGTGACATCTTATCATATCATGTGCTCACCTGTTGAAGCTTTCCTATGTGTCTAATTTGTCAGAATTTGGGCACAAGTGGCATTGCTGCAGGGCTAGTTTTAGTCCTTATCACTGGCTTCTCTGGTGGAGATATGTGTGTGTGTGTGTGTGTGTGTGTGTGTATATATATATATATATATATATATATATATATAATGCATGATATGTTTTGTAAATAATTTTTCTCTCTCTCACTGAAAAGTGACAAGTGGCTTCCAGTCAAACAGTAGAGATGACACGCCAGAGCCATGAGTCAGGTTACCCACTGTTAGTCCCACCCAGTGGTAAACAACAGCTGCCCTCCAGATTCAAGCCATGAAAAGCCTATCCGTTCAGACCATGTGTACATAAGCATCAAAGGAAAACTGCCCAAAATACCAATTCACTCACCTGTCCTGCATGTATGTGTATTGTTTTTTATTTGTTTATTTTGTCATTTGAGTACAACATTATAAATGTTGAGATAAAATCCCAATGTTTGGAACAAATGTATATCTATCTTGGCTTCATGTAAATGTTTTACTGAACATCAAATACATTTCTCAAATGAATCTGATTTTCATTGGATTTGAAATTAAACTTTAAGACCAAGAAAAGCTTGATATGAAAATGTCTTGTGGAAAGATGATAGGAGATCAACTAGTACCATGGTAATGGAAAGACATAATTAACAAAGAAAGAAGAGTAGCATATGTCTACCATTACTAATGTGTGCATATGATGTATCTACTTACTGATAACCTTTAACAGCAGCAATAAATGTACAACTGTATTGCCTTCATGTAATGTTTTACTTGACATCAAATACATTTCTGACACGAATCCGAGTTTCATTGGACTCATAAAATATTAAGAGCAAGTCTTTAAAAAAGCCTGTAAATGATATGTGGAAAGATGAAAGGAAATTAACAAACAAAAAGAAGTAGCTCATGATGTATCTCTTTACTGATAACCTTTAACAGCAGCAGCAGGAAGAGATGTGAAGTCTACAGAAGCATCTGTGTCAAGAGTGCTTCAACTTTGGCAGAACAGGAGCATATTGCTGAAGCAAAAGTGGCAGTTTTCATGGCCAATAGTGAAATTCTCTTCACTGGCCCAAGTCCACAACTAAGTTCCAAGCTCACTGAGCATGTATTTCACTAACTAAAAAGCTGATAGTGATGCTGAAGACAAAAATTCCCATGCAGGAACTGAAATGTCAGCATTACCAGCCTGGCTATGCATTATGGGAAACAAACAGCACTAGGGCTTTGAGTAGATTCATCTCTTTGAGCTCAAAGCAGGGGCCACCCAGAAATGACTATGGCTTGGTGACAAGCAGTCTGTACTTCTTTGGAACTAATATTAACATCACCTACATTTTACCCCACCACATGAAAAATAGTGTAAATGTGGGTATGGGGATATTTGTATTGGTGCAATGTATGTTTGTGTGCAATGTCAAAAGTGTGATTGTTGGAGTCCAGGAGCCATATTGCTGAAGTAACAGTTGCAGATTTTATGGCCAAAAGTGAATTTTTTTCATTGGCCCAAGTCCACAACTCAGTTCAAAGCTCACTGACCATGCACATAATACAAATGATAACTTTTTGCATATTTATTTGTGCAATTGATATGTATTGCTTTATATAAAACTAAAACCAGTATTTCTCAAGGTATATTTCTTGAGGTAATTTTAGAGTATTGGGTGATCCAGCTACACAGCACTTTTATACACAAGGGCTGAAAGTAATTGGGGAAATTAGAATTTTAAATAAAATATTTGTTTTGAATATGAGAGGAAACATTCTACACTGTGATAATCTGAATGCAGCAGTAACAAATGCCTGATGGTCTTCTTTGCCTAATTCCTTTACCTTTGAAAAGGTATTTACATTCATTAGGAAGAAAAAAATAAAAACACCTCTAAAACAAACATTCCAACACCTACTTCAGCTCAAGATCGGGTAGTTGATTACATGGATCAGGTGTAATATATAGCTGGAAAACTACAAGACAGATGCAAAAACTAGCTTATACCTGTATGCAAAAAGCAAATAAACATTGTATTAAATTATTAGTGATTAAAAACAAGGATTAAGCAGAAAATGAAAGATGGTGATTCATCTCTTCTTCCATAAATAAAGCCATTAAGGTCATGACCTCATCTGTAAATAACCCAAATTAATTGGATAACATTTCCCTCCCTGCAGCCAGTTGTAACAGTTTCTTGAAACAGGCCTTTGTACTGATAACTAGGGGCCTGGACACCACCTCCATGTAGGGTAGCCACACTATGGAGTATAAACTGGTATATGCGGTGACTACAAAGCAATGTGATTTTTCATTTCATGTAAGCTGTACTTTATAGAAAAGTAAATTAAAAAATAATGAATAATAATTTTCTTAAATATTATTTGGTGGTACAAATCGTACAAATCAGGGTCAGAGCTGGAAATTGTAAACAGTTGGAGTTTAGCCCACACCTGTGAGGCTAAAGTTCTTTTTTTACCTGACATAGTCTAAGTTAGCTCAATTTAGTATCAGGACAGTAACTTTAATAACTTAAAATAAGGAAAATGTATTGTTATATCATGTAGTGATTTTAACACTTTAATAAAGTGAAAATCATAGTTGATAAGGTTAATTGGGTTAATTAACCCCAGTAAGGTTAATTAACCCTGATTGAAGACGAAAATATATTATTTTTGTTGATTTAATAATGAGTAAGAATTCAGTCTCAAGTAATGAAACTTCCATCATCTACCAAACATTAGAACATTACCACTCTTGACTCACAGTTGTAATAACTAAGGTATGTTTATTGAATAAGCAGAGATAGAAAAAATCATGCATAACAATTATTGACTAAGATTCTATTAATGATCAGAGGTATTGAGTTCTCTAGAATCACTACAGTATACAAACATAATGTAACAAAGCCAAAATTATCATAAATGATTTGTGGTGGACAAAGGTAGCTAACTAGCCTAATAAAAAAAAAGAGATTTAAAAAGAAAACAGTTTCAAGCAACTTGTAGGAATGACCAACTGGGCAATTTACTTATCAACTGAACAAAGACCAACAAAGGAAACTTATTAATCAAACAAAACTCATGAAGAAAGAGCATGACTAAAAGTATAACTGTCAAGAAAGCTAGGACACGGGTAGGTTTGGCTCCAAATGCAAAAGGCTTTCATAGGTTCACAATACAGATAGGCATGCGGCAAACACCATATACTGGGGTACCGTCGTACTCAATCGGCTGAGGTGGGGTGTCTCCAGGGAAAACCTCATCCAGGAGACAGGATTCTTATTATACTAAGATATATTTTAATTACAACAGATTGCACTCTGCTGTCTGTGGGCAACAATAGATCATTTATATTAAAGCTTTTAGATACTCATCAATTCTTATTTGTGGTGTACAATTGTGTTGTAGAAGTAGAAGTCCTAAATACATGATTTATGCATGCATTTGTAATTACATTTTTTAAATGTTACTTTTTAGATATAGAAGTAAAATTCAGATAGAAAACAATCAGATCATCTGGAGAGGCGTTATCCTGCCCATTCCAACAGATCCCACCTTGAAAGTGGATGTAAGATGCATAATAATTATACTGCATTTTTATATATCCTTTAAATTTTTTTTTACAATCATCTCATTAATCTGTGCTTCAGCGTAATTTGTTTTATTGTAGAATATTGTCAAATACATCTGGGGGTGTATGATATTTTGTGTGTTTGTTTATAGGTTTGAATGTATGTGTATGTGTTTGCCTATAATGAGGTATTGTATAACACGCAGGTTGATCAGATAACATGTCCAGCACTGTTAATGGTTGGTGATGATGACCAGAGCTGTCCCATTCTGGAGACTACTGAAGATGTAAGATCACACCTGTCTAAATCATTTATAGTTCTATAACACACATACATAACCTATAGGGCAACACAACATATTCTTTTACTTGTTAATTCAATATTGAGATATTTTAAGTTACAAAGAAACCATTGTCCCTTAAACCATTGTCCCTTGTCGCATGTTCCTTAAAATACACAATCACCCCATTTTGAATCAAAAAAATGTGGGTCCCCTTTGGAATCAGAAAGGAATGGTTTTGTCCAGTGTTTTCATACAGGGACATAACTAAAAATATTCATGCTCTAAAAATGTGATCTAGATTCATTTTCATACCAGAGTAGCCTATTACCCAGAATAACAGACATACGTATGTTATTGTATGTTAACCCATTTACTAATAGACTTGCATTAAGAATCAACAAAGTGATAAATCAAACTGGGATTTTCTCAGTGTCATGTAAATTAGGTGTCTTTTTTAACCTTCCTAGCTAGCTATCTACCACACAGATACACTGAGAACCCTCACAAAGACACATTACAATAACGGGAATCAATCCTTGTGTCAGTCGTCGCATCAAAATGCTTCACTAGATGGGTTGGCAATAACAGCAGCTTAGTATACGTGCACCAATCACTTTATTAGAAACACTTTGTAAGTGTACCATTAAAGTCTAAAGCCCTTTGGCGGTATTTCAGAAGTTCTGCCTTTCTCTAGTCCTTTCTTGTCAGTTTTTGACCAAACTTGAACAGCGTTGAAGGTAGCTGGAAAAATGTGCATGATAAGATGGGCCATGTGTATCTTTAAAACTTAAAATGCAACTATAAAATAAAGTGGTGAGAATGGCTGTAGATTTAAATATTGCAATTTAAATATTGGCAAAGTTTTGCAAAAATGAAATCCACATTTCAAAGTTCATGTGCAAAATCACAATGCAAAACTGTTCTGAAGGCAGCATGAGCAAATCTAATTGGTTCAGACTGTAACAAATGTGATTCAAAATAAGCTGTAAGCAGAGCTTATCTTTAGAAAACTATGTACTTTCTCAGATTATTTTATGTGCACTACATAAAATGTACACTATTTTAATTGTAGTTTTGCCTTTTGTTTTAATTGTTCTTTTTTATATGCTTTTAGTGTCTCTCAAAACTACCTGGCAGGCTATCTAGCCCCCCAAAACTGTGTCTTCTTTACTTGCTTGTTTGTTGTAAGTAAGCCAGGTGTTGTGCAGGCAGATACAGATGCAGTATGTCGTAATGACTTTGTAATAGTTTGGTTTTGTTGTACATGAATGTTATGTTTAGACTTCAAATACAAGCATGGCTGCTTCTCTTCTGCTGACTGCTGTAGTATGTTCTTACACACTTATGCTTAAAGTAATTTCAGGCAGTCACTGCAAAGGAACTATGTGAGGTGAACATGCAGTCTTTGAAAATTTCCATCGATTGATTTCTTACCAATCTTGTTAATCTCCACCCGTTGACTGTTAACCAGTTACATTTGTTCTGCCTCCAATGCACAGCTGCCATCAGAACCGTTTTGATATGTAACTTAACATATGAGCCGTTTAAAATCTAGAAACTGTAGATTGTTTAAATACAAAGGTGAAACCTAATTTCTTTCTGGTGTTAATGAGTATGAGGTAGATGTATAGTATGAGGTGATATGAAATGGCTTGTGGATGAGTACTGATTGATTAACCAGACAACATAATCTCTTAAGAAACAGACCCTGACAAAACCCATACATATAGTTAGGGTTAGGTTAGGCATCATTTCATAATTGTAACTCATGGTCCATTTCCCTTAGATACAACAGATAATGGAAAAGGCAGGAAATCATCACCTGCTCCAAGTCTTCATCTACCCTGGTGCAGGGCACCTAATTGAGCCGCCATACTCACCACATCACTGGGCTGCCAACTTCAGACAAGGCAAAAATAAAGTTATTCCTCCTTTAATAAAATGCAAATCCTTTAATATTGCACTTGTACTCTGATATTGTGTGCACATGTGTGTCTGTGTGGGTGTGTGCATGTGTGTGATCATAGTGGTCATGCTCATGGGTGGACAGGCCAAACCACATGCAGATGCCCAAGAGGACTCATGGGAAAAACATCTGGCCTTTCCACAGCAACACCTGTATCATGCAACTCCACAGGCAAATCTGTAGTGGTGCAATATTTGTATAGAAGAGTATGTGAATAGAGAAAACTTCTCAAATAATTTTAGAAGGAGGTATTGTAGTATGATATCTGTGATTTTTCAGTAATACTATTTTTGAAATACTTAAGTAAGGTCTTCTTCTTACTTTGGTAAAGCCCTAATTAAAAACTGTTGAAAAATGGTTTATTCACTATAAAAAAAGCTTTATACACCTTGACCTGTATCAGTACTTGAATGAAGCTATGTTTTATGAAGATCACTAATAACCAGCAGACACACCGCAGTCCAGCTACGTCCAACTATGGCCCACTCATAAACCCAAAGTCCTGCACGGTGCTTCATTAACGTTGACTTCCTGGCGCTGATATTTGCCACCAGCTCTGCAGATGGTTATCGGGGATTAGTGCACAGATCATTCAGCTGGAATGGAAAATATGGACAGAATTGGGTGGATGCCTACAGCCAAAGTCAAGACTCACTTAGAAAACTGTCTTGCCTTCTGTCGGAGAGTCAAGCTTTAACAATACAGTGTCTCCACTTCCAACATTTATGAATAGAACCCCTATGAATGGAACGCCTAGAGGGTTTTCGGCTTTCGTGAAAATCTAAGCCATCTTCTAGAATCTGCTCTCCTTTTGTTGAGAGCAGGAGCCCAAGGTGTGTTGTGAAACATCAGCTACTAGAGCATTAAAGAAGACTTTGTCAGCATTGGGTCAATATCAGAGTGCCTTGAACAACCCCTATTTTCCTCTGAAGCGTAATTTAGCCCTCTGAAAGACTTCTGACTCAGTTTGTCCTAATGACACATGCTCTTTCACCCCCTTACACTTCAGGGTTTCCAAGAAAGAGAAATTAGTGTGAAATATCTTTTAAATATTGGCTTGATGGCCTTCCTCGCCAACCCCTCCCCGTGGACATGTATCCGCCCGAGATTTTGAGCTATTCAATTTGCTAGTAAGCATAGCAATTAGTTAAATTATGACCTTGGCGATATATATGATTTTGTTTACTCTCATCAAATCTTGACAGACACATTGATTTCTTTTGCAAAATTATGTTGATGAAAGTAATCTGGATTGAACTTTTTTTCCAGCCTAAATAAAAATACTCCGTCAACTCTGTCCAATTACACTGTCATTTTCAGCAGGCCCTCAAACAGCATCACTAATTACAGACACAGAAGAAAGAGCTTAATTAAGCAGACCAGTAGAGGCAAACCATGGCCAATGAAAGTAGCCACAATACATGAAAGCCCAGTGCTTTTGAGGTTTGTGCCCCAGCTGTTTGGCCCTGCCTGTATTATGTTAATGCATTATAAGGAACTCCAGGTTACTTTCTAGCCCTTGCTGGCAGGTTGAAGATCTCAGTGGTTCTAATCATCAGTTTCTTCAGATCCTGAATGTTTCTGCTCTCCCTTAATTAAACTGTGTTAGAGGGTTGTATAAACAGTAGAAGAGGAGTGGAACTGTACCTGTGAGATCAGGTGGTGTATCTTCTCCTGTTTGGTGCGAGGCAAAGCCAGAAACCAGTGGTGAATTCCAAAATACCCAGAAGGGACTCAGACCCCGACACCCAGCTCCCTGGTCCTGCCACGTGCCTTACAAAGTCTGAAAGAAATGGCCCCAGTAGTCCAGCTGAAGCAAGTTTCTTTCCTCTCTCGTTCTGTTTCTCTCTCTTTTGCCAATTGCTGGGACCCCTAATCCCTGGTAAGCCTGTAGCTGTAATTGATTCACAGATAATAAGATTCAACCTGTTCTCTGATTTAATCAGATTATTGCTTTACCACAGTAAGAGCACTGATCTTACAGGGAGTCTATGTCCTGGTTCCAGTATGGATTGGACATATGGGTGTGTATGTGGGGTCAGTGTGTACTTGTGTTTGATCACTACTTTCTGTCAGTAAGGTTGCCATGGGATACCACCTCAGAAGAAAATGCCATGCAAGTAGTGAAAAAGCTTGTTGAGTTTTGAAAAATCGAGTAGGCACCAGGCCTAAAATACAGACAACATGAGGTCAATCCCAAAAAAAAACCCCTGAATGACATGATGACATCATCAGTTAAGACCTCTGTCATGTGTGAATTTTGTGAGTTCATTGATGGGGAGGTGTACTGTATAGTTTGTAGGTTTATGTATAATATGTATAAAAACTCTCCTTCTGCTTGTCCTTTTCAGCAGGCCCTCAAACAGCATCGCTCATTACAGACGCATAATTTGTAGGTATATGTATATTTTTATTTTGGTATATTTTGTAGGTTTATGTATAATGTGTATAAAAACTCTCCTTCTGCTTGTGTCCACCTGCCATCCAATCCTGGAGGCCCAGTGTGTGTGTGTGATTTCCATTTGGATAGGAATGCCATGCGTCACGCTGCTCTGTCTGCTGTAGAAGTCACGTACATGTATTTTCACATTACACAGGCTGGCTATCCTTATTCAGTACATATACACCATAAAATCAAACACAAGCAGGATGTGTTGTTTATTTGTTTATTTTTAAAATATTAACAGTTCTGCAACCCACATCAATCACGTGAGAGAAAGGGCAAGCTAGCAGCTCTGCTTTCGGCTGAAGGCGCCAACACACTCTTGCATCTTTGTGGAGTGGCATTGTCCCAGACAATCGGGGTGCGGTTCAGCTTACAGATGACTGCACCAGGTAGGTAAAAGTCAAAATATGTCGGTAAGGAAGCTGTGGAGCTGTTGGTAGTTCTTATCAGGCGTCTTGAGGTGCCCCTTTGCAGAACGGGTTTTTTATTCGTTTTCCTCTGCCGCTCTGACATATCTTGGATCTTTGTCTTGCTATATTTCAGTCCCATTGCAGACAACAGTTAGATGAGGGCGTGTGACTGAGAAAGAGATTTAAAATGCACTAACATTTGCAGAAATGAATCTTACTGATTCTATGGAATTTTGATGTCAGCAGGGGTAACATTCCAGAACTGTTGTATCTGGATTTCAGCTGGATTGTTACATCACTGCGCACTGGTGAAGCAGCTGGCAGGAAGCTTAAAAAAGACAAAGATAGATCTGGCCCTAAAATCTGATTGGCTAAGCTGAGCTGCCAAGTTGATATACATACACTTTGACTTCATACACTCTGACACTATGCTTCACAACAATAAATCCTCCATATACATTTACATTTATTCTCAGCTCACCCTCTTTCTGATCAGCACCTACAGTGCTGAAATCATGCCAGCTGTCCTTCTGCAATGCCATGCTTTAGTAGCACGTAGCAAAGTAGCAAATTTTATCTGTTCAATATTTCAAAGAGTAAAAAAAAATATAACAAATATATTAGGCTTACAGGCCTGTCAGCTAGCTAATTAGTGTTGGTGGAATTTTTACTGGCCTGGGTGAGTGCTAGTTTAGCCCTTCTTTGTTGTTTATGGGGTTTACTTTTCATGAGTATGTGTTACTTCAATTATTCTGTTATTTATCAGGTATGAATATGTGCTAATATGTGCTATTTAGGATTTATATGTGTGAATATGAGCTAGTTTAGTAATTCCCTGTTGTTTATGGGGTTTACTATGCCTGAATTCTATTGTGTCAATGTCATACAACACCTTTTATACCTGTAGATAACTCACTCAGGCAGTTCAGATGCTGAATCACATTGTTAAAATTACTCAGAATAATTCCTGTAAATCTGCCTGTAAGTCTGTACTGAAGTCTGTCCAAGTTTCTTTTTTGTTTTTTTTTGCAAACCATGCAATACTAATTAGATAAACCTACCCTATTGGTCCACCTTGTAGATGTAAAGTCAGAGATGATAGATCATCTATCACCTTGTGTCTGATCCACGCCATATACTGGGGTATCATTGTACTCAATGGGCTGAAATGAGGTGTCTCCAGGGAAAATCTCATCCAGGGGACAGCATTATTATTATTATTATACTAAGACATATTTTAATTACAACAGATTTCTCTCTGCTGTCTGTGGTAGCAATAGACCATTTTACCATGGTGGAATACCCTCTTAACTCAGCACTGACACTGATGTATAAATCCCCCCACAACACTGCTGTGCCTGGTAAACCTGAAGCAGCACAAGAGTCTCTACTGTGCCACTTCCATGTTAGTGTATTTGGATGTTGTGAGAATGGCACAACACCCAAATAATATCCACTCAGCAGTGAACCTGTGATAAAAACAGGATGTGAACATCGTAGAGGGTAGCTGGAAAAATGTGTATGACAAGATAGGCCCAGTGTCTGTATAAAACCTGTTTAAAATACATCTATAAAATAAAGTGTTGGGGAGGGCTATAGATTAAAATATTCAAGATACAAAAAAATCCACATTTCAAAGCTCATGTTCAAAATCGCAACTCTAATACAGCTGAGTTGAACAATTGAAATGAGTTCAGATCAGTTTTAAGTTATGACTTAGCACATGAACCATTTCAACTCTAGAAAATGTAGATTGAAATGTAGATACAACGGTGAGATCTTTTTCTGGTGTTAATGAGTAGTATGTAGAGTTGAGGTGATATTAGTTGTCTTGTGGATGAGAACTGATTGACTAAACTGACCACATAATCTCTTAATAAACTGACCCAAATATAATCTGTACATATGGTTAAGGTTAGGTTAGGCATTATTTCATGATAATTGTAACTCATGGTCCATTCCCCTTAGATACAACACATAATGGAAAAGGCAGGAAATCGTCACCTGCTCCAAGTCCTCATCTACCCTGCTGCAGGTCAACTAATTGAGCCACCATACTCACCACACCACCGGGCCACAGAGATAACTTAGTGTAGCTACACACAGTATTAAATTTGCCATGAAGTATATTATACATATTGGGATATGTGTAATCATACCAACCCTACAAATAGACTCTATATGTGGTTAAACACATGTTAAAACGTTTGAAAAGAGTAGCATAAAAATAGTAGATTGGTTCGTGACACAAAGTCAAACATTGCATTAGACATATTAACAAAGTAAAGCATAAGGGCATCTGTAGAGGCCTGTGCAGGCTTTAGCAAAGGATCTTGGGTAGGCTTTGGTGGACCTCAGGGTAAGATATATGACCTCTCCACCAGGTTCTGGATGGTGCAGAAAAAACAGATTTCTTTAGATAAGGTCAAGAAAAGTCCTCGCTTGGTTGTGGTGATTGGGTGTTGAATGTCAGTTTGCATATGTTGACTAATGTATGGTTTGGATGTAATGGTGACAAATGCAAACCCTAGTATGTAAAACGGTGGGGTGAATACATAATTGATTCTGACCAATGTATACAAATGTGGGTTCTTTGTGTGGTTGTTAGAAATTCTCTGGAGGGTGCCTCAATAATGCTTGTTAACGTTAACTTGCAATAAAAGACGGACCAGCTATTCTCTTGAACTAATTCTGAAGTCTGTATCTTCATTTTATATTTGAATGTGTAACTTAACAACTATCTGACTGGGGATTTAGGAATGACACCCCCCAGACAATGGGTGATTGTCAGCTGGCTAACGACCTTAACACATTCTACTGCCGGTTTGAAAAGCCAGGTACCACACAACTATTGTGTGACCACAATCCACACCTCATCAGCACCCAGCTACCCACTCAGCCTGCCCTGAAGATCTGCAAGGAAGATGTGTGACACCTCTTCAAAAAACAAAAAGTGAAGAAGGCATCTGGGCCTGACAGAGTTTCACCCTCTTGTCGTCTACAAGCCTGCACGAACCAACTTTGCACCTGTCTTCACAAAGATATTGTTATGGAAAGATGTGTGTGTGTGTGTGTGTACATACAGATATTGTAAAAAGTGTGTAAATATTGTTTTGTTTGGTACTTTGGTGTTGGATATGGTAGGGAGTGAATGCCTTTTTGTCAGGTAGTTTGGAAAGTCTGTTGTATGTTTCTTTTGTTTGTTTGTATTATTTATCTTTTTTTTCCATTATTTCGGGTTTTGTTTGTTTTGGCCTGGGTCACTCCTGAAGACATTGCACTAATATGATTGTTAATAAATAATGTCCTCTGTAAAATACACCAAAAAAAGGAGATTTTCATTTGTGCTTCCATTTGTTTTGTTGCACTTTTTACAACTTGCCATCTCTTTGCCATTCAGTGTAGTGCTGACTATTTCAGCTCATCCATCAAAGCTGGTAACAACCACAGGTAATCACTCCTCTCTAGCTCTTTTTACCTTTAAGAAGTTAATGAATGTATATTTTAGATCCACAGATAAGTATACTCTTCCTTCCAGCCTAATAGTCTATCCCCACTTTGTCCTGTATGCATGTATCTGGCAATGTTGATGATTTGGCAGAATCTGGCAGAATGAGATGAGGTTCCTCATGACAGATAAATGTGTATGTCCACCTGTTCTTCTGGATGACAGTCTTTCTTTTTCACCTGCTGATTCTCTGCTCCTCTGTATGTTTCTTTTTACTCTTTGAGTCTTTGCATTTGCTTTTTTTCCCCTTTATAAGCATTTGTTACATGAGGAATTTGAACTTGCAGAAGATTCGCAAACAATATCAAACAGTAAGTGCACTTACATGCACTTAATAATCTGATAACTGCAGAAAATCATATTTTGTCAGCAATCCGATCAATGCATTTAGACTGTGCTTGGGTTTTTAGATAATGGGAAAACTCTGGTCTTACGTAAATCAAGCAATAATTAGATTTCTGCTTGGCAACCAGCCAATAATCTCATGGAATGATGTGACGCAAACTTCAAACTTCCTGCTGCGGTGTTTTGTTAACATGGACCCACTTTACGAGCAAATTCGAATCTTCTTTTTCATATTTGTATGGTTACTAATGGTTATTAATAGCGCACAATTCAAATTCCTTTGTTTCCTCGAGCATGTACTGTATTTCAGAGTTTCCCCAAACCTTTTTTGATAATCATTTCACGTGTTGAATTTAATTCTGCGAGCCGCTTCCATGACAACACTGGTTATATTTGTGAGTATGCTCAGACTGAGAAATCCAAAAGAAATCAGAGTAAGGGTATACATGCATTGCGAATTACTGAGATTATTGAGCTAAAAGCCATCTCTCTGAGATCCAGATGTTCTGTTAGTATTGGATTAACATGTTAAATACCAAATGTTAAATATTACTTTACACTTACACAGTCCCAGACGTCCACACCAGCAATGAAGCTTTCATACAACCACCGAAACAAGAACCAGAATGGCATGGCAAATTTGGCTTTACAACAACAGGGACCTCCCCTTTACTCCATTGTGAGGGCCATAGTGAAGTAGGAGGAGCTTATGACCACAACAGGAGCTCTGGGTGCACTGGTGGGAGAGGAACTGCTGGCTATTTGCTTTCTTTTTCCA